>NC_091708.1:5428571-5735357 GCF_041296265.1 Equus caballus | reverse complement strand
GCATGTCAGGTAGGTGGTTCCGGCGAGTCGAGCAGGTGGCTCCAGCGTGCTCGGCAGGTTGTTCAGACGGGTCTGGCAGGTGTTTTCCGTCTGTTCGGGGTGTGGTTCCAGCATCTCATGCACATGGTTCTGGCACGTCTGATATGTGGTTCCGGCCGGCCCGACAGGTGTTTCCACAGTGTCCGCCAAGTGGTACTGGCGTAGTTGGCAGGTGATTTTGGCATGACCGGCAGGTGGTTCCAGCAAGCCCGACAGGTGATTCCGAAGTGTTCCCCAACTGGTTGTGGCGTAGCCGGCAGGTGATTTTTGCGTGTCCGGCAGGTGGTTCTGGCGAGTCGAGCAGGTGGTTCCGGCGTGCTCGGCAGGTGCTTCCGGGGTCATTGGCACGTGGTTCTGGCATATCTGAGAGGTGGTTCCGGCATGCCCGGCAGGTGATTCCGGAGTGTTCCCCAAGTGTTTCCGGCGTGGCCGGCAGGTGATTTTGCATGTCCAGCGGTCGTTCCGGCGGGTCGAGCCGGTGGTTCCGGCGTGTCCGGCAGGTGGTTCCGGTCTGTCCGGCAGGTGGTTCTGTGGTGTCCGGCACGAGGTTCAGTCTGAGAGGCTGTGCCGGCATGCCCCTCACGTGATTCCGGCTTGTCCCCGAAGTGGTGCTGGTGTAGCGGGCAGGTGATTTTGGCGTGTCCGGCAGGTGGTTCAGGCGAGTTGAGCAGGTGGTTGCGACGTGCTCTGCAGGTGCTTCCGGCGTCTCCGGCCCGTGTTCCTGGCACATCTGACTGGTGGTTCCGGCGTGCACGGCACGTGGTTCTGCTACGTGTCAGAGGTGGTTGCGTATGCCCAACAGGTGATTCCGGACTGTCCGCCACGTGCTTCTGGCACGTCTGAGAGGTGGTTCCAACATGCCCGGCAGGTCATTTCGGAGAGTAGTCCAAGTTGTTCTGCCGTAGCCCGCAGGTGATTTTGGCGTGTCCGACAGGTGGTTCTGCCCTGGTCGGCAGGTGGTTCAGGCATGGCCGTCACGTGGTTCCAGTCTGTCCAGGACGTGTTTCCAGCTTCTCCGGCAGGTGGTTCTGGTACGTCTGAGAGGTGGTTCCGCCATGGCTGGCAGGTGATCCCGGACTGTCCCCCAGGTGGTTCTGGCATAGCCAGCAGTTGATATTGGCCTGTCCGGCAGGTGGTTCCAGCGAGTCGAACAGGTGGCTCCGGCGTGCTCGGCAGGTGGTTCCGGTCTGTCCGGTAGGTGTTTCCGGCGTGTATGGCACGTGCTTCGGGCACGTCTGAGAGGTGGTTCCGGCATGCGCGGCAGGTGATTCCGTAGTGTCCACCAGGTGATTCTGGCATACCCGGCAGGTGACTTTGGCGTGTCCGGCAGGTGTTTCCGGCGAGTCGAGCAGGTGGCTCCGGCATGCTCGGCAGGTGCTTCCGGCGTCTCCGGCCCTTGGTTCTGGTGTGCCTGAGAGCTGGTTCGGGCATGTCCGGCAGATGATTCCGGAGTGTCCGCCAAGTGGTTCTGGCATACCCAGCAGGTGATTTTGGCCTGTCAGGGAGGTGGTACCGGTGAGTCGAGCAGGTGGTTCCGGCGTGCTCAGCAGGTGGTTCAGGCGGTTCTGGCAGGTGGTATCCGTCTGTTCGGGGTGTGGTTCCAGCATCTCATGAACACGTTTCTGGCACCTCTGAGATGTGGTTGCAGCCGGCCCGACAGGTGTTTCCGCAGTGTCCGCCAAGCGGTTCTGGCGTAGTTGGCAGGTGATTTTGGCATGACTGGCAGGTGGTTCCAGCAAGCCTGGCAGGTGATTCCAAAGTGTTCACCAACTGGTTGTGGCGTAGCCGGCAGGTGATTTTTGCGTGATCGGCAGGTGGTTCTGGCGAGTCGAGCAGGTGGTTCCGGCGTGCTCGGCTGGTGCTTCCGGGGTCATTGGCACGGGGTTCTGGCATGTCTGACAGGTGGTTCCTGCATGCCCGGCAAGTGATTCCGGAGTGTTCGCCAAGTGGTTCTGGCATAGTCGGCAGGTGATTTTGGCATGTCCGGCAGGTGCTTCAGGCGAGTTGAGCAGGTGGTTCCAACGTGCTTGGCAGGTGCTTCCGGCGTCTCCGGCACGTGTTTCTGGCACATCTGACAGGTGGTTCCGGCATGCCCGAAAGGTGATTCCGGTCTGTCCGGTAGGTGGTTCCAGCCTGCACGGCATGTGGTTCTGGTACGTCTCAGAGGTGGTTGCGCATGCCCAACAGGTGATTCCGGACTGTCCGCCACATGGTTCTGGCACGTCTGAGAGGTGGTTCCGGCATGCCCGGCAGGTCATCCCAGAGAGTCCTCCAAGTGGTTCTGGCATAACACGCAGGTGATTTTGGCGTGTCTGGCAGGTTGTTCCGTTGTGCTTGGCAGGTGGTTCAGGCTTGGCCGGCAGGTGGTTCCAGACTGTCCAGGACGTGTTTCCAGCTTCTCCGGCAGGTGGTTCTGGTACGTCTGAGAGGTGGTTCCGCCATGGCTGGCAGGTGATTCCGGACCGTCCCCCAGGTGGTTCTGGCATAGCCAGCAGTTGATATTGGCCTGTCCGGCAGGTGGTTCCAGCGACTCGAACAGGTGGCTCCGGCGGGCTCGGCAGGTGGTTGCAGTCTTTCCGGAAGGTGATTCCGGCGTGTCCGGCACGTGCTTCCGGCACGACTGAGAGGTGGCTCCGGCATGCGCAACAGGTGATTTCGGAGTGTCCGCCAGGTGGTTCTGCCGTACCCGGCAGGTGATTTTGGCATTTCCGGCAGGTGTTTCTGGCGAGTCGAGCAGGTGGCTCCGGCATGCTCGGCAGGTGCTTCCGGCGTCTCCGGCACGTGGTTCTGGTGTGTCTGAGAGCTGGTACCGGCATGTCCGGCAGATGATTCCGGAGTGTCCACCAAGTGGTTCTGGCATACCGGGCTGGTGATTTGGGCATGTCAGGTAGGTGGTTCCGGCGAGTCAAGCAGGTGGCTCCGGCGTGCTCGGCAGGTTGTTCAGACGGGTCTGGCAGGTGTTTTCCGTCTGTTCGGGGTGTGGTTCCAGCATCTCATGCACATGGTTCTGGCACGTCTGAGATGTGGTTCCGGCCGGCCCGACAGGTGTTTCCACAGTGTCCGCCAAGTGGTACTGGCGTAGTTGGCAGGTGATTTTGGCATGACCGGCAGGTGGTTCCAGCAAGCCCGGCAGGTGATTCCGAAGTGTTCCCCAACTGGTTGTGGCGTAGCCGGCAGGTGATTTTTGCGTGTCCGGCAGGTGGTTCTGGCGATTCGAGCAGGTGGTTCCGGCGTGCTCGGCAGGTGCTTCCGGGGTCATTGGCACGTGGTTCTGACATATCTGAGAGGTGGTTCCGGCATGCCCGGCAGGTGATTCCGGAGTTTTCGGCAAGTGTTTCCGGTGCAGCCGGCAGGTGAGTTTGCATGTCCAGCGGTCGTTCTGACGGGTCGAGCCGGTGGTTCCGGCGTGTCCGGCATGTGGTTCCGGTCTGTCCGGCAGGTGGTTCTGTGGTGTCCGGCACGAGGTTCAGTCTGAGAGGCTGTGCCGGCATGCCCCTCACGTGATTCCGGCTTGTCCCCTAAGTGGTGCTGGTGTAGCGGGCAGGTGATTTTGGCGCGTCCGGCAGGTGGTTCAGGCGAGTTGAGCAGGTGGTTGCGACGTGCTCGGCAGGTGCTTCCTGCGTCTCCGGCACGTGTTTCTGGCACATCTGACTTGTGGTTCCGGCATGCCCAAAAGTTGATTCCGGTCTGTCCGGTAGGTGGTTCCGGCGTGCACGGCTCGTGGTTCTGGTACGACTCAGAGGTGGTTGCGTATGCCCAACAGGTGATTCCGGAGTGTCCGCCACGTGCTTCTGGCACGTCTGAGAGGTGGTTCCAACATGCCCGGCAGGTCATTTCGGAGAGTCGTCCAAGTTGTTGTGCCGTAGCCCGCAGGTGATTTTGGCGTGTCCGACAGGTGGTTCTGTCCTGGTCGGCAGGTGGTTCAGGCATGGCCGTCACGTGGTTCCAGTCGGTCCAGGACGTGTTTCCAGCTTCTCTGGCAGGTGGTTCTGGAACGTCTGAGAGGTGGTTCCGCCATGGCTGGCAGGTGATCCCGGACTGTCCCCCAGGTGGGTCTGGCATAGCCAGCAGTTGACATTGGCCTGTCCGGCAGGTGGTTCCAGCGAGTCGAACAGGTGGCTCCGGCGTGCTCGGCAGGTGGTTCCGGGCTGTCCGGTAGGTGATTCCGGCGTGCCCGGCACGTGCTTCCGGCACGTCTGAGAGGTGGTTCCGGCATGCGCGACAGGTGATTCCGGAGTGTCCGCCAAGTGGTTCTGGCATACCCAGCAGATGATTTTGGCGTGTCAGGGAGGTGGTACCGGTGAGTCGAGCAGGTGGTTCCGGCGTGCTCAGCAGGTGGTTCAGGCGGTTCTGGCAGGTGGTATCCGTCTGTTCGGGGTGTGGTTCCAGCATCTCATGAACACGTTTCTGGCACGTCTGAGATGTGGTTCCAGCCGGCCCGACAGGTGTTTCCGCAGTGTCCGCCAAGCGGTTCTGGCGTAGTTGGCAGGTGATTTTGGCATGACTGGCAGGTGGTTCCAGCAAGCCTGGCAGGTGATTCCAAAGTGTTCACCAACTGGTTGTGGCGTAGCCGGCAGGTGATTTTTGCGTGATCGGCAGGTGGTTCTGGCGAGTCGAGCAGGTGGTTCCGGCGTGCTCGGCTGGTGCTTCCGGGGTCATTGGCACGGGGTTCTGGCATGTCTGACAGGTGGTTCCTGCATGCCCGGCAAGTGATTCCGGAGTGTTCGCCAAGTGGTTCTGGCATAGTCGGCAGGTGATTTTGGCATGTCCGGCAGGTGGTTCAGGCGAGTTGAGCAGGTGGTTCCAACGTGATTGGCAGGTGCTTCCGGCGTCTCCGGCACGCGTTTCTGGCACATCTGACAGGTGGGTCCGGCATGCCCGAAAGGTGATTCCGGTCTGTCCGGTAGGTGGTTCCAGCCTGCACGGCATGTGGTTCTGGTACGTCTCAGAGGTGGTTGCGCATGCCCAACAGGTGATTCCGGACTGTCCGCCACATGGTTCTGGCACGTCTGAGAGGTGGTTCCGGCATGCCCGGCAGGTCATCCCAGAGAGTCCTCCAAGTGGTTCTGGCATAACACGCAGGTGATTTTGGCGTGTCTGGCAGGTTGTTCCGTTGTGCTTGGCAGGTGGTTCAGGCTTGGCCGGCAGGTGGTTCCAGACTGTCCAGGACGTGTTTCCAGCTTCTCCGGCAGGTGGTTCTGGTACGTCTGAGAGGTGGTTCCGCCATGGCTGGCAGGTGATTCCGGACCGTCCCCCAGGTGGTTCTGGCATAGCCAGCAGTTGATATTGGCCTGTCCGGCAGGTGGGTCCAGCGAGTCGAACAGGTGGCTACGGCGTGCTCGGCAGGTGGTTCCGGTCTGTCCGGTAGGTGATTCCGGCGTGTCCGGCACGTGCTTCAGGCACGTCTGAGAGGGGGTTCCGGCATGCGCGACAGGTGGTTTCGGAGTGTCCGACAGGTGGTTCTGGCGTACCCGGCAGGTGATTTTGGCATGTCCTGCAGGTGTTTCTGGCGAGTCGAGCAGGTGGCTCCGGCATGCTCGGCAGGTGCTTCCGGCGTCTCCGGCATTTGGTTCTGGTGTGTCTGAGAGCTTGTTCTGGCATGTCTGGCAGATGATTCCGGAGTGTCCGCCAAGTGGTTCTGGCATACCCAGCAGGTGATTTTGGCGTGTCAGGGAGGTGGTACCGGTGAGTCGAGCAGGTGGTTCCGGCGTGCTCAGCAGGTGGTTCAGGCGGTTCTGGCAGGTGGTATCCGTCTGTTCGGGGTGTGGTTCCAGCATCTCACGAACACGTTTCTGGCACGTCTGAGATGTGGTTCCAGCCGGCCCGACAGGTGTTTCCGCAGTGTCCGCCAAGCGGTTCTGGCGTAATTGGCAGGTGATTTTGGCATGACTGGCAGGTGGTTCCAGCAAGCCTGGCAGGTGATTCCAAAGTGTTCACCAACTGGTTGTGGCGTAGCCGGCAGGTGATTTTTGCGTGATCGGCAGGTGGTTCTGGCGAGTCGAGCAGGTGGTTCCGGCGTGCTCGGCTGGTGCTTCCGGGGTCATTGGCACGGGGTTCTGGCATGTCTGAGAGGTGGTTCCTGCATGCCCGGCAAGTGATTCCGGAGTGTTCGCCAAGTGGTTCTGGCATAGTCGGCAGGTGATTTTGGCATGTCCGGCAGGTGGTTCAGGCGAGTGGAGCAGGTGGTTCCAACGTGCTTGGCAGGTGCTTCCGGCGTCTCCGGCACGTGTTTCTGGCACATCTGTCAGGTGGTTCCGGCATGCCCGAAAGGTGATTCCGGTCTGTCCGGTAGGTGGTTCCAGCCTGCACGGCATGTGGTTCTGGTACGTCTCAGAGGTGGTTGCGCATGCCCAACAGGTGATTCTGGACTGTCTGCCACATGGTTCTGGCACGTCTGAGAGGTGGTTCCGGCATGCCCGGCAGGTCATCCCAGAGAGTCCTCCAAGTGGTTCTGGCATAACACGCAGGTGATTTTGGCGTGTCTGGCAGGTTGTTCCGTTGTGCTTGGCAGGTGGTTCAGGCTTGGCCGGCATGTGGTTCCAGACTGTCCAGGACGTGTTTCCAGCTTCTCCAGCAGGTGGTTCTGGTACGTCTGAGAGGTGGTTCCGCCATGGCTGGCAGGTGATTCCGGACCGTACCCCAGGTGGTTTTGGCATAGCCAGCAGTTGATATTGGCCTGTCCGTCAGGTGGTTCCAGCGAGTCGAACAGGTGGCTCCGGCGTGCTCGGCAGGTGGTTCCGGTCTGTCCGGTAGGTGATTCCGGCGTGTCCGGCACGTGCTTCCGGCACGTCTGAGAGGTGGTTCCGGAATGTGCGACAGGTCATTTCGGAGTGTCCGCCAGGTGGTTCTGGCGTACCCGGCAGGTGATTTTGGCATGTCCGGCAGGTGTTTCTGGCGAGTCGAGCAGGTGGCTCCGGCATGCTCGGCAGGTGCTTCCGGCGTCTCCGGCACGTGGTTCTGGTATGTCTGAGAGCTGGTTCCGGCATGTCCGGCAGATGATTCCGCAGTGTCCACCAAGTGGTTCTGGCATACCCGGCTGGTGATTTGGGCATGTCAGGTAGGTGGTTCCGGCGAGTCGAGCAGGTGGCTCCAGCGTGCTCGGCAGGTTGTTCAGACGGGTCTGGCAGGTGTTTTCCCTCTGTTCGGGGTGTGGTTCCAGCATCTCATGCACATGGTTCTGGCACGTCTGATATGTGGTTCCGGCCGGCCCGACAGGTGTTTCCACAGTGTCCGCCAAGTGGTACTGGCGTAGTTGGCAGGTGATTTTGGCATGACCGGCAGGTGGTTCCAGCAAGCCCGACAGGTGATTCCGAAGTGTTCCCCAACTGGTTGTGGCGTAGCCGGCAGGTGATTTTTGCGTGTCCGGCAGGGGGTTCTGGCGAGTCGAGCAGGTGGTTCCGGCGTGCTCGGCAGGTGCTTCCGGGGTCATTGGCACGTGGTTCTGGCATATCTGAGAGGTGGTTCCGGCATGCCCGGCAGGTGATTCCGGAGTGTTCGCCAAGTGTTTCCGGCGTGGCCGGCAGGTGATTTTGCATGTCCAGCGGTCGTTCCGGCGGGTCGAGCCGGTGGTTCCGGCGTGTCCGGCAGGTGGTTCCGGTCTGTCCGGCAGGTGGTTCTGTGGTGTCCGGCACGAGGTTCAGTCTGAGAGGCTGTGCCGGCATGCCCCTCACGTGATTCCGGCTTGTCCCCGAAGTGGTGCTGGTGTAGCGGGCAGGTGATTTTGGCGTGTCCGGCAGGTGGTTCAGGCGAGTTGAGCAGGTGGTTGCGACGTGCTCGGCAGGTGCTTCCGGCGTCTCCTGCACGTGTTCCTGGCACATCTGACTGGTGGTTCCGGCGTGCACGGCACGTGGTTCTGCTACGTGTCAGAGGTGGTTGCGTATGCCCAACAGGTGATTCCGGACTGTCCGCCACGTGCTTCTGGCACGTCTGAGAGGTGGTTCCAACATGCCCGGCAGGTCATTTCGGAGAGTCGTCCAAGTGGTTCTGCCGTAGCCCGCAGGTGATTTTGGCGTGTCCGACAGGTGGTTCTGCCCTGGTCGGCAGGTGGTTCAGGCATGGCCGTCACGTGGTTCCAGTCTGTCCAGGACGTGTTTCCAGCTTCTCCGGCAGGTGGTTCTGGTACGTCTGAGAGGTGGTTCCGCCATGGCTGGCAGGTGAGCCCGGACTGTCCCCCAGGTGGTTCTGGCATAGCCAGCAGATGATATTGGCCTGTCCGGCAGGTGGTTCCAGCGAGTCGAACAGGTGGCTCCGGCGTGCTCGGCAGGTGGTTCCGGTCTGTCCGGTAGGTGTTTCCGGCGTGTCTGGCACGTGCTTCCGGCACGTCTGAGAGGTGGTTCCGGCATGCGCGGCAGGTGATTCCGTAGTGTCCGCCAGGTGGTTCTGGCATACCCGGCAGGTGACTTTGGCGTGTCCGGCAGGTGTTTCCGGCGAGTCGAGCAGGTGGCTCCGGCATGCTCGGCAGGTGCTTCCGGCGTCTCCGGCACTTGGTTCTGGTGTGTCTGTGAGCTGGTTCCGGCATGTCCGGCAGATGATTCCGGAGTGTCCGCCAAGTGGTTCTGGCATACCCAGCAGGTGATTTTGGCGTGTCAGGGAGGTGGTACCGGTGAGTCGAGCAGGTGGTTCCGGCGTGCTCAGCAGGTGGTTCAGGCGGTTCTGGCAGGTGGTATCCGTCTGTTCGGGGTGTGGTTCCAGCATCTCATGAACACGTTTCTGGCACGTCTGAGATGTGGTTCCAGCCGGCCCGACAGGTGTTTCCGCAGTGTCCGCCAAGCGGTTCTGGCGTAGTTGGCAGGTGATTTTGGCATGACTGGCAGGTGGTTCCAGCAAGCCTGGCAGGTGATTCCAAAGTGTTCACCAACTGGTTGTGGCGTAGCCGGCAGGTGATTTTTGCGTGATCGGCAGGTGGTTCTGGCGAGTCGAGCAGGTGGTTCCGGCGTGCTCGGCTGGTGCTTCCGGGGTCATTGGCACGGGGTTCTGGCATGTCTGACAGGTGGTTCCTGCATGCCCGGCAAGTGATTCCGGAGTGTTCGCCAAGTGGTTCTGGCATAGTCGGCAGGTGATTTTGGCATGTCCGGCAGGTGGTTCAGGCGAGTTGAGCAGGTGGTTCCAACGTGCTTGGCAGGTGCTTCCGGCGTCTCCGGCACGTGTTTCTGGCACATCTGACAGGTGGTTCCGGCATGCCCGAAAGGTGATTCCGGTCTGTCCGGTAGGTGGTTCCAGCCTGCACGGCATGTGGTTCTGGTACGTCTCAGAGGTGGTTGCGCATGCCCAACAGGTGATTCCGGACTGTCCGCCACATGGTTCTGGCACGTCTGAGAGGTGGTTCCGGCATGCCCGGCAGGTCATCCCAGAGAGTCCTCCAAGTGGTTCTGGCATAACACGCAGGTGATTTTGGCGTGTCTGGCAGATTGTTCCATTGTGCTTGGCAGGTGGTTCAGGCTTGGCCGGCAGGTGGTTCCAGACTGTCCAGGACGTGTTTCCAGCTTCTCCGGCAGGTGGTTCTGGTACGTCTGAGAGGTGGTTCCGCCATGGCTGGCAGGTGATTCCGGACCGTCCCCCAGGTGGTTCTGGCATAGCCAGCAGTTGATATTGGCCTGTCCGGCAGGTGGTTCCAGCGACTCGAACAGGTGGCTCCGGCGTGCTCGGCAGGTGGTTGCGGTCTTTCCGGAAGGTGATTCCGGCGTGTCCGGCACGTGCTTCCGGCACGTCTGAGAGGTGGCTCCGGCATGCGCAACAGGTGATTTCGGAGTGTCCGCCAGGTGGTTCTGGCGTACCCGGCAGGTGATTTTGGCGTTTCCGGCAGGTGTTTCTGGCGAGTCGAGCAGGTGGCTCCGGAATGCTCGGCAGGTGCTTCCGGCGTCTCCGGCACGTGGTTCTGGTGTGTCTGAGAGCTGGTACCGGCATGGCCGGCAGATGATTCCGGAGTCTCCACCAAGTGGTTCTGGCATACCAGGCTGTTGATTTGGGCATGTCAGGTAGGTGGTTCCGGCGAGTTGAGCAGGTGGCTCCGGCATGCTCGGCAGGTTGTTCAGACGGGACTGGCAGGTGTTTTCCGTCTGTTCGGTGTGTGGTTCCAGCATCTCATGCACATGGTTCTGGCACGTCTGAGATGTGGTTCCGGCCGGCCCGACAGGTGTTTCCACAGTGTCCGCCAAGTGGTACTGGCGTAGTTGGCAGGTGATTTTGGCATGACCGGCAGGTGGTTCCAGCAAGCCCGGCAGGTGATTCCGAAGTGTTCCCCAACTGGTTGTGGCGTAGCCGGCAGGTGATTTTTGCGTGTCCGGCAGGTGGTTCTGGCAATTCGAGCAGGTGGTTCCGGCGTGCTCGGCATGTCCTTCCGGGGTCATTGGCACGTGGTTCTGACATATCTGAGAGATGGTTCCGGCATGCCCGGCAGGTGATTCCGGAGTGTTCGGCAAGTGTTTCCGGTGCAGCCGGCAGGTGAGTTTGCATGTCCAGCGGTCGTTCCGGCGGGTCGAGCCGGTGGTTCCGGCGTGTCCGGCAGGTGGTTCCGGTCTGTCCGGCAGGTGGTTCTGTGGTGTCCGGCACGAGGTTCAGTCTGAGAGGCTGTGCCGGCATGCCCCTCACGTGATTCCGGCTTGTCCCAGAAGTGGTGTTGGTGTAGCGGGCAGGTGATTTTGGCGTGTCCGGCAGGTGGTTCAGGCGAGTTGAGCAGGTGGTTGCGACGTGCTCGGCAGGTGCTTCCTGCGTCTCCGGCACGTGTTTCTGGCACATCTGACTGGTGGTTCCGGCATGCCCAAAAGTTGATTCCGGTCTGTCCGGTAGGTGGTTCCGGCGTGCACGGCTCGTGGTTCTGGTACGACTCAGAGGTGGTTGCGTATGCCCAACAGGTGATTCCGGAGTGTCCGCCACGTGCTTCTGGCACGTCTGAGAGGTGGTTCCGGCATGCGCGACAGGTGGTTTCGGAGTGTCCGCCAGGTGGTTCTGGCGTACCCAGAAGGTGATTTTGGCGTGTCCGGCAGGTGTTTCTGGCGAGTCGAGCAGGTGGCTCCGGCATGCTCGGCAGGTGCTTCCGGCGTCTCTGGCACGTGGTTCTGGTGTGTCTGAGAGCTGGTTCCGGCATGTCCGGCAGATGATTCCGGAGTGACCGCCAAGTGGTTCTGGCATACCCGGCTGGTGATTTGGGCATGTCAGGTAGGTGGTTCCGATGAGTCGAGCAGGTGGCTCCGGCGTGCTCGGCAGGTTGTTCAGACGGGTCTGGCAGGTGTTTTCCGTGTGTTCGGGGTGTGGTTCCAGCATCTCATGCACATGGTTCTGGCACGTCTGAGATGTGGTTCCGGCCGTCCCGACAGGTGTTTCCACAGTGTCCGCCCAGTGGTACTGGCGTAGTTGGCAGGTGATTTTGGCATGACCGGCAGGTGGTTCCAGCAAGCCCGGCAGGTGATTCCGAAGTGTTCCCCAACTGGTTGTGGCGTAGCCGGCAGGTGATTTTTGCGTGTCCGGCAGGTGGTTCTGGCGAGTCGAGAAGGTGGTTCCGGCATGCTCGGCAGGTGCTTCCGGGGTCATTGGCACGTGGTTCTGTCATATCTGAGAGGTGGTTCCAGCATGCCCGGCAGGTGATTCCGGAGTGTTCGGCAAGTGTTTCCGGCGTAGCCGGCAGGTGATTTTGCATGTCCAGCGGTCGTTCCGGCGGGTCGAGCCGGTGGGTCCGGCGTGTCCGGCAGGTGGTTCCGGTCTGTCCGGCAGGTGGTTCTGTGGTGTCCGGCACGAGGTTCAGTCTGAGACGCTGTGCCGGCATGCCCCTCCCGTGATTCCGGCTTGTCCCCGAACTGGTGCTGGTGTAGCGGGCAGGTGATTTTGGCCTGTCCGGCAGGTGGTTCAGGCGAGTTGAGCAGGTGGTTGCGACGTGCTCGACATGTGCTTCCGGCGTCTCCGGCACGTGTTCCTGGCACATCTGACTTGTGGTTCCGGCGTGCACGGCACGTTGTTCTGGTACGTGTCAGAGGTGGTTGCGTATGCCCAACAGGTTATTCCGGACTTTCCGCCACGTGCTTTTGGCACGTCTGAGAGGTGGTTCCGGCATGCCCGGCAGGTCATTTCGGAGAGTCGTCCAAGTTGTTCTGCCGTAGCCCGCAGGTGATTTTGGCGTGTCCGACAGGTGGTTCTGCCCTGGTCGGCAGGTGGTTCAGGCATGGCCGTCACGTGGTTCCAGTCTGTCCAGGACGTGTTTCCAGCTTCTCCGGCAGGTGGTTCTGGTACGTCTGAGAGGTGGTTCCGCCATGGCTGGCAGGTGATCCCGGACTGTCCCCCAGGTGGTTCTGGCATAGCCAGCAGTTGATATAGGCCTGTCCGGCAGGTGGTTCCAGCGAGTCGAACAGGTGGCTCCGGCGTTCTTGGCAGGTGGTTCCGGTCTGTCCGGTAGGTGTTTCCGGCGTGTCTGGCACGTGCTTCCGGCACGTCTGAGAGGTGGTTCCGGCATGCGCGGCAGGTGATTCCGTAGTGTCCGCCAGGTGGTTCTGGCATACCCGGCAGGTGACTTTGGCGTGTCCGGCAGGTGTTTCCGGCGAGTCGAGCAGGTGGCTCCGGCATGCTCGGCAGGTGCTTCCGGCGTCTCCGGCACTTGGTTCTGGTGTGTCTGAGAGCTGGTTCCGGCATGTCCGGCAGATGATTCCGGAGTGTCCGCCAAGTGGTTCTGGCATACCCAGCAGGTGATTTTGGCGTGTCAGGGAGGTGGTACCGGTGAGTCGAGCAGGTGGTTCCGGCGTGCTCAGCAGGTGGTTCAGGCGGTTCTGGCAGGTGGTATCCGTCTGTTCGGGGTGTGGTTCCAGCATCTCATGAACACGTTTCTGGCACGTCTGAGATGTGGTTCCAGCCGGCCCGACAGGTGTTTCCGCAGTGTCCGCCAAGCGGTTCTGGCGTAATTGGCAGGTGATTTTGGCATGACTGGCAGGTGGTTCCAGCAAGCCTGGCAGGTGATTCCAAAGTGTTCACCAACTGGTTGTGGCGTAGCCGGCAGGTGATTTTTGCGTGATCGGCAGGTGGTTCTGGCGAGTCGAGCAGGTGGTTCCGGCGTGCTCGGCTGGTGCTTCCGGGGTCATTGGCACGGGGTTCTGGCATGTCTGAGAGGTGGTTCCTGCATGCCCGGCAAGTGATTCCGGAGTGTTCGCCAAGTGGTTCTGGCATAGTCGGCAGGTGATTTTGGCATGTCCGGCAGGTGGTTCAGGCGAGTTGAGCAGGTGGTTCCAACGTGCTTGGCAGGTGCTTCCGGCGTCTCCGGCACGTGTTTCTGGCACATCTGACAGGTGGTTCCGGCATGCCCGAAAGGTGATTCCGGTCTGTCCGGTAGGTGGTTCCAGCCTGCACGGCATGTGGTTCTGGTACGTCTCAGAGGTGGTTGCGCATGCCCAACAGGTGATTCCGGACTGTCCGCCACATGGTTCTGGCACGTCTGAGAGGTGGTTCCGGCATGCCCGGCAGGTCATCCCAGAGAGTCCTCCAAGTGGTTCTGGCATAACACGGAGGTGATTTTGGCGTGTCTGGCAGGTTGTTCCGTTGTGCTTGGCAGGTGGTTCAGGCTTGGCCGGCAGGTGGTTCCAGACTGTCCAGGACGTGTTTCCAGCTTCTCCGGCAGGTGGTTCTGGTACGTCTGAGAGGTGGTTCCGCCATGGCTGGCAGGTTATCCCGGACCGTCCCCCAGGTGGTTCTGGCATAGCCAGCAGTTGATATTGGCCTGTCCGGCAGGTGGTTCCAGCGACTCGAACAGGTGGCTCCGGCGGGCTCGGCAGGTGGTTGCAGTCTTTCCGGAAGGTGATTCCGGCGTGTCCGGCACGTGCTTCCGGCACGTATGAGAGGTGGCTCCGGCATGCGCAACAGGTGATTTCGGAGTGTCCGCCAGATGGTTCTGGCGTACCCGGCAGGTGATTTTGGCATTTCCGGCAGGTGTTTCTGGCGAGTCGAGCAGGTGGCTCCGGCATGATCGGCAGGTGCTTCCGGCGTCTCCGGCACGTGGTTCTGGTGTGTCTGAGAGCTGGTACCGGCATGTCCGGCAGATGATTCCGGAGTGTCCACCAAGTGGTTCTGGCATACCCGGCTGGTGATTTGGGCATGTCAGGTAGGTGGTTCCGGCGAGTCGAGCAGGTGGCTCCGGCGTGCTCGGCAGGTTGTTCAGACGGGACTGGCAGGTGTTTTCCGTCTGTTCGGTGTGTGGTTCCAGCATCTCATGCACATGGTTCTGGCACGTCTGAGATGTGGTTCCGGCCGGCCCGAACAGGTGTTTCCACAGTGTCCGCCAAGTGGTACTGGCGTAGTTGGCAGGTGATTTTGGCATGACCGGCAGGTGCTTCCAGCAAGCCCGTCAGGTGATTCCGAAGTGTTCCCCAACTGGTTGTGGCGTAGCCGGCAGGTGATTTTTGCGTGTCCGGCAGGTGGTTCTGGCGATTCGAGCAGGTGGTTCCGGCGTGCTCGGCAGGTGCATCCGGGGTCATTGGCACGTGGTTCTGACATATCTGAGAGGTGGTTCCGTCATGCCCGGCAGGTGATTCCGGAGTGTTCGGCAAGTGTTTCCGGTGCAGCCGGCAGGTGATTTTGCATGTCCAGCGGTCGTTCCGGCGGGTCGAGCCGGTGGGTCCGGCGTGTCCGGCAGGTGGTTCCGGTCTGTCCGGCAGGTGGTTCTGTGGTGTCCGGCACGAGGTTCAGTCTGAGAGGCTGTGACGGCATGCCCCTCACGTGATTCCGGCTAGTCCCCGAACTGGTGCTGGTGTAGCGGGCAGGTGATTTTGGCGTGTCCGGCAGGTGGTTAAGGCGAGTTGAGCAGGTGGTTGCGACGTGCTCGGCAGGTGCTTCCGGCGTCTCCGGCACGTGTTTCTGGCACATCTGACTGGTGGTTCCGGCATGCCCAAAAGTTGATTCCGGTCTGTCCGGTAGGTGGTTCCGGCGTTCACGGCACGTGGTTCTGGTACGTGTCAGAGGTGGTTGCGTATGCCCAACAGGTGATTCCGGAGTGTCCGCCACGTGCTTCTGGCACGTCTGAGAGGTGGTTCCAACATGCCCGGCAGGTCATTTCGGAGAGTCGTCCAAGTGGTTCTGGCGTAGCCCGCAGGTGATTTTGGCGTGTCCGGCAGGTGGTTCCGCCGTGCTCGGCAGGTGGTTCAGGCATGGCCGTCACGTGGTTCCAGTCTGTCCAGGACGTGTTTCCAGCTTCTCCGGCAGGTGGTTCTGGTACGTCTGAGAGGTGGTTCCGCCATGGCTGGCAGGTGATCCCGGACTGTCCCCCAGGTGGTTCTGGCATAGCCAGCAGTTGATATTGGCCTGTCCGGCAGGTGGTTCCAGCGAGTCGAACAGGTGGCTCCGGCGTTCTTGGCAGGTGGTTCCGGTCTGTCCGGTAGGTGTTTCCGGCGTGTCTGGCACGTGCTTCCGGCACGTCTGAGAGGTGGTTCCGGCATGCGCGGCCGGTGATTCCGTAGTGTCCGCCAGCTGGTTCTGGCATATCCGGCAGGTGATTTTGGCGTTTCCGGCAGGTGTTTCTGGCGAGTCGAGCAGGTGGCTCCGGCATGCTCGGCAGGTGCTTCCGGCGTCTCCGGCACTTGGTTCTGGTGTGTCTGAGAGCTGGTTCCGGCATGTCCGGCGGATGATTCCGGAGTGTCCGCCAAGTGGTTCTGGCATACCCAGCAGGTGATTTTGGCGTGTCAGGGAGGTGGTACCGGTGAGTCGAGCAGGTGCTTCCGGCGTGCTCAACAGGTGGTTCAGGCGGTTCTGGCAGGTGGTATCCGTCTGTTCGGGGTGTGGTTCCAGCATCTCATGAACACGTTTCTGGCACGTCTGAGATGTGGTTCCGGCCAGCCCGACAGGTGTTTCCACAGTGTCCGCCAAGTGTTACTGGCGTAGTTGGCAGGTGATTTTGGCATGACCGGCAGGTGGTTCCAGCAAGCCCGGCAGGTGATTCCGAAGTGTTCCCCAACTGGTTGTGGCGTAGCCGGCAGGTGATTTTTGCGTGTCCGGCAGGTGGTTCTGGCGATTCAAGCAGGTGGTTCCAGCAAGCCCGGCAGGTGATTCCGAAGTGTTCCCCAACTGGTTGTGGCGTAGCCGGCAGGTGATTTTTGCGTGATCGGCAGGTGGTTCTGGCGAGTCGAGCAGGTGGTTCCGGCGTGCTCGGCTGGTGCTTCCGGGGTCATTGGCATGGGGTTCTGGCATGTCTGAGAGGTGGTTCCTGCATGCCCGGCAAGTGATTCCGGAGTGTTCGCCAAGTGGTTCTGGCATAGTCGGCAGGTGATTTTGGCATGTCCGGCAGGTGGTTCAGGCGAGTGGAGCAGGTGGTTCCAACGTGCTTGGCAGGTGCTTCCGGCGTCTCCGGCACGTGTTTCTGGCACATCTGTCAGGTGGTTCCGGCATGCCCGAAAGGTGATTCCGGTCTGTCCGGTAGGTGGTTCCAGCCTGCACGGCATGTGGTTCTGGTACGTCTCAGAGGTGGTTGCGCATGCCCAACAGGTGATTCCGGACTGTCTGCCACATGGTTCTGGCACGTCTGAGAGGTGGTTCCGGCATGCCCGGCAGGTCATCCCAGAGAGTCCTCCAAGTGGTTCTGGCATAACACGCAGGTGATTTTGGCGTGTCTGGCAGGTTGTTCCGTTGTGCTTGGCAGGTGGTTCAGGCTTGGCCGGCATGTGGTTCCAGACTGTCCAGGACGTGTTTCCAGCTTCTCCAGCAGGTGGTTCTGGTACGTCTGAGAGGTGGTTCCGCCATGGCTGGCAGGTGATTCCGTAGTGTCCGCCAGGTGGTTCTGGCGTACCCGGCAGGTGATTTTGGCATGTCCGGCAGGTGTTTCTGGCGAGTCGAGCAGGTGGCTCCGGCATGCTCGGCAGGTGCTTCCGGCGTCTCCGGCACGTGGTTCTGGTATGTCTGAGAGCTGGTTCCGGCATGTCCGGCAGATGATTCCGCAGTGTCCACCAAGTGGTTCTGGCATACCCGGCTGGTGATTTGGGCATGTCAGGTAGGTGGTTCCGGCGAGTCGAGCAGGTGGCTCCAGCGTGCTCGGCAGGTAGTTCAGACGCGTCTGGCAGGTGTTTTCCGTCTGTTCGGGGTGTGGTTCCAGCATCTCATGCACATGGTTCTGGCACACCTGAGATGTGGTTCCGGCCTGCCCGACAGGTGTTTCCACAGTGTCCGCCAAGTGGTACTGGCATAGTTGGCAGGTGATTTTGGCATGACCGGCAGGTGGTTCCAGAAAGCCCGGCAAGTGATTCCGAAGTGTTCCCCACCTGGTTGTGGCATAGCCGGCAGGTGATTTTTGCGTGTCCGGCAGGTGGTTCTGGCGAGTCGAGCAGGTGGTTCCGGTGTGCTCGGCAGGTGCTTCCGGGGTCATTGGCACGTGGTTCTGGCATATCTGAGAGGTGGTTCCGGCGTGCCCGGCAGCTGATTCCGGACTGTTCGCCAAGTGTTTCCGGCGTATCCGGCAGATGATTTTGCATGTTCAGCGGTCGTTCCGGCGGGTCGAGCCGGTGGTTCCGGCGTGTCCGGCAGGTGGTTCCGGTCTGTCCGGCAGGTGGTTCTGTGGTGTCTGGCACGAGGTTCAGTCTGAGAGGCTGTGCCGGCATGCCCCTCACGTGATTCCGGCTTGTCCCCGAAGTGGTGCTGGTGTAGCGGGCAGGTGATTTTGGCGTGTCTGGCAGGTGGTTCAGGCGAGTTGAGCAGGTGGTTGCGACGTGCTCGGCAGGTGCTTCCGGCGTCTCCGGCACGTGTTTCTGGCACATCTGACTGGTGGTTCCGGCATGCCCAAGAGTTGATTCCGGTCTGTCCGGTAGGTGGTTCCGGCGTGCACGGCACGTGGTTCTGGTACGTGTCAGAGGTGGTTGCGTATGCCCAACAGGTGATTCCGGACTTTCCGCCACGTGCTTCTGGCACGTCTGAGAGGTGGTTCAGGCATGCCCGGCATGTCATTTCGGAGAGTCGTCCAAGTGGTTCTGGCGTAGCCCGCAGGTGATTGTTGCGTGTCCGGCAGGTGGTTCAGGCGAGTTGAGCAGGTGGTTCCAACGTGCTTGGCAGGTGCTTCCGGCGTCTCCGGCACGTGTTTCTGGCACATCTGACAGGTGGTTCCGGCATGCCCGAAAGGTGATTCCGGTCTGTCCGGTAGGTGGTTCCAGCCTGCACGGCATGTGGTTCTGGTACGTCTCAGAGGTGGTTGCGCATGCCCAACAGGTGATTCCGGACTGTCCGCCACATGGTTCTGGCACGTCTGAGAGGTGGTTCCGGCATGCCCGGCAGGTCATCCCAGAGAGTCCTCCAAGTGGTTCTGGCATAACACGCAGGTGATTTTGGCGTGTCTGGCAGGTTGTTCCGTTGTGCTTGGCAGGTGGTTCAGGCTTGGCCGGCAGGTGGTTCCAGACTGTCCAGGACGTGTTTCCAGCTTCTCCGGCAGGTGGTTCTGGTACGTCTGAGAGGTGGTTCCGCCATGGCTGGCAGGTGATTCCGGACCGTCCCCCAGGTGGTTCTGGCATAGAAGGCAGTTAATATTGGCCTGTCCGGCAGGTGGTTCCAGCGACTCGAACAGGTGGCTCCGGCGTGCTCGGCAGGTGGTTCCGGTCTGTCCGGTAGGTGATTCCGGCGTGTCTGGCACGTGCTTCCGGCACGTCTGAGAGGTGGTTCCGGCATGCGCGACAGGTGATTTCGGAGTGTCCGCCAGGTGGTTCTGGCGTACCCGGCAGGTGATTTTGGCGTGTCCGGCAGGTGTTTCTGGCGAGTCGAGCAGGTGGCTCCGGCATGCTCGGCAGGTGCTTCCGGCGTCTCCGGCACGTGGTTCTGGTGTGTCTGAGAGCTGGTTCCGGCATGTCCGGCAGATGATTCCGGAGTGTCCGCCAAGTGGTTCTGGCATACCCGGCTGGTGATTTGGGCATGTCAGGTAGGTGGTTCCGGCGAGTCGAGCAGGTGGCTCCGGCGTGCTCGGCACGTTGTTCAGACGGGTCTGGCAGGTGTTTTCCGTGTGTTCGGGGTGTGGTTCCAGCATCTCATGCACATGGTTCTGGCACGTCTGAGATGTGGTTCCGGCCGGCCCGACAGGTGTTTCCACAGTGTCCGCCAAGTGTTACTGGCGTAGTTGGCAGGTGATTTTGGCATGACCGGCAGGTGGTTCCAGCAAGCCCGGCAGGTGATTCCGAAGTGTTCCCCAACTGGTTGTGGCGTAGCCGGCAGGTGATTTTTGCGTGTCCGGCAGGTGGTTCAGGCGAGTTGAGCAAGTGGTTCCAACGTGCTTGGCAGGTGCTTCCGGCGTCTCCGGCACGTGTTTCTGGCACATCTGACAGGTGGTTCCGGCATGCCCGAAAGGTGATTCTGGTATGTCTGGTAGGTGGTTCCAGCCTGCACGGCATGTGGTTCTGGTACGTCTCAGAGGTGGTTGCGCATGCCCAACAGGTGATTCCGGACTGTCCGCCACATGGTTCTGGCACGTCTGAGAGGTGGTTCCGGCATGCCCGGCAGGTCATCCCAGAGAGTCCTCCAAGTGGTTCTGGCATAACACGCAGGTGATTTTGGCGTGTCTGGCAGGTTGTTCCGTTGTGCTTGGCAGGTGGTTCAGGCTTGGCCGGCAGGTGGTTCCAGACTGTCCAGGACGTGTTTCCAGCTTCTCCGGCAGGTGGTTCTGGTACGTCTGAGAGGTGGTTCCGCCATGGCTGGCAGGTGATTCCGGACCGTCCCCCAGGTGGTTCTGGCATAGAAGGCAGTTAATATTGGCCTGTCCGGCAGGTGGTTCCAGCGACTCGAACAGGTGGCTCCGGCGTGCTCAGCAGGTGGTTCCGGTCTGTCCGGTAGGTGATTCCGGCGTGTCTGGCACGTGCTTCCGGCACGTCTGAGAGGTGGTTCCGGCATGCGCGACAGGTGATTTCGGAGTGTCCGCCAGGTGGTTCTGGCGTACCCGGCAGGTGATTTTGGCGTGTCCGGCAGGTGTTTCTGGCGAGTCGAGCAGGTGGCTCCGGCATGCTCGGCAGGTGCTTCCGGCGTCTCCGGCACGTGGTTCTGGTGTGTCTGAGAGCTGGTTCCGGCATGTCCGGCAGATGATTCCGGAGTGTCCGCCAAGTGGTTCTGGCATACCCAGCAGGTGATTTTGGCGTGTCAGGGAGGTGGTACCGGTGAGTCGAGCAGGTGGTTCCGGCGTGCTCAGCAGGTGGTTCAGGCGGTTCTGGCAGGTGGTATCCGTCTGTTCGGGGTGTGGTTCCAGCATCTCATGAACACGTTTCTGGCACGTCTGAGATGTGGTTCCAGCCGGCCCGACAGGTGTTTCCGCAGTGTCCGCCAAGCGGTTCTGGCGTAGTTGGCAGGTGATTTTGGCATGACTGGCAGGTGGTTCCAGCAAGCCTGGCAGGTGATTCCAAAGTGTTCACCAACTGGTTGTGGCGTAGCCGGCAGGTGGTTTTTGCGTGATCGGCAGGTGGTTCTGGCGAGTCGAGCAGGTGGTTCCGGCGTGCTCGGCTGGTGCTTCCGGGGTCATTGGCACGGGGTTCTGGCATGTCTGAGAGGTGGTTCCTGCATGCCCGGCAAGTGATTCCGGAGTGTTTGCCAAGTGGTTCTGGCATAGTCGGCAGGTGATTTTGGCATGTCCGGCAGGTGGTTCAGGCGAGTTGAGCAGGTGGTTCCAACGTGCTTGGCAGGTGCTTCCGGCGTCTCCGGCACGTGTTTCTGGCACATCTGACAGGTGGTTCCGGCATGCCCGAAAGGTGATTCCGGTCTGTCCGGTAGGTGGTTCCAGCCGGCACGGCATGTGTTTCTGGTACGTCTCAGAGGTGGTTGCGCATGCCCAACAGGTGATTTCGGACTGTCCGCCACATGGTTCTGGCACGTCTGAGAGGTGGTTCCGGCATGCCCGGCAGGTCATCCCAGAGAGTCCTCCAAGTGGTTCTGGCATAACACGCAGGTGATTTTGGCGTGTCTGGCAGGTTGTTCCGTTGTGCTTGGCAGGTGGTTCAGGCTTGGCCGGCAGGTGGTTCCAGACTGTCCGGGACGTGTTTCCAACTTCTCCGGCAGGTGGTTCTGGTACGTCTGAGAGGTGGTTCCGCCATGGCTGGCAGGTGATTCCGGACCGTCCCCCAGGTGGTTCTGGCATAGCCAGCAGTTGATATTGGCCTGTCCGGCAGGTGGTTCCAGCGAGTCGAACAGGTGGCTCCGGCGTGCTCGGCAGGTGGTTCCGGTCTGTCCGGTAGGTGATTCCGGCGTGTCCGGCACGTGCTTCCGGCACGTCTGAGAGGTGGTTCCGGCATGCGCGACAGGTGGTTTCGGAGTGTCCGCCAGGTGGTTCTGGCGTACCCGGCAGGTGATTTTGGCGTGTCCGGCAGGTGTTTCTGGCGAGTCGAGCAGGTGGCTCCGGCATGCTCGGCAGGTGCTTCCGGCGTCTCCGGCACGTGGTTCTGGTGTGTCTGAGAGCTGGTTCCGGCATGTCCGGCAGATGATTCCGGAGTGTCCGCCAAGTGGTTCTGGCATACCCGGCTGGTGGTTTGGGCATGTCAGGTAGGTGGTTCCGGCGAGTCGAGCAGGTGGCTCCGGCGTGCTCGGCAGGTTGTTCAGACGGGTCTGGCAGGTGTTTTCCGTCTGTTCGGGGTGTGGTTCCAGCATCTCATGCACATGGTTCTGGCACGTCTGAGATGTGGTTCCGGCCGGCCCGACAGGTGTTTCCACAGTGTCCGCCAAGTGGTACTGGCGTAGTTGGCAGGTGATTTTGGCATGACCGGCAGGTGGTTCCAGCAAGCCCGGCAGGTGATTCCGAAGTGTTCCCCAACTGGTTGTGGCGTAGCCGGCAGGTGATTTTTGCGTGTCCGGCAGGTGGTTCTGGCGAGTCGAGCAGGTGGTTCCGGCGTGCTCGGCCGGTGCTTCCGGGGTCTTTGGCACGTGGTTCTGGCATATCTGAGAGGTGGTTCCGGCATGCCCGGCAGGTGATTCCAGAGTGTTCGCCAAGTGTTTCCGGCGTAGCCGGCAGGTGATTTTGCATGTCCACCGGTCGTTCAGGCGGGTCGAGCCGGTGGTTCCGGCGTGTCTGGAATGTGGTTCCGGTCTGTCCGGCAGGTGGTTCTGTGGTGTCCGGCACGAGGTTCAGTCTGAGAGGCTGTGCCGGCATGCCCCTCACGTGATTCCGGCTTGTCCCCGAAGTGGTGCTGGTGTAGCGGGCAGGTGATTTTGGCGTGTCCGGCAGGTGGTTCAGGCGAGTTGAGCAGGTGGTTGCGACGTGCTCGGCAGGTGCTTCCGGCGTCTCCGGCACGTGTTTCTGGCACATCTGACTGGTGGTTCCGGCATGGCCAAAAGTTGATTCTGGTCTGTCCGGTAGGTGGTTCCGGCGTGCACGGCACGTGGTTCTGGTACGTCTCAGAGGTGGTTGCGTATGCCCAACAGGTGATTCCGGACTGTCCGCCACATGGTTCTGGCACGTCTGAGAGGTGGTTCCAACATGCCCGGCAGGTCATTTCGGAGAGTCGTCCAAGTGGTTCTGGCGTAGCCCGCAGGTGATTTTGGCGTGTCCGGCAGGTGGTTCCGCCGTGCTCGGCAGGTGGTTCAGGCATGGCCGTCACGTGGTTCCAGTCTGTCCAGGACGTGTTTCCAGCTTCTCCGGCAGGTGGTTCTGGTACGTCTGAGAGGTGGTTCCGCCATGGCTGGCAGGTGATCCCTGACTGTCCCCCAGGTGGTTCTGGCATAGCCAGCAGTTGATATTGGCCTGTCCGGCAGGTGGTTCCAGCGAGTCGAACAGGTGGCTCCGGCGTTCTCGGCAGGTGGTTCCGGTCTGTCCGGTAGGTGTTTCCGGCGTGTCTGGCACGTGCTTCCGGCACGTCTGAGAGGTGGTTCCGGCATGCGCGGCAGGTGATTCCGGAGTGTCCGCCAGGTGGTTCTGGCATACCCGGCAGGTGATTTTGGCGTGTCCGGCAGGTGTTTCTGGCGAGTCGAGCAGGTGGCTCCGGCATGCTCGGCAGGTGCTTCCGGCGTCTCCGGCACTTGGTTCTGGTGTGTCTGAGAGCTGTTTCCGGCATGTCCGGCAGATGATTCCGGAGTGTGGTTCTGGCATACCCAGCAGGTGATTTTGGCGTGTCAGGGAGGTGGTACCGGTGAGTCGAGCAGGTGGTTCCGGTGTGCTCAGCAGTTGGTTCAGGCGGTTCTGGCAGGTGGTATCCGTCTGTTCGGGGTGTGGTTCCAGCATCTCATGAACACGTTTCTGGCACGTCTGAGATGTGGTTCCAGCCGGACCGACAGGTGTTGCCGCAGTGTCCGCCAAGCGGTTCTGGCGTAGTTGGCAGGTGATTTTGGCATGACTGGCAGGTGGTTCCAGCAAGCCTGGCAGGTGATTCCAAAGTGTTCACCAACTGGTTGTGGCGTAGCCGGCAGGTGATATTTGCGTGATCGGCAGGTGGTTCTGGCGAGTCGAGCAGGTGGTTGCGGCGTGCTCGGCAGGTGCTTCCGGGGTCATTGGCACGGGGTTCTGGCATGTCTGAGAGGTGGTACCTGCATGCCCGGCAGGTGATTCCGGAGTGTTTGCCAAGTGGTTCTGGCATAGTCGGCAGGTGATTTTGGCATGTCCGGCAGGTGGTTCAGGTGAGTTGAGGAGGTGGTTGCGACGTGCTCGGCAGGTGCTTCCGGCGTCTCCGGCACGTGTTTCTGGCACATCTGACTGGTGGTTCCGGCATGCCCAAACGTTGATTCCGGTCTGTCCGGTAGGTGGCTCCTGCGTTCACGGCACGTGGTTCTGGTACGTCTCAGAGGTGGTTGTGTATGCCCAACAGGTGATTCCGGACTGTCCGCCACGTGCTTCTGGCACGTCTGAGAGGTGGTTCCAACATGCCCGGCAGGTCATTTCGGAGAGTCGTCCAAGTGGTTCTGGCGTAGCCCGCAGGTGATTTTGGCGTGTCCGGCAGGTGGTTCCGCCGTGCTCGGCAGGTGGTTCAGGCATGGCCGTCACGTGGTTCCAGTCTGTCCAGGACGTGTTTCCAGCTTCTCCGGCAGGTGGTTCTGGTACGTCTGAGAGGTGGTTCTGCCATGGCTGGCAGGTGATCCCGGACTGTCCCCCAGGTGGTTCTGGCATAGCCAGCAGTTGATATTGGCCTGTCCGGCAGGTGGTTCCAGCGAGTCGAACAGGTGGCTCCGGCGTGCTCGGCAGGTTGTTCAGACGGGTCTGGCAGGTGTTTTCCGTCTGTTCGGGGTGTGGTTCCAGCATCTCATGCACATGGTTCTGGCACGTCTGAGATGTGGTTCCGGCCGGCCCGACAGGTGTTTCCACAGTGTCCGCCAAGTGGTACTGGCGTAGTTGGCAGGTGATTTTGGCATGACCGGCAGGTGGTTCCAGCAAGCCCGGCAGGTGATTCCGAAGTGTTCCCCAACTGGTTGTGGCGTAGCCGGCAGGTGATTTTTGCGTGTCCGGCAGGTGGTTCTGGCGATCCGAGCAGGTGGCTCCGGCATGCTCGGCAGGTGCTTCCGGCGTCTCCGGCAATTGGTTCTGGTGTGTCTGAGAGCTGGTTCCGGCATGTCCGGCAGATGATTCCGGAGTGTCCGCCAAGTGGTTCTGGCATACCCAGCAGGTGATTTTGGCGTGTCAGGGAGGTGGTACCGGTGAGTCGAGCAGGTGGTTCCGGCGTGCTCAGCAGGTGGTTCAGGCGGTTCTGGCAGGTGGTATCCGTCTGTTCGGGGTGTGGTTCCAGCATCTCATGAACACGTTTCTGGCACGTCTGAGATGTGGTTCCAGCCGGCCCGACAGGTGTTTCCGCAGTGTCCGCCAAGCGGTTCTGGCGTAGTTGGCAGGTGATTTTGGCATGACTGGCAGGTGGTTCCAGCAAGCCTGGCAGGTGATTCCAAAGTGTTCACCAACTGGTTGTGGCGTAGCCGGCAGCTGATTTTTGCGTGATCGGCAGGTGGTTCTGGCGAGTCGAGCAGGTGGTTCCGGCGTGCTCGGCTGGTGCTTCCGGGGTCATTGGCACGGGGTTCTGGCATGTCTGAGAGGTGGTTCCTGCATGCCCGGCAAGTGATTCTGGAGTGTTCGCCAAGTGGTTCTGGCATAGTCGGCAGGTGATTTTGGCATGTCCGGCAGGTGGTTCAGGCGAGTTGAGCAGGTGGTTCCAACGTGCTTGGCAGGTGCTTCCGGCGTCTCCGGCACGTGTTTCTGGCACATCTGACAGGTGGTTCCGGCATGCCCGAAAGGTGATTCCGGTCTGTCCGGTAGGTGGTTCCAGCCGGCACGGCATGTGGTTCTGGTACGTCTCAGAGGTGGTTGCACATGCCCAAGAGGTGATTCCGGACTTTCCGCCACATGGTTCTGGCACGTCTGAGAGGTGGTTCCGGCATGCCCGGCAGGTCATCGCAGAGAGTCCTCCAAGTGGTTCTGGCATAACACGCAGGTGATTTTGGCGTGTCTGGCAGGTTGTTCCGTTGTGCTTGGCAGGTGGTTCAGGCTTGGCCGGCAGGTGGTTCCAGACTGTCCAGGACGTGTTTCCAGCTTCTCCGGCAGGTGGTTCTGGTACGTCTGAGAGGTGGTTCCGCCATGGCTGGCAGGTGATTCCGGACCGTCCCCCAGGTGGTTCTGGCATAGCCAGCAGTTGATATTGGCCTGTCCGGCAGGTGGTTCCAGCGAGTCGAACAGGTGGCTCCGGCGTGCTCGGCAGGTGGTTCCGGTCTGTCCGGTAGGTGATTCCGGCGTGTCAGGCACGTGCTTCCGGCACGTCTGAGAGGTGGTTCCGGCATGCGTGACAGGTGGTTTCGGAGTGTCCGCCAGGTGGTTCTGGCGTACCCGGCAGGTGATTTTGGCGTGTCCGGCAGGTGTTTCTGGCGAGTCGAGCAGGTGGCTCCGGCATGCTCGGCAGGTGCTTCCGGCGTCTCCGGCACTTGGTTCTGGTGTGTCTGAGAGCTGGTTCCGGCATGTCCGGCAGATGATTCCGGAGTGTCCGCCAAGTGGTTCTGGCATACCCGGATGGTGATTTGGGCATGTCAGGTAGGTGGTTCTGGCGAGTCGAGCTGGTGGCTCGGCGTGCTCGGCAGGTTGTTCAGACGGGTCTGGCAGGTGTTTTCCGTCTGTTCGGGGTGTGGTTCCAGCATCTCATGCACATGGTTCTGGCACGTCTGAGATGTGGTTCCGGCCGGCCCGACAGGTGTTTCCACAGTGTCCGCCAAGTGGTACTGGCGTAGTTGGCAGGTGATTTTGGCATGACCGGCAGGTGGTTCCAGCAAGCCCGGCAGGTGATTCCGAAGTGTTCCCCAACTGGTTGTGGCGTAGCCGGCAGGTGATTTTTGCGTGTCCGGCAGGTGGTTCTGGCGAGTCGAGCAGGTGGTTCCGGCGTGCTCGGCAGGTGCTTCCGGGGTCATTGGCACGTGGTTCTGGCATATCTGAGAGGTGGTTCCGGCATGCCCGGCAGGTGATTCCGGAGTGTTCGCCAAGTGTTTCCGGCGTAGCCGGCAGGTGATTTTGCATGTCCAGCGGTCGTTCCGGCGGGTCGAGCCGGTGGTTCCGGCGTGTCCGGCAGCTGGTTCCGGTCTGTCCGGCAGGTGGTTCTGTGGTGTCCGGCACGAGGTTCAGTCTGAGAGGCTGTGCCGGCATGCCCCTCACGTGATTCCGGCTTGTCCCCGAAGTGGTGCTGGTGTAGCGGGCAGGTGATTTTGGCGTGTCCGGCAGGTGGTTCAGGCGAGTTGAGCAGGTGCTTGCGACGTGCTCGGCAGGTGCTTCCGGCGTCTCCGGCACGTGTTTCTGGCACATCTGACTGGTGGTTCCGGCATGCCCAAAAGTTGATTCCGGTCTGTCCGGTAGGTGGTTCCGGCGTGCACGGCACGTGGTTCTGGTACGTGTCAGAGGTGGTTGCGTATGCCCAACAGGTGATTCCGGACTGTCCGCCACGTGCTTCTGGCACGTCTGAGAGGTGGTTCCAACATGCCCGGCAGGTCATTTCGGAGAGTCGTCCAAGTGGTTCTGGCGTAGCCCGCAGGTGATTTTGGCGTGTCCGGCAGGTGGTTCCGCCGTGCTCGGCAGGTGGTTGAGGCATGGCCATCACGTGGTTCCAGTCTGTCCAGGACGTGTTTCCAGCTTCTCTGGCAGGTGGTTCTGGTACGTCTGAGAAGTGGTTCCGCCATGGCTGGCAGGTGATCCCGGACTGTCCCCCAGGTGTTCTGGCATAGCCAGCAGTTGATATTGGCCTGTCCGGCAGGTGGTTCCAGCGAGTCGAACAGGTGGCTCCGGCGTTGTTGGCAGGTGGTTCCGGTCTGTCCGGTAGGTGATTCCTGCGTGTCTGGCACGTGCTTCCGGCACGTCTGAGAGGTGGTTCCTGCATGCGCGGCAGGTGATTCCGTAGTGTCCGCCAGGTGGTTCTGGCATACCCGGCAGGTGATTTTGGCGTGTCCGGCAGGTGTTTCTGGCGAGTCGAGCAGGTGGCTCCGGCGTGCTCGGCAGGTTGTTCAGACGGGTCTGGCAGGTGTTTTCCGTCTGTTCGGGGTGTGGTTCCAGCATCTCATGCACATGGTTCTGGCACGTCTGAGATGTGGTTCCGGCCGGCCCGACAGGTGTTTCCACAGTGTCCGCCAAGTGGTACTGGTGTAGTTGGCAGGTGATTTTGGCATGACCGGCAGGTGGTTCCAGCAAGCCCGGCAGGTGATTCCGAAGTGTTCCCCAACTGGTTGTGGCGTAGCCGGCAGGTGATTTTTGCGTGTCCGGCAGGTGGTTCTGGCGATCCGAGCAGGTGGCTCCGGCATGCTCGGCAGGTGCTTCCGGCGTCTCCGGCAATTGGTTCTGGTGTGTCTGAGAGCTGGTTCCGGCATGTCCGGCAGATGATTCCGGAGTGTCCGCCAAGTGGTTCTGGCATACCCAGCAGGTGATTTTGGCGTGTCAGGGAGGTGGTACCGGTGAGTCGAGCAGGTGGTTCCGGCGTGCTCGGCAGGTGCTTCCGGGGTCATTGGCACGTGGTTCTGGCATATCTGAGAGGTGGTTCCGGCATGCCCGGCAGGTGATTCCGGAGTGTTCGCCAAGTGTTTCCGGCGTAGCCGGCAGGTGATTTTGCATGTCCAGCGGTCGTTCCGGCGGGTCGAGCCGGTGGTTCCGGCGTGTCCGGCAGCTGGTTCCGGTCTGTCCGGCAGGTGGTTCTGTGGTGTCCGGCACGAGGTTCAGTCTGAGAGGCTGTGCCGGCATGCCCCTCACGTGATTCCGGCTTGTCCCCGAAGTGGTGCTGGTGTAACGGGCAGGTGATTTTGGCGTGTCCGGCAGGTGGTTCAGGCGAGTTGAGCAGGTGCTTGCGACGTGCTCGGCAGGTGCTTCCGGCGTCTCCGGCACGTGTTTCTGGCACATCTGACTGGTGGTTCCGGCATGCCCAAAAGTTGATTCCGGTCTGTCCGGTAGGTGGTTCCGGCGTGCACGGCATGTGGTTCTGGTACGTGTCAGAGGTGGTTGCGTATGCCCAACAGGTGATTCCGGACTGTCCGCCACGTGCTTCTGGCACGTCTGAGAGGTGGTTCCAACATGCCCGGCAGGTCATTTCGGAGAGTCGTCCAAGTGGTTCTGGCGTAGCCCGCAGGTGATTTTGGCGTGTCCGGCAGGTGGTTCCACCGTGCTCGGCAGGTGGTTCAGGCATGGCCGTCACGTGGTTGCAGTCTGTCCAGGACGTGTTTCCAGCTTCTCCGGCAGGTGGTTCTGGTACGTCTGAGGGGTGGTTCCGACATGGCTGGCAGGTGATCCCGGACTGTCCCCCAGGTGGTTCTGGCATAGCCAGCAGTTGATATTGGCCTGTCCGGCAGGTGGTTCCAGCGAGTCGAACAGGTGGCTCCGGCGTTCTTGGCAGGTGGTTCCGGTCTGTCCGGTAGGTGATTCCGGCGTGTCCGGCACGTGCTTCCGGCACGTCTGAGAGGTGGTTCCGGCATGCGCGGCAGGTGATTCCGTAGTGTCCGCCAGGTGGTTCTGGCATACCCGGCAGGTGATTTTGGCGTGTCCGGCAGGTGTTTCTGGCGAGTCGAGCAGGTGGCTCCGGCATGCTCGGCAGGTGCTTCCGGCGTCTCCGGCACTTGGTTCTGGTGTGTCTGAGAGCTGGTTCCGGCATGTCCGGCAGATGATTCCGGAGTGTCCGCCAAGTGGTTCTGGCATACCCAGCAGGTGATTTTGGCGTGTCAGGGAGGTGGTACCGGTGAGTCGAGCAGGTGGTTCCGGCGTGCTCAGCAGGTGGTTCAGGCGGTTCTGGCAGGTGGTATCCGTCTGTTCGGGGTGTGGTTCCAGCATCTCATGAACACGTTTCTGGCACGTCTGAGATGTGGTTCCAGCCGGCCCGACAGGTGTTTCCGCAGTGTCCGCCAAGCGGTTCTGGCGTAGTTGGCAGGTGATTTTGGCATGACTGGCAGGTGGTTCCAGCAAGCCTGGCAGGTGATTCCAAAGTGTTCACCAACTGGTTGTGGCGTAGCCGGCAGGTGATTTTTGCGTGATCGGCAGGTGGTTCTGGCGAGTCGAGCAGGTGGTTCCGGCGTGCTCGGCTGGTGCTTCCGGGGTCATTGGCACGGGGTTCTGGCATGTCTGACAGGTGGTTCCTGCATGCCCGGCAAGTGATTCCCGAGTGTTCGCCAAGTGGTTCTGGCATAGTCGGCAGGTGATTTTGGCATGTCCGGCAGGTGGTTCAGGCGAGTTGAGCATGTGGTTCCAACGTGCTTGGCAGGTGCTTCCGGCGTCTCCGGCACGTGTTTCTGGCACATCTGACAGGTGGTTCCGGCATGCCCGAAAGGTGATTCCGGTCTGTCCGGTAGGTGGTTCCAGCCTGCAAGGCATGTGGTTCTGGTACGTCTCAGAGGTGGCTGCGCATGCCCAAGAGGTGATTCCGGACTGTCCGCCACATGGTTCTGGCACGTCTGAGAGGTGGTTCCGGCATGCCCGGCAGGTCATCCCAGAGAGTCCTCCAAGTGGTTCTGGCATAACACGCAGGTGATTTTGGCGTGTCTGGCAGGTTGTTCCGTTGTGCTTGGCAGGTGGTTCAGGCTTGGCCGGCAGGTGGTTCCAGACTGTCCAGGACGTGTTTCCAGCTTCTCCGGCAGGTGGTTCTGGTACGTCTGAGAGGTGGTTCCGCCATGGCTGGCAGGTGATTCCGGACCGTCCCCCAGGTGGTTCTGGCATAGCCAGCAGTTGATATTGGCCTGTCCGGCAGGTGGTTCCAGCGAGTCGAACAGGTGGCTCCGGCGTGCTCGGCAGGTGGTTCCGGTCTGTCCGGTAGGTGATTCCGGCGTGTCAGGCACGTGCTTCCGGCACGTCTGAGAGGTGGTTCCGGCATGCGTGACAGGTGGTTTCGGAGTGTCCGCCAGGTGGTTCTGGCGTACCCGGCAGGTGATTTTGGCGTGTCCGGCAGGTGTTTCTGGCGAGTCGAGCAGGTGGCTCCGGCATGCTCGGCAGGTGCTTCCGGCGTCTCCGGCACGTGGTTCTGGTGTGTCTGAGAGCTGGTTCCGGCATGTCCGGCAGATGATTCCGGAGTGTCCGCCAAGTGGTTCTGGCATACCCGGCTGGTGATTTGGGCATGTCAGGTAGGTGGTTCTGGCGAGTCGAGCTGGTGGCTCGGCGTGCTCGGCAGGTTGTTCAGACGGGTCTGGCAGGTGTTTTCCGTCTGTTCGGGGTGTGGTTCCAGCATCTCATGCACATGGTTCTGGCACGTCTGAGATGTGGTTCCGGCCGGCCCGACAGGTGTTTCCACAGTGTCCGCCAAGTGGTACTGGCGTAGTTGGCAGGTGATTTTGGCATGACCGGCAGGTGGTTCCAGCAAGCCCGGCAGGTGATTCCGAAGTGTTCCCCAACTGGTTGTGGCGTAGCCGGCAGGTGATTTTTGCGTGCCCGGCAGGTGGTTCTGGCGAGTCGAGCAGGTGGTTCCGGCGTGCTCGGCAGGTGCTTCCGGGGTCATTGGCACGTGGTTCTGGCATATCTGAGAGGTGGTTCCGGCATGCCCGACAGGTGATTCCGGAGTGTTCGCCAAGTGTTTCCGGCGTAGCCGGCAGGTGATTTTGCATGTCCAGCGGTCGTTCCGGCGGGTCGAGCCGGTGGTTCCGGCGTGTCCGGCAGGTGGTTCCGGTCTGTCCGGCAGGTGGTTCTGTGGTGTCCGGCACGAGGTTCAGTCTGAGAGGCTGTGCCGGCATGCCCCTCACGTGATTCCGGCTTGTCCCCGAAGTGGTGCTGGTGTAGCGGGCAGGTGATTTTGGCGTGTCCGGCAGGTGGTTCAGGCGAGTTGAGCAGGTGCTTGCGACGTGCTCGGCAGGTGCTTCCGGCGTCTCCGGCACGTGTTTCTGGCACATCTGACTGGTGGTTCCGGCATGCCCAAAAGTTGATTCCGGTCTGTCCGGTAGGTGGTTCCGGCGTGCACGGCACGTGGTTCTGGTACGTGTCAGAGGTGGTTGCGTATGCCCAACAGGTGATTCCGGACTGTCCGCCACGTGCTTCTGGCACGTCTGAGAGGTGGTTCCAACATGCCCGGCAGGTCATTTCGGAGAGTCGTCCAAGTGGTTCTGGCGTAGCCCGCAGGTGATTTTGGCGTGTCCGGCAGGTGGTTCCGCCGTGCTCGGCAGGTGGTTGAGGCATGGCCATCACGTGGTTCCAGTCTGTCCAGGACGTGTTTCCAGCTTCTCTGGCAGGTGGTTCTGGTACGTCTGAGAGGTGGTTCCGCCATGGCTGGCAGGTGATCCCGGACTGTCCCCCAGGTGTTCTGGCATAGCCAGCAGTTGATATTGGCCTGTCCGGCAGGTGGTTCCAGCGAGTCGAACAGGTGGCTCCGGCGTGGTTGGCAGGTGGTTCCGGTCTGTCCGGTAGGTGTTTCCTGCGTGTCTGGCACGTGCTTCCGGCACGTCTGAGAGGTGGTTCCTGCATGCGCGGCAGGTGATTCCGTAGTGTCCGCCAGGTGGTTCTGGCATACCCGGCAGGTGATTTTGGCGTGTCCGGCAGGTGTTTCTGGCGAGTCGAGCAGGTGGCTCCGGCATGCTCGGCAGGTGCTTCCGGCGTCTCCGGCACGTGGTTCTGGTGTGTCTGAGAGCTGGTTCCGGCATGTCCGGCAGATGATTCCGGAGTGTCTGCCAAGTGGTTCTGGCATACCCGGCTGGTGATTTGGGCATGTCAGGTAGGTGGTTCTGGCGAGTCGAGCTGGTGGCTCGGCGTGCTCGGCAGGTTGTTCAGACGGGTCTGGCAGGTGTTTTCCGTCTGTTCGGGGTGTGGTTCCCACATCTCATGCACATGGTTCTGGCACGTCTGAGATGTGGTTCTGGCCGGCCTGACAGGTGTTTCCACAGTGTCCGCCAAGTGGTACTGGCGTAGTTGGCAGGTGATTTTGGCATGACCGGCAGGTGGTTCCAGCAAGCCCGGCAGGTGATTCCGAAGTGTTCCCCAACTGGTTGTGGCGTAGCCGGCAGGTGATTTTTGCGTGTCCGGCAGGTGGTTCTGGCAAGTCGAGCAGGTGGTTCCGGCGTGCTCGGCAGGTGCTTCCGGGGTCATTGGCACGTGGTTCTGGCATATCTGAGAGGTGGTTCCGGCATGCCCGGCAGGTGATTCCGGAGTGTTCGCCAAGTGTTTCCGGCGTAGCCGGCAGGTGATTTTGCATGTCCAGCGGTCGTTCCGGCGGGTCGAGCCGGTGGTTCCGGCGTGTCCGGCAGGTGGTTCCGGTCTGTCCGGCAGGTGGTTCTGTGGTGTCCGGCACGGGGTTCAGTCTGAGAGGCTGTGCCGGCATGCCCCTCACGTGATTCCGGATTGTCCCCGAAGTGGTGCTGGTGTAGCGGGCAGGTGATTTTGGCATGTCCGGCAGGTGGTTCAGGCGAGTTGAGCAGGTGCTTGCGACGTGCTCGGCAGGTGCTTCCGGCGTCTCCGGCACGTGTTTCTGGCACATCTGACTGGTGGTTCCGGCATGCCCAAAAGTTGATTCCGGTCTGTCCGGTAGGTGGTTCCGGCGTGCACGGCACGTGGTTCTGGTACGTGTCAGAGGTGGTTGCGTATGCCCAACAGGTGATTCCGGACTGTCCGCCACGTGCTTCTGGCACGTCTGAGAGGTGGTTCCAACATGCCCGGCAGGTCATTTCGGAGAGTCATCCAAGTGGTTCTGGCGTAGCCCGCAGGTGATTTTGGCGTGTCCGGCAGGTGGTTCCGCCGTGCTCGGCAGGTGGTTCAGGCATGGCCGTCACGTGGTTCCAGTCTGTCCAGGACGTGTTTCCAGCTTCTCCGGCAGGTGGTTCTGGTACGTCTGAGGGGTGGTTCCGCCATGGCTGGCAGGTGATCCCGGACTGTCCCCCAGGTGGTTCTGGCATAGCCAGCAGTTGATATTGGCCTGTCCGGCAGGTGGTTCCAGCGAGTCGAACAGGTGGCTCCGGCGTTGTTGGCAGGTGGTTCCGGTCTGTCCGGTAGGTGTTTCCGGCGTGTTTGGCACGTGCTTCCGGCACGTCTGAGAGGTGGTTCCGGCATGCGCAGCAGGTGATTCCGTAGTGTCCGCCAGGTGGTTCTGGCATACCCGGCAGGTGATTTTGGCGTGTCCGGCAGGTGTTTCTGGCGAGTCGAGCAGGTGGCTCCGGCATGCTCGGCAGGTGTTTCCGGCGTCTCCGGCGCTTGGTTCTGGTGTGTCTGAGAGCTGGTTCCGGCATGTCCGGCAGATGATTCCGGAGTGTCCGCCAAGTGGTTCTGGCATACCCAGCAGGTGATTTTGGCGTGTCAGGGAGGTGGTACCGGTGAGTCGAGCAGGTGGTTCCGGCGTGCTCAGCAGGTGGTTCAGGCGGTTCTGGCAGGTGGTATCCGTCTGTTCGGGGTGTGGTTCCAGCATCTCATGAACACGTTTCTGGCACGTCTGAGATGTGGTTCCAGCTGGCCCGAGAGGTGTTTCCGCAGTGTCCGCCAAGCGGTTCTGGCGTAGTTGGCAGGTGATTTTGGCATGACTGGCAGGTGGTTCCAGCAAGCCTGGCAGGTGATTCCAAAGTGTTCACCAACTGGTTGTGGCGTAGCCGGCAGGTGATTTTTGCGTGATCGGCAGGTGGTTCTGGCGAGTCGAGCAGGTGGTTCCGGCGTGCTCGGCTGGTGCTTCCGGGTTCATTAGCACAGGGTTCTGGCATGTCTGAGAGGTGGTTCCTGCATGCCCGGCAAGTGATTCTGGAGTGTTCGCCAAGTGGTTCTGGCATAGTCGGCAGGTGATTTTGGCATGTCCGGCAGGTGGTTCAGGCGAGTTGAGCATGTGGTTCCAACGTGCTTGGCAGGTGCTTCCGGCGTCTCCGGCACGTGTTTCTGGCACATCTGACAGGTGGTTCCGGCATGCCCGAAAGGTGATTCCGGTCTGTCCGGTAGGTGGTTCCAGCCGGCACGGTATGTGGTTCTGGTACGTCTCAGAGGTGGTTGCACATGCCCAAGAGGTGATTCCGGACTGTCCGCCACATGGTTCTGGCACGTCTGAGAGGTGGTTCCGGCATGCCCGGCAGGTCATCGCAGAGAGTCCTCCAAGTGGTTCTGGCATAACACGCAGGTGATTTTGGCGTGTCTGGCAGGTTGTTCCGTTGTGCTTGGCAGGTGGTTCAGGCTTGGCCGGCAGGTGGTTCCAGACTGTCCAGGACGTGTTTCCAGCTTCTCCGGCAGGTGGTTCTGGTACGTCTGAGAGGTGGTTCCGCCATGGCTGGCAGGTGATTCCGGACCGTCCCCCAGGTGGTTCTGGCATAGCCAGCAGTTGATATTGGCCTGTCCGGCAGGTGGTTCCAGCGAGTCGAACAGGTGGCTCCGGCGTGCTCGGCAGGTGGTTCCGGTCTGTCCGGTAGGTGATTCCGGCGTGTCCGGCACGTGCTTCCGGCACGTCTGAGAGGTGGTTCCGTCATGCGTGACAGGTGGTTTCGGAGTGTCCGCCAGGTGGTTCTGGCGTACCCGGCAGGTGATTTTGGCGTGTCCGGCAGGTGTTTCTGGCGAGTCGAGCAGGTGGCTCCGGCATGCTCGGCAGGTGCTTCCGGCGTCTCCGGCACTTGGTTCTGGTGTCTCTGAGAGCTGGTTCTGGCATGTCCGGAAGATGATTCCGGAGTGTCCGCCAAGTGGTGTTGGCATACCCAGCAGGTGATTTTGGCGTGTCAGGGAGGTGGTACCGGTGAGTCGAGCAGGTGGTTCCGGCGTGCTCAGCAGGTGGTTCAGGCGGTTCTGGCAGGTGGTATCCGTCTGTTCGGGGTGTGGTTCCAGCATCTCATGAACACGTTTCTGGCACGTCTGAGATGTGGTTCCAGCCGGCCCGACAGGTGTTTCCGCAGTGTCCGCCAAGCGGTTGTGGCGTAGTTGGCAGGTGATTTGGGCATGACTGGCAGGTGGTTCCAGCAAGCCTGGCAGGTGATTCCAAAGTGTTCACCAACTGGTTGTGGCGTAGCCGGCAGGTGATTTGTGCGTGATCGGCAGGTGGTTCTGGCGAGTCGAGCAGGTGGTTCCGGCGTGCTCGGCTGGTGCTTCCGGGGTCATTGGCACGGGGTTCTGGCATGTCTGAGAGGTGGTTCCGGCATGCGTGACAGGTGGTTTCGGAGTGTCCGCCAGGTGGTTCTGGCGTACCCGGCAGGTGATTTTGGCGTGTCCGGCAGGTGTTTCTGGCGAGTCGAGCAGGTGGCTCCGGCATGCTCGGCAGGTGCTTCCGGCGTCTCCGGCACGTGGTTCTGGTGTGTCTGAGAGCTGGTTCCGGCATGTCCGGCAGATGATTCCGGAGTGTCCGCCAAGTGGTTCTGGCATACCCGGCTGGTGATTTGGGCATGTCAGGTAGGTGGTTCTGGCGAGTCGAGCTGGTGGCTCGGCGTGCTCGGCAGGTTGTTCAGACGGGTCTGGCAGGTGTTTTCCGTCTGTTCGGGGTGTGGTTCCAGCATCTCATGCACATGGTTCTGGCACGTCTGAGATGTGGTTCCGGCCGGCCCGACAGGTGTTTCCACAGTGTCCGCCAAGTGGTACTGGCGTAGTTGGCAGGTGATTTTGGCATGACCGGCAGGTGGTTCCAGCAAGCCCGGCAGGTGATTCCGAAGTGTTCCCCAACTGGTTGTGGCGTAGCCGGCAGGTGATTTTTGCGTGTCCGTCAGGTGGTTCTGGCGAGTCGAGCAGGTGGTTCCGGCGTGCTCGGCAGGTGCTTCCGGGGTCATTGGCACGTGGTTCTGGCATATCTGAGAGGTGGTTCCGGCATGCCCGACAGGTGATTCCGGAGTGTTCGCCAAGTGTTTCCGGCGTAGCCGGCAGGTGATTTTGCATGTCCAGCGGTCGTTCCGGCGGGTCGAGCCGGTGGTTCAGGCGTGTCCGGCAGGTGGTTCCGGTCTGTCCGGCAGGTGGTTCTGTGGTGTCCGGCACGAGGTTCAGTCTGAGAGGCTGTGCCGGCATGCCCCTCACGTGATTCCGGCTTGTCCCCGAAGTGGTGCTGGTGTAGCGGGCAGGTGATTTTGGCGTGTCCGGCAGGTGGTTCAGGCGAGGTGAGCAGGTGCTTGCGACGTGCTCGGCAGGTGCTTCCGGCGTCTCCGGCACGTGTTTCTGGCACATCTGACTGGTGGTTCCGGCATGCCCAAAAGTTGATTCCGGTCTGTCCGGTAGGTGGTTCCGGCGTGCACGGCACGTGGTTCTGGTACGTGTCAGAGGTGGTTGCGTATGCCCAACAGGTGATTCCGGACTGTCCGCCACGTGCTTCTGGCACGTCTGAGAGGTGGTTCCAACATGCCCGGCAGGTCATTTCGGAGAGTCGTCCAAGTGGTTCTGGCGTAGCCCGCAGGTGATTTTGGCGTGTCCGGCAGGTGGTTCCGCCGTGCTCAGCAGGTGGTTGAGGCATGGCCATCACGTGGTTCCAGTCTGTCCAGGACGTGTTTCCAGCTTCTCTGGCAGGTGGTTCTGGTACGTCTGAGAGGTGGTTCCGCCGTGGCTGGCAGGTGATCCCGGACTGTCCCCCAGGTGTTCTGGCATAGCCAGCAGTTGATATTGGCCTGTCTGGCAGGTGGTTCCAGCGAGTCGAACAGGTGGCTCCGGCGTGGTTGGCAGGTGGTTCCGGTCTGTCCGGTAGGTGTTTCCTGCGTGTCTGGCACGTGCTTCCGGCACGTCTGAGAGGTGGTTCCTGCATGCGCGGCAGGTGATTCCGTAGTGTCCGCCAGGTGGTTCTGGCATACCCGGCAGGTGATTTTGGCGTGTCCGGCAGGTGTTTCTGGCGAGTCGAGCAGGTGGCTCCGGCATGCTCGGCAGGTGTTTCCGGCGTCTCCGGCACTTGGTTCTGGTGTGTCTGAGAGCTGGTTCCGGCATGTCCGGCAGATGATTCCGGAGTGTCCGCCAAGTGGTTCTGGCATACCCAGCAGGTGATTTTGGCGTGTCAGGGAGGTGGTACCGGTGAGTCGAGCAGGTGGTTCCGGCGTGCTCAGCAGGTGGTTCAGGCGGTTCTGGCAGGTGGTATCCGTCTGTTCGGGGTGTGGTTCCAGCATCTCATGAACACGTTTCTGGCACGTCTGAGATGTGGTTCCAGCCGGCCCGACAGGTGTTTCCGCAGTGTCCGCCAAGCGGTTCTGGCGTAGTTGGCAGGTGATTTTGGCATGACTGGCAGGTGGTTCCAGCAAGCCTGGCAGGTGATTCCAAAGTGTTCACCAACTGGTTGTGGCGTAGCCGGCAGGCGATTTTTGCGTGATCGGCAGGTGGTTCTGGCGAGTCGAGCAGGTGGTTCAGGCGTGCTTGGCTGGTGCTTCGGGGGTCATTGGCACGGGGTTCTGGCATGTCTGAGAGGTGGTTCCTGCATGCCCGGCAAGTGATTCCGGAGTGTTCGCCAAGTGGTTCTGGCATAGTCGGCAGGTGATTTTGGCATGTCCGGCAGGTGGTTCTGGCGAGTCGAGCAGGTAGTTCCGGCGTGCTCGGCTGGTGCTTCGGGGGTCATTGGCACGGGGTTCTGGCATGTCTGAGAGGTGGTTCCTGCATGCCCGGCAAGTGATTCCGGAGTGTTCGCCAAGTGGTTCTGGCATAGTCGGCAGGTGATTTTGGCATGTCCGGCAGGTGGTTCAGGCGAGTTGAGCATGTGGTTCCAACGTGCTTGGCAGGTGCTTCCGGCGTCTCCGGCACGTGTTTCTGGCACATCTGACAGGTGGTTCCGGCATGCCCGAAAGGTGATTCCGGTCTGTCCGGTAGGTGGTTCCAGCCTGCACGGCATGTGGTTCTGGTACGTCTCAGAGGTGGTTGCGCATGCCCAACAGGTGATTCCGGACTGTCCGCCGCATGGTTCTGGCACGTCTGAGAGGTGGTTCCGGCATGCCCGGCAGGTCATCCCAGAGAGTCCTCCAAGTGGTTCTGGCACAACACGCAGGTGATTTTGGCGTGTCTGGAAGGTTGTTCCGTTGTGCTTGGCAGGTGGTTCAGGCTTGGCCGGCAGGTGGTTCCAGCCTGTCCAGGACGTGTTTCCAGCTTCTCCGGCAGGTGGTTCTGGTACGTCTGAGAGGTGGTTCCGCCATGGCTGGCAGGTGATTCCGGACCGTCCCCCAGGTGGTTCTGGCATAGCCAGCAGTTGATATTGGCCTGTCCGGCAGGTGGTTCCAGCGAGTCGAACAGGTGGCTCCGGCGTGCTCGGCAGGTGGTTCCGGTCTGTCCGGTAGGTGATTCCGGCGTGTCCGGCACGTGCTTCCGGCACGTCTGAGAGGTGGTTCCGGCATGCGCGACAGGTGGTTTCGGAGTGTCCGCTAGGTGGTTCTGGCGTACCCGGCAGGTGATTTTGGCGTGTCCGGCAGGTGTTTCTGGCGAGTCGAGCAGGTGGCTCCGGCATGCTCGGCAGGTGCTTCCGGCGTCTCCGGCACGTGGTTCTGGTGTGTCTGACAGCTGGTTACGGCATGTCCGGCAGATGATTCCGGAGTGTCCGCCAAGTGGTTCTGGCATACCCGGCTGGTGATTTGGGCATGTCAGGTAGGTGGTTCCGGCGAGTCGAGCAGTTGGCTCCGGCGTGCTCGGCAGGTTGTTCAGACGGGTCTGGCAGGTGTTTTCCGTCTGTTCGGGGTGTGGTTCCAGCATCTCATGCACATGGTTCTGGCACGTCAGAGATGTGGTTCCGGCCGGCCCGACATGTGTTTCCACAGTGTCGGCCAAGTGGTACTGGCGTAGTTGGCAGGTGATTTTGGCATGACCGGCAGGTGGTTCCAGCAAGCCCGGCAGGTGATTCCGAAGTGTTCCCCAACTGGTTGTGGCGTAGCCGGCAGGTGATTTTTGCGTGTCCGGCAGTTGGTTCTGGCGAGTCGAGCAGGTGGTTCCGGCGTGCTCGGCAGGTGCTTCCGGGGTCATTGGCACGTGGTTCTGGCATATCTGAGAGGTGGTTCCGGCATGCCCGGCAGGTGATTCCGGAGTGTTCGCCAAGTGTTTCCGGCGTAGCCGGCAGGTGATTTTGCATGTCCAGCGGTCGTTCCGGCGGGTCGAGCCGGTGGTTCAGGCGTGTCCGGCAGGTGGTTCCGGTCTGTCCGGTAGGTGTTTCCGGCGTGTCCGGCACGTGCTTCCAGCACGTCTGAGAGGTGGTTCTGGCATGCGCGGCAGGTGATTCCGTAGTGTACGCAAGGTGGTTCTGGCATACCCGACAGGTGATTTTGGCGTGTCCGGAAGGTGTTTCTGGCGAGTCGAGCAGGTGGCTCCGGCATTCTCGGCAGGTGCTTCCGGCGTCTCCGGCACTTGGTTCTGGTGTGTCTGAGAGCTGGTTCCGGCATGTCCGGCAGATGATTCCAGAGTGTCCGCCAAGTGGTTCTGGCATACCCAGCAGGTGATTTTGGCGTGTCAGGGAGGTGGTACCGCTGAGTAGAGCAGGTGGTTCCGGCGTGGTCGGCAGGTGGTTCAGGCGGTTCTGGCAGGTGGTATCCGTCTGTTCGGGGTGTGGTTCCAGCATCTCATGAACACGTTTCTGGCACGTCTGAGATGTGGTTCCAGCCGGCCCGACAGGTGTTTCCGCAGTGTCCGCCAAGCGGTTCTGGCGTAGTTGGCAGGTGATTTGGGCATGACTGGCAGGTGGTTCCAGCAAGCCTGGCAGGTGATTCCAAAGTGTTCACCAACTGGTTGTGGCGTAGCCGGCAGGTGATTTTTGCGTGATCGGCATGTGGTTCTGGCGAGTCGAGCAGGTGGTTCCGGCGTGCTCGGCTGGTGCTTCCGGGGTCATTGGCACGGGGTTCTGGCATGTCTGAGAGGTGGTTCCTGCATGCCCGGCAAGTGATTCCGGAGTGTTCGCCAAGTGGTTCTGGCATAGTCGGCAGGTGATTTTGGCATGTCCGGCAGGTGGTTCAGGCGAGTTGAGCAGGTGGTTCCAACGTGCTTGGCAGGTGCTTCCGGCGTCTCCGGCACGTGTTTCTGGCACATCTGACAGGTGGTTCCGGCATGCCCGAAAGGTGATTCCGGTCTGTCCGGTAGGTGGTTCCAGCCTGCACGGCATGTGGTTCTGGTACGTCTCAGAGGTGGTTGCGCATGCCCAACAGGTGATTCCGGACTGTCCGCCACATGGTTCTGGCACGTCTGAGAGGTGGTTCCGGCATGCCCGGCAGGTCATCCCACAGAGTCCTCCAAGTGGTTCTGGCATAACACACAGGTGATTTTGGCGTGTCTGGCAGGTTGTTCCGTTGTGCTTGGCAGGTGGTTCAGGCTTGGCCGGCAGGTGGTTCCAGCCTGTCCAGGACGTGTTTCCAGCTTCTCCGGCAGGTGGTTCTGGTACGTCTGAGAGGTGGTTCCGCCATGGCTGGCAGGTGATTCCGGACCGACCCCAGGTGGTTCTGGCGTTGCCAGCAGTTGATATTGGCCTGTCCGGCAGGTGGTTCCAGCGAGTCGAACAGGTGGCTCCGGCGTGCTCGGCAGGTGGTTCCGGTCTGTCCGGTAGGTGATTCCGGCGTGTCCGGCACGTGCTTCCGGCACGTCTGAGAGGTGGTTGCGGCATGCGCGACAGGTGATTTCGGAGTGTCCGCCAGGTGGTTCTGGTGTACCCGGCAGGTGATTTTGGCGTGTCCGGCATGTGTTTCTGGCGAGTCGAGCAGGTGGCTCCGGCATGCTCGGCAGGTGCTTCCGGCGTCTCCGGCACGTGGTTCTGGTGTCTCTGAGAGCTGGTTCCGGCATGTCCGGCAGATGATTCCGGAGTGCCCGCCAAGTGGTTCTGGCATACCCGGCTGGTGATTTGGGCATGTCAGGTAGGTGGTTCCGGCGAGTCGAGCAGGTGGCTCCGGCGTGCTCGGCAGGTTGTTCAGACCTGTCTGGCAGGTGTTTTCCGTCTGTTCGGGATGTGGTTCCAGCATCTCATGCACATGGTTCTGGCACGTCTGAGATGTGGTTCTGGCCGGCCCGACAGGTGTTTCCACAGTGTCCGCCAAGTGGTACTGGCGTAATTGGCAGGTGATTTTGGCATGACCGGCAGGTGGTTCCAGCAAGTCCGCCAGGTGATTCCGAAGTGTTCCCCAACTGGTTGTGGCGTAGCCGGCAGGTGATTTTTGCGTGTCCGGCAGGTGGTTCTGGCGAGTCGAGCAGGTGGTTCCGGCGTGCTCGGCAGGTGCTTCCGGGGTCATTGGCACGTGGTTCTGGCATATCTGAGAGGTGCTTCCGGCATGCCCGGCAGGTGATTCCGGAGTGTTCGCCAAGTGTTTCCGGCGTAGCCGGCTGGTGATTTTGCATGTCCAGCGGTCGTTCCGGCGGGTCGAGCCGGTGGTTCCGGCGTGTCCTGCAGGTGGTTCCGTTCTGTCCGGCAGGTGGTTCTGTGGTGTCCGGCACGAGGTTCAGTCTGAGAGGCTGTGCCGGCATGCCCCTCACGTGATTCCGGCTTGTCCCCGAAGTGGTGCTGGTGTAGCGGGCAGGTGATTTTGGCGTGTCCGGCAGGTGGTTCAGGCGAGTTGAGCAGGTGGTTGCGACGTGCTCGGCAGGTGCTTCCGGCGTCTCCGGCACGTGTTTCTGGCACATCTGACTGGTGGTTCCGGCATGCCCAAAAGTTGATTCCGGTCTGTCCGGTAGGTGGTTCCGGCGTGCACGGACGCGGTTCTGGTACGTCTCAGAGGTGGTTGCGTATGCCCAACAGGTGATTCCGGACTGTCCGCCACGTGCTTCTGGCACGTCTGAGAGGTGGTTCCAACATGCCCGGCAGGTCATTTCGGAGAGTCGTCCAAGTGGTTCTGGCGTAGCCCGCAGGTGATTTTGGCGTGTCCGGCAGGTGGTTCCGCCGTGCTCGGCAGGTGGTTCAGGCATGGCCGTCACGTGGTTCCAGTCTGTCCAGGACGTGTTTCCAGCTTCTCCGGCAGGTGGTTCTGGTACGTCTGAGAGTTGGTTCCGCCATGGCTGGCAGGTGATCCCGGACTGTCCCCCAGGTGGTTCTGGCATAGCCAGCAGTTGATATTGGCCTGTCCGGCAGGTGGTTCCAGCGAGTCGAACAGGTGGCTCCGGCGTTCTTGGCAGGTGGTTCCGGTCTGTCCGGTAGGTGTTTCCGGCGTGTCTGGCACGTGCTTCCGGCACGTCTGAGAGGTGGTTCAGGCATGCGCGACAGGTGATTCTGGAGTCTCCGCCATGTGGTTCTGGCGTACCCGGCAGGTGATTTTGGCGTGTCCGGCAGGTGTTTCTGGCGAGTCGAGCAGGTGGCTCCGGCATGCTCGGCAGGTGCTTCCGGCGTCTCCGGCACTTGGTTCTGGTGTGTCTGAGAGCTGGTTCCGGCATGTCCGGAAGATGATTCCGGAGTGTCCGCCAAGTGGTTCTGGCATACCCAGCAGGTGATTTTGGCGTGTCAGGGAGGTGGTACCGGTGAGTCGAGCAGGTGGTTCCGGCGTGCTCAGCAGGTGGTTCAGGCGGTTCTGGCAGGTGGTATCCGTCTGTTCGGGGTGTGGTTCCAGCATCTCATGAACACGTTTCTGGCACATCTGAGATGTGGTTCCAGCCGGCCCGACAGGTGTTTCCGCAGTGTCCGCCAAGCGGTTCTGGCGTAGTTGGCAGGTGATTTTGGCATGACTGGCAGGTGGTTCCGGCAAGCCAGGCAGGTGATTCCAAAGTGTTCACCAACTGGTTGTGGCGTAGCCGGCAGGTGATTTTTGCGTGATCGGCAGGTGGTTCTGGCGAGTCGAGCAGGTGGTTCCGGCGTGCTCGGCTGGTGCTTCCGGGGTCATTGGCACGGGGTTCTGGCATGTCTGAGAGGTGGTTCCTGCATGCCCGGCAAGTGATTCCGGAGTGTTCGCCAAGTGGTTCTGGCATAGTCGGCAGGTGATTTTGGCATGTCCGGCAGGTGGTTCAGGCGAGTTGAGCAGGTGGTTCCAACGTGCTTGGCAGGTGCTTCCGGCGTCTCCGGCACGTGTTTCTGGCACATCTGACAGGTGGTTCTGGCATGCCCGAAAGGTGATTCCGGTCTGTCCGGTAGGTGGTTCCAGCCTGCACGGCATGTGGTTCTGGTACGTCTCAGAGGTGGTTGCGCATGCCCAACAGGTGATTCCGGACTGTCCGCCACATGGTTCTGGCACGTCTGAGAGGTGGTTCCGGCATGCCCGGCAGGTCATCCCAGAGAGTTCTCCAAGTGGTTCTGGCATAACACGCAGGTGATTTTGGCGTGTCTGGCAGGTTGTTCCGTTGTGCTTGGCAGGTGGTTCAGGCTTGGCCGGCAGGTGGTTCCAGCCTGTCCAGGACGTGTTTCCAGCTTCTCCGGCAGGTGGTTCTGGTACGTCTGAGAGGTGGTTCCGCCATGGCTGGCAGGTGATTCCGGACCGACCCCAGGTGGTTCTGGCGTTGCCAGCAGTTGATATTGGCCTGTCCGGCAGGTGGTTCCAGCGAGTCGAACAGGTGGCTCCGGCGTGCTCGGCAGGTGGTTCCGGTCTGTCCGGTAGGTGATTCCGGCGTGTCCGGCACGTGCTTCCGGCACGTCTGAGAGGTGGTTGCGGCATGCGCGACAGGTGATTTCGGAGTGTCCGCCAGGTGGTTCTGGTGTACCCGGCAGGTGATTTTGGCGTGTCCGGCATGTGTTTCTGGCGAGTCGAGCAGGTGGCTCCGGCATGCTCGGCAGGTGCTTCCGGCGTCTCCGGCACGTGGTTCTGGTGTCTCTGAGAGCTGGTTCCGGCATGTCCGGCAGATGATTCCGGAGTGCCCGCCAAGTGGTTCTGGCATACCCGGCTGGTGATTTGGGCATGTCAGGTAGGTGGTTCCGGCGAGTCGAGCAGGTGGCTCCGGCGTGCTCGGCAGGTTGTTCAGACCTGTCTGGCAGGTGTTTTCCGTCTGTTCGGGATGTGGTTCCAGCATCTCATGCACATGGTTCTGGCACGTCTGAGATGTGGTTCTGGCCGGCCCGACAGGTGTTTCCACAGTGTCCGCCAAGTGGTACTGGCGTAATTGGCAGGTGATTTTGGCATGACCGGCAGGTGGTTCCAGCAAGTCCGCCAGGTGATTCCGAAGTGTTCCCCAACTGGTTGTGGCGTAGCCGGCAGGTGATTTTTGCGTGTCCGGCAGGTGGTTCTGGCGAGTCGAGCAGGTGGTTCCGGCGTGCTCGGCAGGTGCTTCCGGGGTCATTGGCACGTGGTTCTGGCATATCTGAGAGGTGCTTCCGGCATGCCCGGCAGGTGATTCCGGAGTGTTCGCCAAGTGTTTCCGGCGTAGCCGGCTGGTGATTTTGCATGTCCAGCGGTCGTTCCGGCGGGTCGAGCCGGTGGTTCCGGCGTGTCCTGCAGGTGGTTCCGTTCTGTCCGGCAGGTGGTTCTGTGGTGTCCGGCACGAGGTTCAGTCTGAGAGGCTGTGCCGGCATGCCCCTCACGTGATTCCGGCTTGTCCCCGAAGTGGTGCTGGTGTAGCGGGCAGGTGATTTTGGCGTGTCCGGCAGGTGGTTCAGGCGAGTTGAGCAGGTGGTTGCGACGTGCTCGGCAGGTGCTTCCGGCGTCTCCGGCACGTGTTTCTGGCACATCTGACTGGTGGTTCCGGCATGCCCAAAAGTTGATTCCGGTCTGTCCGGTAGGTGGTTCCGGCGTGCACGGACGCGGTTCTGGTACGTCTCAGAGGTGGTTGCGTATGCCCAACAGGTGATTCCGGACTGTCCGCCACGTGCTTCTGGCACGTCTGAGAGGTGGTTCCAACATGCCCGGCAGGTCATTTCGGAGAGTCGTCCAAGTGGTTCTGGCGTAGCCCGCAGGTGATTTTGGCGTGTCCGGCAGGTGGTTCCGCCGTGCTCGGCAGGTGGTTCAGGCATGGCCGTCACGTGGTTCCAGTCTGTCCAGGACGTGTTTCCAGCTTCTCCGGCAGGTGGTTCTGGTACGTCTGAGAGTTGGTTCCGCCATGGCTGGCAGGTGATCCCGGACTGTCCCCCAGGTGGTTCTGGCATAGCCAGCAGTTGATATTGGCCTGTCCGGCAGGTGGTTCCAGCGAGTCGAACAGGTGGCTCCGGCGTTCTTGGCAGGTGGTTCCGGTCTGTCCGGTAGGTGTTTCCGGCGTGTCTGGCACGTGCTTCCGGCACGTCTGAGAGGTGGTTCAGGCATGCGCGACAGGTGATTCTGGAGTCTCCGCCATGTGGTTCTGGCGTACCCGGCAGGTGATTTTGGCGTGTCCGGCAGGTGTTTCTGGCGAGTCGAGCAGGTGGCTCCGGCATGCTCGGCAGGTGCTTCCGGCGTCTCCGGCACTTGGTTCTGGTGTGTCTGAGAGCTGGTTCCGGCATGTCCGTCAGATGATTCCGGAGTGTCCGCCAAGTGGTTCTGGCATACCCAGCAGGTGATTTTGGCGTGTCAGGGAGGTGGTACCGGTGAGTCGAGCAGGTGGTTCCGGCGTGCTCAGCAGGTGGTTCAGGCGGTTCTGGCAGGTGGTATCCGTCTGTTCGGGGTGTGGTTCCAGCATCTCATGAACACGTTTCTGGCACATCTGAGATGTGGTTCCAGCCGGCCCGACAGGTGTTTCCGCAGTGTCCGCCAAGCGGTTCTGGCGTAGTTGGCAGGTGATTTTGGCATGACTGGCAGGTGGTTCCGGCAAGCCTGGCAGGTGATTCCAAAGTGTTCACCAACTGGTTGTGGCGTAGCCGGCAGGTGATTTTTGCGTGATCGGCAGGTGGTTCTGGCGAGTCGAGCAGGTGGTTCCGGCGTGCTCGGCTGGTGCTTCCGGGGTCATTGGCACGGGGTTCTGGCATGTCTGAGAGGTGGTTCCTGCATGCCCGGCAAGTGATTCCGGAGTGTTCGCCAAGTGGTTCTGGCATAGTCGGCAGGTGATTTTGGCATGTCCGGCAGGTGGTTCAGGCGAGTTGAGCAGGTGGTTCCAACGTGCTTGGCAGGTGCTTCCGGCGTCTCCGGCACGTGTTTCTGGCACATCTGACAGGTGGTTCTGGCATGCCCGAAAGGTGATTCCGGTCTGTCCGGTAGGTGGTTCCAGCCTGCACGGCATGTGGTTCTGGTACGTCTCAGAGGTGGTTGCGCATGCCCAACAGGTGATTCCGGACTGTCCGCCACATGGTTCTGGCACGTCTGAGAGGTGGTTCCGGCATGCCCGGCAGGTCATCCCAGAGAGTTCTCCAAGTGGTTCTGGCATAACACGCAGGTGATTTTGGCGTGTCTGGCAGGTTGTTCCGTTGTGCTTGGCAGGTGGTTCAGGCTTGGCCGGCAGGTGGTTCCAGACTGTCCAGGACGTGTTTCCAGCTTCTCCGGCAGGTGGTTCTGGTACGTCTGAGAGGTGGTTCCGCCATGGCTGGCAGGTGATTCCGGACCGTCCCCCAGGTGGTTCTGGCATAGCCAGCAGTTGATATTGGCCTGTCCGGCAGGTGGTTCCAGCGAGTCGAACAGGTGGCTCCGGCGTGCTCGGCAGGTGGTTCCGGTCTGTCCGGTAGGTGATTCCGGCGTGTCCGGCACGTGCTTCGGGCACGTCTGAGTGGTGGTCCCGGCATGCGCGACAGGTGATTTCGGAGTGTCCGCCAGGTGGCTCTGGCGTACCCGGGAGGTGATTTTGGCGTGTCCGGCAGTTGTTTCTGGCTAGTCGAGCATGTGGCTCCGGCATGCTCGTCAGGTGCTTCCGGCGTCTCAGGCACGTGGTTCTGGTGTCTCTGAGAGCTGGTTCCGGCATGTCCGGCAGATGATTCCGGAGTGCCCGCCAAGTGGTTCTGGCATACCCGGCTGGTGATTTGGGCATGTCAGGTAGGTGGTTCCGGCGAGTCGAGCAGGTGGCTCCGGCGTGCTCGGCAGGTTGTTCAGACGGGTCTGGCAGGTGTTTTCCGTCTCTTCGGGGTGTGGTTCTGGCATCTCATGCACATCTTTCTGGCACGTCTGAGATGTGGTTCCGTCCGGCCCGACAGGTGTTTCCACAGTGTCCGCCAAGTGGTACTGGCGTAATTGGCAGGTGATTTTGGCATGACCGGCAGGTGGTTCCAGCAAGCCCGGCAGGTGATTCCGAAGTGTTCCCCAACTGGTTGTGGCGTAGCCGGCAGGTGATTTTTGCGTGTCCGGCAGGTGGTTCTCGCGAGTCGAGCAGGTGGTTCCGGCGTGCTCGGCAGGTGCTTCCGGGGTCATTGGCACGTGGTACTGGCATATCTGAGAGGTGCTTCCAGCATGCCCGGCAGGTGATTCCGGAGTGTTCGCCAAGTGTTTCTGGCGTAGCCGGCAGGTGATTTTGCATGTCCAGGGGTCGTTCCGGCGGGTTGAGCCGGTGGTTCCGGCGTGTCCGGCAGGTGGTTCCGGTCTGTCCGGCAGGTGGTTCTGTGGTGTCCGGCACGAGGTTCAGTCTGAGAGGCTGTGCCGGCATGCCCCTCACGTGATTCCGGCTTGTCCCCGAGTGGTGCTGGTGTAGCGGGCAGGTGATTTTGGCATGTCCGGCAGGTGGTTCAGGCGAGTTGAGCAGGTGGTTGCGACGTGCTCGGCAGGTGCTTCCGGCGTCTCCGGCACGTGTTTCTGGCACATCTGACTGGTGGTTCCGGCATGCCCAAAAGTTGATTCCGGTCTGTCCGGTAGGTGGTTCCGGCATGCACGGCACGTGGTTCTGGTACGTCTCAGAGGTGGTTGCGTATGCCCAACAGGTGATTCCGGACTGTCTGCCACGTGCTTCTGGCACGTCTGAGAGGTGGTTCCAACATGCCCGGCAGGTCATTTCGGAGAGTCGTCCAAGTGGTTCTGGCGTAGCCCGCAGGTGATTTCGGCGTGTCCGGCAAGTGGTTCCGCCGTGCTCGGCAGGTGGTTCAGGCATGGCCGTCATGTGGTTCCAGTCTGTCCAGGACGTGTTTCCAGCTTCTCCGGCAGGTGGTTCTGGTACGTCTGAGAGGTGGTTCCGCCATGGCTGGCAGGTGATCCCGGACGGTCCCCCAGGTGTTTCTGGCATAGCCAGCAGTTGATATTGGCCTGTCCGGCAGGTGGTTCCAGCGAGTCGAACAGGTGGCTCCGGCGTTCATGGCAGGTGGTTCCGGTCTGTCCGGTAGGTGTTTCCGGCGTGTCTGGCACGTGCTTCCGGCACGTCTGAGAGGTGGTTCAGGCATGCGCGGCAGGTGATTCCGTAGTGTCCGCCAGGTGGTTCTGGCATACCCGGCAGGTGATTTTGGTGTGTCCGGCTGGCGTTTCTGGCGAGTCGAGCAGGTGGCTCCGGCATGCTCAGCAGGTGCTTCCGGCGTCTCTGGCACTTGGTTCTGGTGTGTCTGAGAGCTGGTTCCGGCATGTCCGGCAGATGATTCCGGAGTGTCCGCCAAGTGGTTCTGGCATACCCAGCAGGTGATTTTGGTGTGTCAGGGAGGTGGTACCGGTGAGCCGAGCAGGTGGCTCCGGCGTGCTCAGCAGGTGGTTCAGGCGGTTCTGGCAGGTGGTATCCGTCTGTTCGGGGTGTGGTTCCAGCATCTCATGAACACGTTTCTGGCACGTCTGAGATGTGGTTCCAGCCGGCCCGACAGGTGTTTCCGCAGTGTCCGCCAAGCGGTTCTGGCGTAGTTGGCAGGTGATTTTGGCATGACTGGCAGGTGGTTCCAGCAAGCCTGGCAGGTGATTCCAAAGTGTTCACCAACTGGTTGTGGCGTAGCCGGCAGGTGATTTTTGCGTGATCGGCAGGTGGTTCTGGCGAGTCGAGCAGGTGGTTCCGGCGTGCTCGGCTGGTGCTTCCGGGGTCATTGGCACGGGGTTCTGGCATGTCTGAGAGGTGGTTCCTGCATGCCCGGCAAGTGATTCCGGAGTGTTCGCCAAGTGGTTCTGGCATAGTCGGCAGGTGATTTTGGCATGTCCGGCAGGTGGTTCAGGCGAGTTGAGCAGGTGGTTCCAACGTGCTTGGCAGGTGCTTCCGGCGTCTCCGGCACGTGTTTCTGGCACATCTGACTGGTGGTTCCGGCATGCCCAAAAGTTGATTCCGGTCTGTCCGGTAGGTGGTTCCGGCGTGCATGGCACGTGGTTCTGGTACGTGTCAGAGGTGGTTGCGTATGCCCAACAGGTGATTCCGGACTGTCCGCCACGTGCTTCTGGCACGTCTGAGAGGTGGTTCCAACATGCCCGGCAGGTCATTTCGGAGAGTCGTCCAAGTGGTTCTGGCGTAGCCCGCAGGTGATTTTGGCGTGTCCGACAGGTGGTTCCGCCGTGCTCGGCAGGTGGTTCAGGCATGGCCGTCACGTGGTTCCAGTCTGTCCAGGACGTGTTTCCAGCTTCTCCGGCAGGTGGTTCTGGTACGTCTGAGAGGTGGTTCCGCCATGGCTGGCAGGTGATCCCGGACTGTCCCCCAGGTGGTTCTGGCATAGCCAGCAGTTGATATTGGCCTGTCCGGCAGGTGGTTCCAGCGAGTCGAACAGGTGGCTCCGGCGTTCTTGGCAGGTGGTTCCGGTCTGTCCGGTAGGTGTTTCCGGCGTGTCCGGCACGTGCTTCCGGCACGTCTGAGAGGTGGTTCCGGCATGCGCGGCAGGTGATTCCGTAGTGTGCGCCAGGTGGTTCTGGCATACCCGGCAGGTGATTTTGGCGTGTCCGGCAGGTGTTTCTGGCGAGTCGAGCAGGTGGCTCCGGCATGCTCGGCAGGTGCTTCCGGCGTCTCCGGCACTTGGTTCTGGTGTGTCTGAGAGCTGGTTCCGGCATGTCCGGCAGATGATTCCGGAGTGTCCGCCAAGTGGTTCTGGCATACCCAGCAGGTGATTTTGGCGTGTCAGGGAGGTGGTACCGGTGAGTCGAGCAGGTGGTTCCGGCGTGCTCAGCAGGTGGTTCAGGCGGTTCTGGCAGGTGGTATCCGTCTGTTCGGGGTGTGGTTCCAGCATCTCATGAACACGTTTCTGGCACGTCTGAGATGTGGTTCCAGCCGGCCCGACAGGTGTTTCCGCAGTGTCCGCCAAGCGGTTCTGGCGTAGTTGGCAGGTGATTTTGGCATGACTGGCAGGTGGTTCCAGCAAGCCTGGCAGGTGATTCCAAAGTGTTCACCAACTGGTTGTGGCGTAGCCGGCAGGTGATTTTTGCGTGATCGGCAGGTGGTTCTGGCGAGTCGAGCAGGTGGTTCCGGCGTGCTCGGCTGGTGCTTCCGGGGTCATTGGCACGGGGTTCTGGCATGTCTGACAGGTGGTTCCTGCATGCCCGGCAAGTGATTCCGGAGTGTTCGCCAAGTGGTTCTGGCATAGTCGGCAGGTGATTTTGGCATGTCCGGCAGGTGGTTCAGGCGAGTTGAGCATGTGGTTCCAACGTGCTTGGCAGGTGCTTCCGGCGTCTCCGGCACGTGTTTCTGGCACATCTGACAGGTGGTTCCGGCATGCCCGAAAGGTGATTCCGGTCTGTCCGGTAGGTGGTTCCAGCCTGCAAGGCATGTGGTTCTGGTACGTCTCAGAGGTGGCTGCGCATGCCCAACAGGTGATTCCGGACTGTCCGCCACATGCTTCTGGCACGTCTGAGAGGTGGTTCCGGCATGCCCGGCAGGTCATCGCAGAGAGTCCTCCAAGTGGTTCTGGCATAACACGCAGGTGATTTTGGCGTGTCTGGCAGGTTGTTCCGTTGTGCTTGGCAGGTGGTTCAGGCTTGGCCGGCAGGTGGTTCCAGACTGTCCAGGACGTGTTTCCAGCTTCTCCGGCAGGTGGTTCTGGTACGTCTGAGAGGTGGTTCCGCCATGGCTGGCAGGTGATTCCGGACCGTCCCCCAGGTGGTTCTGGCATAGCCAGCAGTTGATATTGGCCTGTCCGGCAGGTGGTTCCAGCGAGTCGAACAGGTGGCTCCGGCGTGCTCGGCAGGTGGTTCCGGTCTGTCCGGTAGGTGATTCCGGCGTGTCAGGCACGTGCTTCCGGCATGTCTGAGAGGTGGTTCCGGCATGCGTGACAGGTGGTTTCGGAGTGTCCGCCAGGTGGTTCTGGCGTACCCGGCAGGTGATTTTGGCGTGTCCGGCAGGTGTTTCTGGCGAGTCGAGCAGGTGGCTCCGGCATGCTCGGCAGGTGCTTCCGGCGTCTCCGGCACGTGGTTCTGGTGTGTCTGAGAGCTGGTTCCGGCATGTCCGGCAGATGATTCCGGAGTGTCCGCCAAGTGGTTCTGGCATACCCGGCTGGTGATTTGGGCATGTCAGGTAGGTGGTTCTGGCGAGTCGAGCTGGTGGCTCGGCGTGCTCGGCAGGTTGTTCAGACGGGTCTGGCAGGTGTTTTCCGTCTGTTCGGGGTGTGGTTCCAGCATCTCATGCACATGGTTCTGGCACGTCTGAGATGTGGTTCCGGCCGGCCCGACATGTGTTTCCACAGTGTCCGCCAAGTGGTACTGGCGTAGTTGGCAGGTGATTTTGGCATGACCGGCAGGTGGTTCCAGCAAGCCCGGCAGGTGATTCCGAAGTGTTCCCCAACTGGTTGTGGCGTAGCCGGCAGGTGATTTTTGCGTGTCCGGCAGGTGGTTCTGGCGAGTCGAGCAGGTGGTTCCGGCGTGCTCGGCAGGTGCTTCCGGGGTCATTGGCACGTGGTTCTGGCATATCTGAGAGGTGGTTCTGGCATGCCCGACAGGTGATTCCGGAGTGTTCGCCAAGTGTTTCCGGCGTAGCCGGCAGGTGATTTTGCATGTCCAGCGGTCGTTCCGGCGGGTCGAGCCGGTGGTTCCGGCGTGTCCGGCAGGTGGTTCCGGTCTGTCTGGCAGGTGGTTCTGTGGTGTCCGGCACGAGGTTCAGTCCGAGAGGCTGTGCCGGCATGCCCCTCACGTGATTCCGGCTTGTCCCCGAAGTGGTGCTGGTGTAGCGGGCAGGTGATTTTGGCGTGTCCGGCAGGTGGTTCAGGCGAGTTGAGCAGGTGCTTGCGACGTGCTCGGCAGGTGCTTCCGGCGTCTCCGGCACGTGTTTCTGGCACATCTGACTGGTGGTTCCGGCATGCCCAAAAGTTGATTCCGGTCTGTCCGGTAGGTGGTTCCGGCGTGCACGGCACGTGGTTCTGGTACGTCTCAGAGGTGGTTGCGTATGCCCAACAGGTGATTCCGGACTGTCCGCCACGTGCTTCTGGCACGTCTGAGAGGTGGTTCCAACATGCCCGGCAGGTCATTTCGGAGAGTCGTCCAAGTGGTTCTGGCGTAGCCCGCAGGTGATTTTGGCGTGTCCGGCAGGTGGTTCCGCCGTGCTCAGCAGGTGGTTGAGGCATGGCCATCACGTGGTTCCAGTCTGTCCAGGACATGTTTCCAGCTTCTCTGGCAGGTGGTTCTGGTACGTCTGAGAGGTGGTTCCGCCATGGCTGGCAGGTGATCCCGGACTGTCCCCCAGGTGTTCTGGCATAGCCAGCAGTTGATATTGGCCTGTCCGGCAGGTGGTTCCAGCGAGTCGAACAGGTGGATCCGGCGTGGGTGGCAGGTGGTTCCGGTCTGTCCGGTAGGTGTTTCCTGCGTGTCTGGCACGTGCTTCCGGCACGTCTGAGAGGTGGTTCCTGCATGCGCGGCAGGTGATTCCATAGTGTCCGCCAGGTGGTTCTGGCATACCCGGCAGGTGATTTTGGCGTGTCCGGCAGGTGTTTCTGGCGAGTCGAGCAGGTGGCTCCGGCATGCTCGGCAGGTGCTTCCGGCGTCTCCGGCACTTGGTTCTGGTGTGTCTGAGAGCTGGTTCCGGCATGTCCGGAAGATGATTCCGGAGTGTCCGCCAAGTGGTTCTGGCATACCCAGCAGGTGATTTTGGCGTGTCAGGGAGGTGGTACCGGTGAGTCGAGCAGGTGGTTCCGGCGTGCTCAGCAGGTGGTTCAGGCGGTTCTGGCAGGTGGTATCCGTCTGTTCGGGGTGTGGTTCCAGCATCTCATGAACACGTTTCTGGCACGTCTGAGATGTGGTTCCAGCCGGCCCGACAGGTGTTTCCGCAGTGTCCGCCAAGCGGTTCTGGCGTAGTTGGCAGGTGATTTTGGCATGACTGGCAGGTGGTTCCAGCAAGCCTGGCAGGTGATTCCGAAGTGTTCCCCAACTGGTTGTGGCTTAGCCGGCAGGTGATTTTTGCGTGTCCGGCAGGTGGTTCTGGCGAGTCGAGCAGGTGGTTCCGGCGTGCTTGGCAGGTGCTTCCGGGGTCATTGGCACGTGGTTCTGGCATATCTGAGAGGTGGTTCCGGCATGCCCGGCAGGTGATTCCGGAGTGTTCGCCAAGTGTTTCCGGCGTAGCCGGCAGGTGATTTTGCATGTCCAGCGGTCGTTCCGGCGGGTCGAGCCAGTGGTTCCGGCGTGTCCGGCAGGTGGTTCCGGTCTGTCCGGCAGGTGGTTCTGTGGTGTCCGGCACGAGGTGCAGTCTGAGAGGCTGTGCCGGCATGCCCCTCACGTGATTCCGGCTTGTCCCCGAAGTGGTGCTGGTGTAGCGGGCAGGTGATTTTGGCGTGTCCGGCAGGTGGTTCAGGCGAGTGGAGCAGGTGCTTGCGACGTGCTCGGCAGGTGCTTCCGGCGTCTCCGGCACGTGATTCTGGCACATCTGACTGGTGGTTCCGGCATGCCCAAAAGTTGATTCCGGTCTGTCCGGTAGGTGGTTCCGGCGTGCACGGCACGTGGTTCTGGTACGTCTCAGAGGTGGTTGCGTATGCCCAACAGGTGATTCCGGACTGTCCGCCACGTGCTTCTGGCACGTCTGAGAGGTGGTTCCAACATGCCCGGCAGGTCATTTCGGAGAGTCGTCCAAGTGGTTCTGGCGAAGCCCGCAGGTGATTTCGGCATGTCCGGCAGGTGGTTCCGCCGTGCTCGACAGGTGGTTCAGGCATGGCCGTCACGTGGTTCCAGTCTGTCCAGGACGTGTTTCCAGCTTCTCCGGCAGGTGGTTCTGGTACGTCTGAGAGGTGGTTCCGCCATGGCTGGCAGGTGATCCCGGACCGTCCCCCAGGTGGTTCTGGCATAGCCAGCAGTTGATATTGGCCTGTCCGGCAGGTGGTTCCAGCGAGTCGAACAGGTGGCTCCGGCGTACATGCCAGGTGGTTCCGGTCTGTCCGGTAGGTGTTTCCGGCGTGTCTGGCACGTGCTTCCGGCACGTCTGAGAGGTGGTTCAGGCATGCGCGGCAGGTGATTCCGTAGTGTCCGCCAGGTGGTTCTGGCATACCCGGCAGGTGATTTTGGTGTGTCCGGCTGGCGTTTCTGGCGAGTCGATCAGGTGGTTCCGGCATGCTCAGCAGGGGCTTCCGGCGTCTCTGGCACTTGGTTCTGGTGTGTCTGAGAGCTGGTTCCGGCATGTCCGTCAGATGATTCCGGAGTGTCCGCCAAGTGGTTCTGGCATACCCAGCAGGTGATTTTGGTGTGTCAGGGAGGTGGTACCGGTGAGCCGAGCAGGTGGCTCCGGCGTGCTCAGCAGGTGGTTCAGGCGGTTCTGGCAGGTGGTATCCGTCTGTTCGGGGTGTGGTTCCAGCATCTCATGAACACGTTTCTGGCACGTCTGAGATGTGGTTCCAGCCGGCCCGACAGGTGTTTCCGCAGTGTCCGCCAAGCGGTTCTGGCGTAGTTGGCAGGTGATTTTGGCATGACTGGCAGGTGGTTCCAGCAAGCCTGGCAGGTGATTCCAAAGTGTTCACCAACTGGTTGTGGCGTAGCCGGCAGGTGATTTTTGCGTGATCGGCAGGTGGTTCTGGCGAGTCGAGCAGGTGGTTCCGGCGTGCTCGGCTGGTGCTTCCGGGGTCATTGGCACGGGGTTCTGGCATGTCTGACAGGTGGTTCCTGCATGCCCGGCAAGTGATTCCGGAGTGTTCGCCAAGTGGTTCTGGCATAGTCGGCAGGTGATTTTGGCATGTCCGGCAGGTGGTTCAGGTGAGTTGAGCAGGTGGTTCCAACGTGCTTGGCAGGTGCTTCCGGCGTCTCCGGCACGTGTTTCTGGCACATCTGACAGGTGGTTCCGGCATGCCCGAAAGGTGATTCCGGTCTGTCCGGTAGTTGGTTCCAGCCTGCACGGCATGTGGTTCTGGTACGTCTCAGAGGTGGTTGCGCATGCCCAACAGGTGATTCCGGACTGTCCGCCACATGGTTCTGGCACGTCTGAGAGGTGGTTCCGGCATGCCCGGCAGGTCATCCCAGAGAGTCCTCCAAGTGGTTCTGGCATAACACGCAGGTGATTTTGGCGTGTCTGGCAGGTTGTTCCGTTGTGCTTGGCAGGTGGTTCAGGCTTGGCCGGCAGGTGGTTCCAGACTGTCCAGGACGTGTTTCCAGCTTCTCCGGCAGGTGGTTCTGGTACGTCTGAGAGGTGGTTCCGCCATGGCTGGCAGGTGATTCCGGACCGACCCCAGGTGGTTCTGGCATTGCCAGCAGTTGATATTGGCCTGTCCGGCAGGTGGTTCCAGCGAGTCGAACAGGTGGCTCCGGCGTGCTCGGCAGGTGGTTCCGGTCTGTCCGGTAGGTGATTCCGGCGTGTCCGGCACGTGCTTCCGGCACGTCTGAGAGGTGGTTGCGGCATGCGCGACAGGTGATTTCGGAGTGTCCGCCAGGTGGTTCTGGCGTACCCGGCAGGTGATTTTGGCGTGTCCGGCAGGTGTTTCTGGCGAGTCGACCAGGTGGCTCCGGCATGCTCGGCAGGGGCTTCCGGCGTCTCAGGCACGTGGTTCTGGTGTCTCTGAGAGCTGGTTCCGGCATGTCCGGCAGATGATACCGGAGTGTCCGCCAAGTGGTTCTGGCATACCCGGCTGGTGATTTGGGCATGTCAGGTAGGTGGTTCCGGAGAGTCAAGCAGGTGGCTCCGGCGTGCTCGGCAGGTTGTTCATACGGGTCTGGCAGGTGTTTTCCGTCTGTTTGGGTTGTGGTTCCAGCATCTCATGCACATGGTTCTGGCACGTCTGAGATGTGGTTCCAGCCGGCCCGACAGGTGTTACCACAGTGTCCGCCAAGTGGTACTGGCGTAGTTGGCAGGTGATTTTGGCATGACCGGCAGGTGGTTCCAGCAAGCCTGGCAGGTGATTCCAAAGTGTTCCCCAACTGGTTGTGGCGTAGCCGGCAGGTGATTTTTGCGTGTCCAGCAGGTTGTTCTGGCGAGTCGAGCAGGTAGTTCCGGCGTGCTCGGCTGGTGCTTCGGGGGTCATTGGCACGGGGTTCTGGCATGTCTGAGAGGTGGTTCCTGCATGCCCGGCAAGTGATTCCGGAGTGTTCGCCAAGTGGTTCTGGCATAGTCGGCAGGTGATTTTGGCATGTCCGGCAGGTGGTTCAGGCGAATTGAGCAGGTGGTTCCAACGTGCTTGGCAGGTGCTTCCGGCGTCTCCGGCACGTGTTTCTGGCACATCTGACAGGTGGTTCCGGCATGCCCGAAAGGTGATTCCGGTCTGTCCATTAGGTGGTTCCAGCCTGCACGGCATGTGGTTCTGGTACGTCTCAGAGGTGGTTGCGCATGCCCAACAGGTGATTCCGGACTGTCCGCCGCATGGTTCTGGCACGTCTGAGAGGTGGTTCCGGCATGCCCGGCAGGTCATCCCAGAGAGTCCTCCAAGTGGTTCTGGCACAACACGCAGGTGATTTTGGCGTGTCTGGAAGGTTGTTCCGTTGTGCTTGGCAGGTGGTTCAGGCTTGGCCGGCAGGTGGTTCCAGCCTGTCCAGGACGTGTTTCCAGCTTCTCCGGCAGGTGGTTGTGGTACGTCTGAGAGGTGGTTCCGCCATGGCTGGCAGGTGATTCCGGACCGTCCCACAGGTGGTTCTGGCATAGCCAGCAGTTGATATTGGCCTGTCCGGCAGGTGGTTCCAGCGAGTCGAACAGGTGGCTCCGGCGTGCTCGGCAGGTGGTTCCGGTCTGTCCGGTAGGTGATTCCGGCGTGTCCGGCACGTGCTTCCGGCACGTCTGAGAGGTGGTTCCGGCATGCGCGACAGGTGGTTTCGGAGTGTCCGCCAGGTGGTTCTGGCGTACCCGGCAGGTGATTTTGGCGTGTCCGGCAGGTGTTTCTGGCGAGTCGAGCAGGTGGCTCCGGCATGCTCGGCAGGTGCTTCCGGCGTCTCCGGCACGTGGTTCTGGTGTGTCTGAGAGCTGGTTCCGGCATGTCCGGCAGATGATTCCGGAGTGTCCGCCAAGTGGTTCTGGCATACCCGGCTGGTGATTTGGGCATGTCAGGTAGGTGGTTCCGGCGAGTCGAGCAGGTGGCTCCGGTGTGCTCGGCAGGTTGTTCAGACGGGTCTGGCAGGTGTTTTCCGTCTGTTCGCGGTGTGGTTCCAGCATCTCATTCACATGGTTCTGGCACGTCTGAGATGTGGTTCTGGCCGGCCCGACAGGTGTTTCCACAGTGTCCGCCAAGTGGTACTGGCGTAATTGGCAGGTGATTTTGGCATGACCCGCAGGTGGTTCCAGCAAGTCCGGCAGGTGATTCCGAAGTGTTCCCCAACTGGTTGTGGCGTAGCCGGCAGGTGATTTTTGCGTGTCCGGCAGGTGGTTCTGGCGAGTCGAGCAGGTGGTTCCGGCGTGCTCGGCAGGTGCTTCCGGGGTCATTGGCACGTGGTTCTGGCATATCTGAGAGGTGCTTCCGGCATGCCCGGCAGGTGATTCCGGAGTGTTCGCCAAGTGTTTCCGGCGTAGCCGGCAGGTGATTTTGCATGTCCAGCGGTCGTTCCGGAGGGTCGAGCCGGTGGTTCCGGCGTGTCCTGCAGTTGGTTCCGTTCTGTCCGGCAGGTGGTTCTGTGGTGTCCGGCACGAGGTTCAGTCTGAGAGGCTGTGCCGGCATGCCCCTCACGTGATTCCGGCTTGTCCCCGAAGTGGTGCTGGTGTAGCGGGCAGGTGATTTTGGCGTGTCCGGCAGGTGGTTCAGGCGAGTTGAGCAGGTGGTTGCGACGTGCTCGGCAGGTGCTTCCGGCGTCTCCGGCACGTGTTTCTGGCACATCTGACTGGTGGTTCCGGCATGCCCAAAAGTTGATTCCGGTCTGTCCGGTAGGTGGTTCCGGCGGGCACTGCACGTGGTTCTGGTACGTCTAACAGGTGGTTGCGTATGCCCAACAGGTGATTCCGGACTGTCCGCCACGTGCTTCTGGCACGTCTGAGAGGTGGTTCCAACATGCCCGGCAGGTCATTTCGGAGAGTCGTCCAAGTGGTTCTGGCGTAGCCCGCAGGTGATTTTGGCGTGTCCGACAGGTGGTTCCGCCGTGCTCGGCAGGTGGTTCAGGCATGGCCGTCACGTGGTTCCAGTCTGTCCAGGACGTGTTTCCAGCTTCTCCGGCAGGTGGTTCTGGTACGTCTGAGAGGTGGTTCCGCCATGGCTGGCAGGTGATCCCGGACTGTCCCCCAGGTGGTTCTGGCATAGCCAGCAGTTGATATTGGCCTGTCCGGCAGGTGGTTCCAGCGAGTCGAACAGGTGGCTCCGGCGTTCTTGGCAGGTGGTTCCGGTCTGTCCGGTAGGTGTTTCCGGCGTGTCTGGCACGTGCTTCCGGCACGTCTGAGAGGTGGTTCAGGCATGCGCGACAGGTGATTCTGGAGTCTCCGCCATGTGGTTCTGGCGTACCCGGCAGGTGATTTTGGCGTGTCCGGCAGGTGTTTCTGGCGAGTCGAGCAGGTGGCTCCGGCATGCTCGGCAGGTGCTTCCGGCGTCTCCGGCACTTGGTTCTGGTGTGTCTGAGAGCTGGTTCCGGCATGTCCGTCAGATGATTCCGTAGTGTCCGCCAAGTGGTTCTGGCATACCCAGCAGGTGATTTTGGCGTGTCAGGGAGGTGCTACCGGTGAGTCGAGCAGGTGGTTCCGGCGTGCTCAGCAGGTGGTTCAGGCGGTTCTGGCAGGTGGTATCCGTCTGTTCGGGGTGTGGTTCCAGCATCTCATGAACACGTTTCTGGCACATCTGAGATGTGGTTCCAGCCGGCCTGACAGGTGTTTCCGCAGTGTCCGCCAAGCGGTTCTGGCGTAGTTGGCAGGTGATTTTGGCATGACTGTCAGGTGGTTCCGGCAAGCCTGGCAGGTGATTCCAAAGTGTTCACCAACTGGTTGTGGCGTAGCCGGCAGGTGATTTTTGCGTGATCGGCAGGTGGTTCTGGCGAGTCGAGCAGGTGGTTCCGGCGTGCTCGGCTGGTGCTTCCGGGGTCATTGGCACGGGGTTCTGGCATGTCTGAGAGGTGGTTCCTGCATGCCCGGCAAGTGATTCCGGAGTGTTCGCCAAGTGGTTCTGGCATAGTCGGCAGGTGATTTTGGCATGTCCGGCAGGTGGTTCAGGCGAGTTGAGCAGGTGGTTCCAACGTGCTTGGCAGGTGCTTCCGGCGTCTCCGGCACGTGTTTCTTGCACATCTGACTGGTGGTTCTGGCATGCCCGAAAGGTGATTCCGGTCTGTCCGGTAGGTGGTTCCAGCCTGCACGGCATGTGGTTCTGGTACGTCTCAGAGGTGGTTGCGCATGCCCAACAGGTGATTCCGGACTGTCCGCCACATGGTTCTGGCACGTCTGAGAGGTGGTTCCGGCATGCCCGGCAGGTCATCCCAGAGAGTCCTCCAAGTGGTTCTGGCATAACACGCAGGTGATTTTGGCGTGTCTGGCAGGTTGTTCCGTTGTGCTTGGCAGGTGGTTCAGGCTTGGCCGGCAGGTGGTTCCAGACTGTCCAGGACGTGTTTCCAGCTTCTCCGGCAGGTGGTTCTGGTACGTCTGAGAGGTGGTTCCGCCATGGCTGGCAGGTGATTCCGGACCTTCCCCCAGGTGGTTCTGGCATAGCCAGCAGTTGATATTGGCCTGTCCGGCAGGTGGTTCCAGCGAGTCGAACATGTGGCTCCGGCGTGCTCGGCAGGTGGTTCCGGTCTGTCCGGTAGGTGATTCCGGCGTGTCCGGCACGTGCTTCCGGCACATCTGAGAGGTGGTTCCAGCATGCTCGACAGGTGATTTCGGAGTGTCCGCCAGGTGGTTCTGGCGTACCCGGCAGCTGATTTTGGCGTGTCCGGCAGTTGTTTCTGGCTAGTCGAGCATGTGGCTCCGGCATGCTCGTCAGGTGCTTCCGGCGTCTCAGGCACGTGGTTCTGGTGTCTCTGAGAGCTGGTTCCGGCATGTCCGGCAGATGATTCCGGAGTGCCCGCCAAGTGGTTCTGGCATACCCGGCTGGTGATTTGGGCATGTCAGGTAGGTGGTTCCGGCGAGTCGAGCAGGTGGCTCCGGCGTGCTCGGCAGGTTGTTCAGACGGGTCTGGCAGGTGTTTTCCGTCTCTTCGGGGTGTGGTTCTGGCATCTCATGCACATCTTTCTGGCACGTCTGAGATGTGGTTCCGTCCGGCCCGACAGGTGTTTCCACAGTGTCCGCCAAGTGGTACTGGCGTAATTGGCAGGTGATTTTGGCATGACCGGCAGGTGGTTCCAGCAAGCCCGGCAGGTGATTCCGAAGTGTTCCCCAACTGGTTGTGGCGTAGCCGGCAGGTGATTTTTGCGTGTCCGGCAGGTGGTTCTGGCGAGTCGAGCAGGTGGTTCCGGCGTGCTCGGCAGGTGCTTCCGGGGTCATTGGCACGTGGTTCTGGCATATCTGAGAGGTGCTTCCAGCATGCCCGGCAGGTGATTCCGGAGTGTTCGCCAAGTGTTTCCGGCGTAGCCGGCAGGTGATTTTCCATGTCCAGGGGTCGTTCCGGCGGGTCGAGCCGGTGGTTCCGGCGTGTCCGGCAGGTGGTTCCGGTCTGTCCGGCAGGTGGTTCTGTGGTGTCCGGCACGAGGTTCAGTCTGAGAGGCTGTGCCGGCATGCCCCTCACGTGATTCCGGCTTGTCCCCGAGTGGTGCTGGTGTAGCGGGCAGGTGATTTTGGCGTGTCCGGCAGGTGGTTCAGGCGAGTTGAGCAGGTGGTTGCGACGTGCTCGGCAGGTGCTTCCGGCGTCTCCGGCACGTGTTTCTGGCACATCTGACTGGTGGTTCCGGCATGCCCAAAAGTTGATTCCGGTCTGTCCGGTAGGTGGTTCCGGCGGGCACTGCACGTGGTTCTGGTACGTCTCAGAGGTGGTTGCGTATGCCCAACAGGTGATTCCGGACTGTCTGCCACGTGCTTCTGGCACGTCTGAGAGGTGGTTCCAACATGCCCGGCAGGTCATTTCGGAGAGTCGTCCAAGTGGTTCTGGCGTAGCCCGCAGGTGATTTCGGCGTGTCCGGCAAGTGGTTCCGCCGTGCTCGGCAGGTGGTTCAGGCATGGCCGTCACGTGGTTCCAGTCTGTCCAGGACGTGTTTCCAGCTTCTCCGGCAGGTGGTTCTGGTACGTCTGAGAGTTGGTTCCGCCATGGCTGGCAGGTGATCCCGGACGGTCCCCCAGGTGTTTCTGGCATAGCCAGCAGTTGATATTGGCCTGTCCGGCAGGTGGTTCCAGCGAGTCGAACAGGTGGCTCCGGCGTACATGCCAGGTGGTTCCGGTCTGTCCGGTAGGTGTTTCCGGCGTGTCTGGCACGTGCTTCCGGCACGTCTGAGAGGTGGTTCAGGCATGCGCGGCAGGTGATTCCGTAGTGTCCGCCAGGTGGTTCTGGCATACCCGGCAGGTGATTTTGGTGTGTCCGCCTGGCGTTTCTGGCGAGTCGATCAGGTGGCTCCGGCATGCTCAGCAGGTGCTTCCGGCGTCTCTGGCACTTGGTTCTGGTGTGTCTGAGAGCTGGTTCCGGCATGTCCGGCAGATGATTCCGGAGTGTCCGCCAAGTGGTTCTGGCATACCCAGCAGGTGATTTTGGTGTGTCAGGGAGGTGGTACCGGTGAGCCGAGCAGGTGGCTCCGGCGTGCTCAGCAGGTGGTTCAGGCGGTTCTGGCAGGTGGTATCCGTCTGTTCGGGGTGTGGTTCCAGCATCTCATGAACACGTTTCTGGCACGTCTGAGATGTGGTTCCAGCCGGCCCGACAGGTGTTTCCGCAGTGTCCGCCAAGCGGTTCTGGGGTAGTTGGCAGGTGATTTTGGCATGACTGGCAGGTGGTTCCAGCAAGCTTGGCAGGTGATTCCAAAGTGTTCACCAACTGGTTGTGGCGTAGCCGGCAGGTGATTTTTGCGTGATCGGCAGGTGGTTCTGGCGAGTCGAGCAGGTGGTTCCGGCGTGCTCGGCTGGTGCTTCCGGGGTCATTGGCACGGGGTTCTGGCATGTCTGAGAGGTGGTTCCTGCATGCCCGGCAAGTGATTCCGGAGTGTTCGCCAAGTGGTTCTGGCATAGTCGGCAGGTGATTTTGGCATGTCCGGCAGGTGGTTCAGGCGAGTTGAGCAGGTGGTTCCAACGTGCTTGGCAGGTGCTTCCGGCGTCTCCGGCACGTGTTTCTGGCACATCTGACAGGTGGTTCCGGCATGCCCGAAAGGTGATTCCGGTCTGTCCGGTAGGTGGTTCCAGCCTGCACGGCATGTGGTTCTGGTACGTCTCAGAGGTGGTTGCGCATGCCCAACAGGTGATTCCGGACTGTCCGCCACATGGTTCTGGCACGTCTGAGAGGTGGTTCCGGCATGCCCGGCAGGTCATCCCAGAGAGTCCTCCAAGTGGTTCTGGCATAACACGCAGGTGATTTTGGCGTGTCTGGCAGGTTGTTCCGTTGTGCTTGGCAGGTGGTTCAGGCTTGGCCAGCAGGTGGTTCCAGACTGTCCAGGACGTGTTTCCAGCTTCTCCGGCAGGTGGTTCTGGTACGTCTGAGAGGTGGTTCCGCCATGGCTGGCAGGTGATTCCGGACCGACCCCAGGTGGTTCTGGCATTGCCAGCAGTTGATATTGGCCTGTCCGGCAGGTGGTTCCAGCGAGTCGAACAGGTGGCTCCGGCGTGCTCGGCAGGTGGTTCCGGTCTGTCCGGTAGGTGATTCCGGCGTGTCCGGCACGTGCTTCCGGCACGTCTGAGAGGTGGTTGCGGCATGCGCGACAGGTGATTTCGGAGTGTCCGCCAGGTGGTTCTGGCGTACCCGGCAGGTGATTTTGGCGTGTCCGGCAGGTGTTTCTGGCGAGTCGAGCAGTTGGCTCCGGCATGCTCGGCAGGTGCTTCCGGCGTCTCAGGCACGTGGTTCTGGTGTCTCTGAGAGCTGGTTCCGGCATGTCCGGTAGATGATTCCGGAGTGCCCGCCAAGTGGTTCTGTCATACCCGGCTGGTGATTTGGGCATGTCAGGTAGGTGGTTCCGGCGAGTCGAGCAGGTGGCTCCGGCGTGCTCGGCAGGTTGTTCAGACCTGTCTGGCAGGTGTTTTCCGTCTCTTCGGGATGTGGTTCCAGCATCTCATGCACATGGTTCTGGCACGTCTGAGATGTGGTTCTGGCCGGCCCGACAGGTGTTTCCACAGTGTCCGCCAAGTGGTACTGGCGTAATTGGCAGGTGATTTTGGCATGACCGGCAGGTGGTTCCAGCAAGTCCGCCAGGTGATTCCGAAGTGTTCCCCAACTGGTTGTGGCGTAGCCGGCAGGTGATTTTTGCGTGTCCGGCAGGTGGTTCTGGCGAGTCGAGCAGGTGGTTCCGGCGTGCTCGGCAGGTGCTTCCGGGGTCATTGGCACGTGGTTCTGGCATATCTGAGAGGTGGTTCCGGCATGCCCGGCAGGTGATTCCAGAGTGTTCGCCAAGTGTTTCCGGCGTAGCCGGCAGGTGATTTTGCATGTCCAGCGGTCGTTCCGGCGGGTCGAGCCGGTGGTTCCGGCGTGTCCGGCAGGTGGTTCCGGTCTGTCCGGCAGGTGGTTCTGTGGTGTCCGGCACGAGGTTCAGTCTGAGAGGCTGTGCCGGCATGCCCCTCACGTGATTCCGGCTTGTCCCCGAGTGGTGCTGGTGTAGCGGGCAGGTGATTTTGGCGTGTCCGGCAGGTGGTTCAGGCGAGTTGAGCAGGTGGTTGCGACGTGCTCGGCAGGTGCTTCCGGCGTCTCCGGCACGTGTTTCTGGCACATCTGACTGGTGGTTCCGGCATGCCCAAAAGCTGATTCCGGTCTGTCCGGTAGGTGGTTCCGGCATGCACGGCACGTGGTTCTGGTACGTCTCAGAGGTGGTTGCGTATGCCCAACAGGTGATTCCGGACTGTCTGCCACGTGCTTCTGGCACGTCTGAGAGGTGGTTCCAACATGCCCGGCAGGTCATTTCGGAGAGTCGTCCAAGTGGTTCTGGCGTAGCCCGCAGGTGATTTCGGCGTGTCCGGCAAGTGGTTCCGCCGTGCTCGACAGGTGGTTCAGGCATGGCCGTCACGTGGTTCCAGTCTGTCCAGGACGTGTTTCCAGCTTCTCCGGCAGGTGGTTCTGGTACGTCTGAGAGGTGGTTCCGCCATGGCTGGCAGGTGATCCCGGACCGTCCCCCAGGTGGTTCTGGCATAGCCAGGAGTTGATATTGGCCTGTCCGGCAGGTGGTTCCAGCGAGTCGAACAGGTGGCTCCGGCGTACATGCCAGGTGGTTCCGGTCTGTCCGGTAGGTGTTTCCGGCGTGTCTGGCACGTGCTTCCGGCACGTCTGAGAGGTGGTTCAGGCATGCGCGGCAGGTGATTCCGTAGTGTCCGCCAGGTGGTTCTGGCATACCCGGCAGGTGATTTTGGTGTGTCCGGCTGGCGTTTCTGGCGAGTCGATCAGGTGGCTCCGGCATGCTCAGCAGGGGCTTCCGGCGTCTCTGGCACTTGGTTCTGGTGTGTCTGAGAGCTGGTTCCGGCATGTCCGGCAGATGATTCCGGAGTGTCCGCCAAGTGGTTCTGGCATACCCAGCAGGTGATTTTGGTGTGTCAGGGAGGTGGTACCGGTGAGCCGAGCAGGTGGCTCCGGCGTGCTCAGCAGGTGGTTCAGGCGGTTCTGGCAGGTGGTATCCGTCTGTTCGGGGTGTGGTTCCAGCATCTCATGAACACGTTTCTGGCACGTCTGAGATGTGGTTCCAGCCGGCCCGACAGGTGTTTCCGCAGTGTCCGCCAAGCGGTTCTGGCGTAGTTGGCAGGTGATTTTGGCATGACTGGCAGGTGGTTCCAGCAAGCCTGGCAGGTGATTCCAAAGTGTTCACCAACTGGTTGTGGCGTAGCCGGCAGGTGATTTTTGCGTGATCGGCAGGTGGTTCTGGCGAGTCGAGCAGGTGGTTCCGGCGTGCTCGGCTGGTGCTTCCGGGGTCATTGGCACGGGGTTCTGGCATGTCTGAGAGGTGGTTCCTGCATGCCCGGCAAGTGATTCCGGAGTGTTCGCCAAGTGGTTCTGGCATAGTCGGCAGGTGATTTTGGCATGTCCGGCAGGTGGTTCAGGCGAGTTGAGCAGGTGGTTCCAACGTGCTTGGCAGGTGCTTCCGGCGTCTCCGGCACCTGTTTCTGGCACATCTGACAGGTGGTTCCGGCATGCCCGAAAGGTGATTCCGGTCTGTCCGGTAGTTGGTTCCAGCCTGCACGGCATGTGGTTCTGGTACGTCTCAGAGGTGGTTGCGCATGCCCAACAGGTGATTCCGGACTGTCCGCCACATGGTTCTGGCACGTCTGAGAGGTGGTTCCGGCATGCCCGGCAGGTCATCCCAGAGAGTCCTCCAAGTGGTTCTGGCATAACACGCAGGTGATTTTGGCGTGTCTGGCAGGTTGTTCCGTTGTGCTTGGCAGGTGGTTCAGGCTTGGCCGGCAGGTGGTTCCAGACTGTCCAGGACGTGTTTCCAGCTTCTCCGGCAGGTGGTTCTGGTACGTCTGAGAGGTGGTTCCGCCATGGCTGGCAGGTGATTCCGGACCGACCCCAGGTGGTTCTGGCATTGCCAGCAGTTGATATTGGCCTGTCCGGCAGGTGGTTCCAGCGAGTCGAACAGGTGGCTCCGGCGTGCTCGGCAGGTGGTTCCGGTCTGTCCGGTAGGTGATTCCGGCGTGTCCGGCACGTGCTTCCGGCACGTCTGAGAGGTGGTTGCGGCATGCGCGACAGGTGATTTCGGAGTGTCCGCCAGGTGGTTCTGGCGTACCCGGCAGGTGATTTTGGCGTGTCCGGCAGGTGTTTCTGGCGAGTCTACCAGGTGGCTCCGGCATGCTCGGCAGGGGCTTCCGGCGTCTCAGGCACGTGGTTCTGGTGTCTCTGAGAGCTGGTTCCGGCATGTCCGGCAGATGATTCCGGAGTGCCCGCCAAGTGGTTCTGGCATACCCGGCTGGTGATTTGGGCATGTCAGGTAGGTGGTTCCGGCGAGTCGAGCAGGTGGCTCCGGCGTGCTCGGCAGGTTGTTCAGACCTGTCTGGCAGGTGTTTTCCGTCTGTTCGGGATGTGGTTCCAGCATCTCATGCACATGGTTCTGGCACGTCTGAGATGTGGTTCTGGCCGGCCCGACAGGTGTTTCCACAGTGTCCGCCAAGTGGTACTGGCGTAATTGGCAGGTGATTTTGGCATGACCGGCAGGTGGTTCCAGCATGTCCGCCAGGTGATTCCGAAGTGTTCCCCAACTGGTTGTGGCGTAGCCGGCAGGTGATTTTTGCGTGTCCGGCAGGTGGTTCTGGCGAGTCGAGCAGGTGGTTCCGGCGTGCTCGGCAGGTGCTTCCGGGGTCATTGGCACGTGCTTCTGGCATATCTGAGACGTGGTTCCAGCATGCCCGGCAGGTGATTCCAGAGTGTTCGCCAAGTGTTTCCGGCATAGCCGGCAGGTGATTTTGCATGTCCAGCGGTCGTTCCGGCGGGTCGAGCCGGTGGTTCCGGCGTCTCCGGCAGGTGGTTCCGGTCTGTCCGGCAGGTGGTTCTGTGGTGTCCGACACGAGGTTCAGTCTGAGAGGCTGTGCCGGCATGCCCCTCACGTGATTCCGGCTTGTCCCCGAAGTGGTGCTGGTGTAGCGGGCAGGTGATTTTGGCATGTCCGGCAGGTGGTTCAGGCGAGTTGAGCAGGTGGTTGCGACGTGCTCGGCAGGTGCTTCCGGCGTCTCCGGCACGTGTTTCTGGCACATCTGACTGGTGGTTCCGGCATGCCCAAAAGTTGATTCCGGTCTGTCCGGTAGGTGGTTCCGGCGTGCACGGACGCGGTTCTGGTACGTCTCAGACGTGGTTGCGTATGCCCAACAGGTGATTCCGGACTGTCCGCCACGTGCTTCTGGCACGTCTGAGAGGTGGTTCCAACATGCCCGGCAGGTCATTTCGGAGAGTCGCCCAAGTGGTTCTGGCGTAGCCCGCAGGTGATTTTGGCGAGTATGGCAGGTGGTTCAGGTATGGCCGTCACGTGGTTCCAGTCTGTCCAGGACGTGTTTCCAGCTTCTCCGACAGCTGGTTCTGGTACGTCTGAGAGGTGGTTCCGCCATGGCTGGCAGGTGATCCCGGACGGTCCCCCAGGTGTTTCTGGCATAGCCAGCAGTTGATATTGGCCTGTCCGGCAGGTGGTTCCAGCGAGTCGAACAGGTGGCTCCGGCGTTCTTGGCAGGTGGTTCCGGTCTGTCCGGTAGGTGTTTCCGGCGTGTCTGGCACGTGCTTCCGGCACGTCTGAGAGGTGGTTCCGGCATGCGCAGCAGGTGATTCCGTAGTGTCCGCCAGGTGGTTCTGTCATACCCGGCAGGTGATTTTGGTGTGTCCGGCAGGTGTTTCTGGCGAGTCGAGCAGGTGGCTCCGGCATGCTCGGCAGGTGCTTCCGGCGTCTCCGGCACTTGGTTCTGGTGTGTCTGAGAGCTGGTTCCGGCATGTCCGGCAGATGATTCCGGAGTGTCCGCCAAGTGGTTCTGGCATACCCGGCTGGTGATTTGGGCATGTCAGGTAGGTGGTTCCGGAGAGTCAAGCAGGTGGCTCTGGCGTGCTCGGCAGGTTGTTCAGACGGGTCTGGCAGGTGTTTTCCGTCTGTTTGGGTTGTGGTTCCAGCATCTCATGCACATGGTTCTGGCACGTCTGAGATGTGGTTCCAGCCGGCCCGACAGGTGTTACCACAGTGTCCGCCAAGTGGTACTGGCGTAGTTGGCAGGTGATTTTGGCATGACCGGCAGGTGGTTCCAGCAAGCCTGGCAGGTGATTCCGAAGTGTTCCCCAACTGGTTGTGGCGTAGCCGGCAGGTGATTTTTGCGTGTCCGGCAGGTGGTTCTGGCGAGTCGAGCAGGTGGTTCCGGCGTGCTCGGCAGGTGCTTCCGGGGTCATTGGCACGTGGTTCTGGCATATCTGAGAGGTGCTTCCGGCATGCCCGGCAGGTGATTCCGGAGTGTTCGCCAAGTGTTTCCGGCGTAGCCGGCAGGTGATTTTGCATGTCCAGCGGTCGTTCCGGCGGGTCGAGCCGGTGGTTCCGGCGTGTCCTGCAGGTGGTTCCGTTCTGTCCGGCAGGTGGTTCTGTGGTGTCCGGCACGAGGTTCAGTCTGAGAGGCTGTGCCGGCATGCCCCTCACGTGATTCCGGCTTGTCCCCGAAGTGGTGCTGGTGTAGCGGGCAGGTGATTTTGGCGTGTCCGGCAGGTGGTTCAGGCGAGTTGAGCAGGTGGTTGCGACGTGCTCGGCAGGTGCTTCCGGCGTCTCCGGCACGTGTTTCTGGCACATCTGACTGGTGGTTCCGGCATGCCCAAAAGTTGATTCCGGTCTGTCCGGTAGGTGGTTCCGGCGGGCACTGCACGTGGTTCTGGTACGTGTAAGAGGTGGTTGCGTATGCCCAACACGTGATTCCGGACTGTCCGCCACGTGCTTCTGGCACGTCTGAGAGGTGGTTCCAACATGCCCGGCAGGTCATTTCGGAGAGTCGTCCAAGTGGTTCTGGCGTAGCCCGCAGGTGATTTTGGCGTGTCCGGCAGGTGGTTCCGCCGTGCTCGGCAGGTGGTTCAGGCATGGCCGTCACGTGGTTCCAGTCTGTCCAGGACGTGTTTCCAGCTTCTCCGGCAGGTGGTTCTGGTACGTCTGAGAGGTGGTTCCGCCATGGCTGGCAGGTGATCCCGGACTGTCCCCCAGGTGGTTCTGGCATAGCCAGCAGTTGATATTGGCCTGTCCGGCAGGTGGTTCCAGCGAGTCGAACAGGTGGCTCCGGCGTTCTTGGCAGGTGGTTCCGGTCTGTCCGGTAGGTGTTTCCGGCGTGTCTGGCACGTGCTTCCGGCACGTCTGAGAGGTGGTTCAGGCATGCGCGACAGGTGATTCTGGAGTCTCCGCCATGTGGTTCTGGCGTACCCGGCAGGTGATTTTGGCGTGTCCGGCAGGTGTTTCTGGCGAGTCGAGCAGGTGGCTCCGGCATGCTCGGCAGGTGCTTCCGGCGTCTCCGGCACTTGGTTCTGGTGTGTCTGAGAGCTGGTTCCGGCATGTCCGTCAGATGATTCCGGAGTGTCCGCCAAGTGGTTCTGGCATACCCAGCAGGTGATTTTGGCGTGTCAGGGAGGTGGTACCGGTGAGTCGAGCAGGTGGTTCCGGCGTGCTCAGCAGGTGGTTCAGGCGGTTCTGGCAGGTGGTATCCGTCTGTTCGGGGTGTGGTTCCAGCATCTCATGAACACGTTTCTGGCACATCTGAGATGTGGTTCCAGCCGGCCCGACAGGTGTTTCCGCAGTGTCCGCCAAGCGGTTCTGGCGTAGTTGGCAGGTGATTTTGGCATGACTGTCAGGTGGTTCCGGCAAGCCTGGCAGGTGATTCCAAAGTGTTCACCAACTGGTTGTGGCGTAGCCGGCAGGTGATTTTTGCGTGATCGGCAGGTGGTTCTGGCGAGTCGAGCAGGTGGTTCCGGCGTGCTCGGCTGGTGCTTCCGGGGTCATTGGCACGGGGTTCTGGCATGTCTGAGAGGTGGTTCCTGCATGCCCGGCAAGTGATTCCGGAGTGTTCGCCAAGTGGTTCTGGCATAGTCGGCAGGTGATTTTGGCATGTCCGGCAGGTGGTTCAGGCGAGTTGAGCAGGTGGTTCCAACGTGCTTGGCAGGTGCTTCCGGCGTCTCCGGCACGTGTTTCTGGCACATCTGACTGGTGGTTCTGGCATGCCCGAAAGGTGATTCCGGTCTGTCCGGTAGGTGGTTCCAGCCTGCACGGCATGTGGTTCTGGTACGTCTCAGAGGTGGTTGCGCATGCCCAACAGGTGATTCCGGACTGTCCGCCACATGGTTCTGGCACGTCTGAGAGGTGGTTCCGGCATGCCCGGCAGGTCATCCCAGAGAGTCCTCCAAGTGGTTCTGGCATAACACGCAGGTGATTTTGGCGTGTCTGGCAGGTTGTTCCGTTGTGCTTGGCAGGTGGTTCAGGCTTGGCCGGCAGGTGGTTCCAGACTGTCCAGGACGTGTTTCCAGCTTCTCCGGCAGGTGGTTCTGGTACGTCTGAGAGGTGGTTCCGCCATGGCTGGCAGGTGATTCCGGACCTTCCCCCAGGTGGTTCTGGCATAGCCAGCAGTTGATATTGGCCTGTCCGGCAGGTGGTTCCAGCGAGTCGAACAGGTGGCTCCGGCGTGCTCGGCAGGTGGTTCCGGTCTGTCCGGTAGGTGATTCCGGCGTGTCCGGCACGTGCTTCCGGCACATCTGAGAGGTGGTTCCAGCATGCTCGACAGGTGATTTCGGAGTGTCCGCCAGGTGGTTCTGGCGTACCCGGCAGCTGATTTTGGCGTGTCCGGCAGTTGTTTCTGGCTAGTCGAGCATGTGGCTCCGGCATGCTCGTCAGGTGCTTCCGGCGTCTCAGGCACGTGGTTCTGGTGTCTCTGAGAGCTGGTTCCGGCATGTCCGGCAGATGATTCCGGAGTGCCCGCCAAGTGGTTCTGGCATACCCGGCTGGTGATTTGGGCATGTCAGGTAGGTGGTTCCGGCGAGTCGAGCAGGTGGCTCCGGCGTGCTCGGCAGGTTGTTCAGACGGGTCTGGCAGGTGTTTTCCGTCTCTTCGGGGTGTGGTTCTGGCATCTCATGCACATCTTTCTGGCACGTCTGAGATGTGGTTCCGTCCGGCCCGACAGGTGTTTCCACAGTGTCCGCCAAGTGGTACTGGCGTAATTGGCAGGTGATTTTGGCATGACCGGCAGGTGGTTCCAGCAAGCCCGGCAGGTGATTCCGAAGTGTTCCCCAACTGGTTGTGGCGTAGCCGGCAGGTGATTTTTGCGTGTCCGGCAGGTGGTTCTGGCGAGTCGAGCAGGTGGTTCCGGCGTGCTCGGCAGGTGCTTCCGGGGTCATTGGCACGTGGTTCTGGCATATCTGAGAGGTGGTTCCGGCATGCCCGGCAGGTGATTCCGGAGTGTTCGCCAAGTGTTTCCGGCGTAGCCGGCAGGTGATTTTGCATGTCCAGGGGTCGTTCCGGCGGGTCCAGCCGGTGGTTCCGGCGTGTCCGGCAGGTGGTTCCGGTCTGTCCGGCAGGTGGTTCTGTGGTGTCCGGCACGAGGTTCAGTCTGAGAGGCTGTGCCGGCATGCCCCTCACGTGATTCCGGCTTGTCCCCGAGTGGTGCTGGTGTAGCGGGCAGGTGATTTTGGCGTGTCCGGCAGGTGGTTCAGGCGAGTTGAGCAGGTGGTTGCGACGTGCTCGGCAGGTGCTTCCGGCGTCTCCGGCACGTGTTTCTGGCACATCTGACTGGTGGTTCCGGCATGCCCAAAAGTTGATTCCGGTCTGTCCGGTAGGTGGTTCCGGCGTGCACGGCACGTGGTTCTGGTACGTGTCAGAGGTGGTTGCGTATGCCCAACAGGTGATTCCGGACTGTCCGCCACGTGCTTCTGGCACGTCTGAGAGGTGGTTCCAACATGCCCGGCAGGTCATTTCGGAGAGTCGTCCAAGTGGTTCTGGCGTAGCCCGCAGGTGATTTTGGCGTGTCCGGCAGGTGGTTCCGCCGTGCTCGGCAGGTGGTTCAGGCATGGCCGTCACGTGGTTCCAGTCTGTCCAGGACGTGTTTCCAGCTTCTCCGGCAGGTGGTTCTGGTACGTCTGAGAGTTGGTTCCGCCATGGCTGGCAGGTGATCCCGGACTGTCCCCCAGGTGGTTCTGGCATAGCCAGCAGTTGATATTGGCCTGTCCGGCAGGTGGTTCCAGCGAGTCGAACAGGTGGCTCCGGCGTTCTTGGCAGGTGGTTCCGGTCTGTCCGGTAGGTGTTTCCGGCGTGTCTGGCACGTGCTTCCGGCACGTCTGAGAGGTGGTTCAGGCATGCGCGACAGGTGATTCTGGAGTCTCCGCCATGTGGTTCTGGCGTACCCGGCAGGTGATTTTGGCGTGTCCGGCAGGTGTTTCTGGCGAGTCGAGCAGGTGGCTCCGGCATGCTCGGCAGGTGCTTCCGGCGTCTCCGGCACGTGGTTCTGGTGTGTCTGAGAGCTGGTTCCGGCATGTCCGTCAGATGATTCCGGAGTGTCCGCCAAGTGGTTCTGGCATACCCAGCAGGTGATTTTGGCGTGTCAGGGAGGTGGTACCGGTGAGTCGAGCAGGTGGTTCCGGCGTGCTCAGCAGGTGGTTCAGGCGGTTCTGGCAGGTGGTATCCGTCTGTTCGGGGTGTGGTTCCAGCATCTCATGAACACGTTTCTGGCACGTCTGAGATGTGGTTCCAGCCGGCCCGACAGGTGTTTCCGCAGTGTCCGCCAAGCGGTTCTGGCGTAGTTGGCAGGTGATTTTGGCATGACTGGCAGGTGGTTCCAGCAAGCCTGGCAGGTGATTCCAAAGAGTTCACCAACTGGTTGTGGCGTAGCCGGCAGGTGATTTTTCCGTGTCCGGCAGGTGGTTCTGGCGAGTCGAGCAGGTAGTTCCAGCGTGCTCGGCAGGTGCTTCCGGGGTCATTGGCACGTGGTTCTGGCATATCTGAGAGGTGGTTCCGGCATGCCCGGCAGGTGATTCCGGAGTGTTCGCCAAGTGTTTCCGGCGTAGCCGGCAGGTGATTTTGCATGTCCAGCGGTCGTTCCGGCGGGTCGAGCCGGTGGTTCCGGCGTGTCTGGAATGTGGTTCCGGTCTGTCCGGCAGGTGGTTCTGTGGTGTCCGGCACGAGGTTCAGTCTGAGAGGCTGTGCCGGCATGCCCCTCACGTGATTCCGGCTTGTCCCCGAAGTGGTGCTGGTGTAGCGGGCAGGTGATTTTGGCGTGTCCGGCAGGTGGTTCAGGCGAGTTGAGCAGGTGGTTGCGACGTGCTCGGCAGGTGCTTCCGGCGTCTCCGGCACTTGGTTCTGGTGTGTCTGAGAGCTGGTTCCGGCATGTCCGGCAGATGATTCCGGAGTGTCCGCCAAGTGGTTCTGGCATACCCAGCAGGTGATTTTGGCGTGTCAGGGAGGTGGTACCGGTGAGTCGAGCAGGTGTTTCCGGCGTGCTCAGCAGGTGGTTCAGGCGGTTCTGGCAGGTGGTATTCGTCTGTTTGGGGTGTGGTTCCAGCATCTCATGAACACGTTTCTGGCACGTCTGAGATGTGGTTCCAGCCGGCCCGACAGGTGTTTCCGCAGTGTCCGCCAAGCAGTTCTGGCGTAGTTGGCAGGTGATTTTGGCATGACTGGCAGGTGGTTCCAGCAAGCCTGGCAGGTGATTCCAAAGTGTTCACCAACTGGTTGTGGCGTAGCCGGCAGGTGATATTTGCGTGATCGGCAGGTGGTTCTGGCGAGTCGAGCAGGTGGTTGCGGCGTGCTCGGCAGGTGCTTCCGGGGTCATTGGCACGGGGTTCTGGCATGTCTGAGAGGTGGTACCTGCATGCCCGGCAAGTGATTCCGGAGTGTTCGCCAAGTGGTTCTGGCATAGTCGGCAGGTGATTTTGGCATGTCCGGCAGGTGGTTCAGGTGAGTTGAGCAGGTGGTTGCGACGTGCTCGGCAGGTGCTTCCGGCGTCTCCGGCACGTGTTTCTGGCACATCTGACAGGTGGTTCCGGCATGCCCGAAAGGTGATTCCGGTCTGTCCGGTAGGTGGTTCCAGCCTGCACGGCATGTGGTTCTGGTACGTCTCAGAGGTGGTTGCGCATGCCCAACAGGTGATTCCGGACTGTCCGCCACATGGTTCTGGCACGTCTGAGAGGTGGTTCCGGCATGCCCGGCAGGTCATCCCAGAGAGTCCTCCAAGTGGTTCTGGCATAACACGCAGGTGATTTTGGCGTGTCTGGCAGGTTGTTCCGTTGTGCTTGGCAGGTGCTTCAGGCTTGGCCGGCAGGTGGTTCCAGACTGTCCGGGACGTGTTTCCAGCTTCTTCGGCAGGTGGTTCTGGTACGTCTGAGAGGTGGTTCCGCCATGGCTGGCAGGTGATTCCGGACCGTCCCCCAGGTGGTTCTGGCATAGCCAGCAGTTGATATTGGCCTGTCCGGCAGGTGGTTCCAGCGAGTCGAACAGGTGGCTCGGCGTGCTCGGCAGGTGGTTCCGGTCTGTCCGGTAGGTGATTCCGGCGTGTCCGGCACGTGCTTCCGGCACGTCTGAGAGGTGGTTCCGGCATGCGCGACAGGTGGTTTCGGAGTGTCCGCCAGGTGGTTCTGGCGTACCCGGCAGGTGATTTTGGCGTGTCCGGCAGGTGTTTCTGGCGAGTCGAGCAGGTGGCTCCGGCATGCTCGGCAGGTGCTTCCGGCGTCTCCGGCACGTGGTTCTGGTGTGTCTGAGAGCTGGTTCCGGCATGTCCGGCAGATGATTCCGGAGTGTCCGCCAAGTGGTTCTGGCATACCCGGCTGGTGATTTGGGCTTGTCAGGTAGGTGGTTCCGGCGAGTCGAGCAGGTGGCTCCGGCGTGCTCGGCAGGTTGTTCAGACGGGTCTGGCAGGTGTTTTCCGTCTGTTCGGGGTGTGGTTCCAGCATCTCATGCACATGGTTCTGGCACGTCTGAGATGTGGTTCCGGCCGGCCCGACAGGTGTTTCCACAGTGTCCGCCAAGTGGTACTGGCGTAGTTGGCAGGTGATTTTGGCATGACCGGCAGGTGGTTCCAGCAAGCCCGGCAGGTGATTCCGAAGTGTTCCCCAACTGGTTGTGGCGTAGCCGGCAGGTGATTTTTGCGTGTCCGGCAGGTGGTTCTGGCGAGTCGAGCAGGTGGTTCCGGCGTGCTCGGCAGGTGCTTCCGGGGTCATTGGCACGTGGTTCTGGTGGTTCCGGCATGCCCGGCAGGTGATTCCGGAGTGTTCGCCAAGTGTTTCCGGTGTAGCCGGCAGGTGATTTTGCATGTCCAGCGGTCGTTCCGGCGGGTCGAGCCGGTGGTTCCGGCATGTCCGGCAGGTGGTTCCGGTCTGTCCGGCAGGTGGGTCTGTGGTGTCCGGCACGAGGTTCAGTCTGAGAGGCTGTGCCGGCATGCCCCTCACGTGATTCCGGCTTGTCCCCGAAGTGGTGCTGGTGTAGCGGGCAGGTGATTTTGGCGTGTCCGGCAGGTGGTTCAGGCGAGTTGAGCAGGTGGTTGCGACGTGCTCGGCAGGTGCTTCCGGCGTCTCCGGCACGTGTTTCTGGCACATCTGACTGGTGGTGCCGGCATGCCCAAAAGTTGATTCCGGTCTGTCCGGTAGGTGGTTCCGGCGTGCACGGCACGTGGTTCTGGTACGTGTCAGAGGTGGTTGCGTATGCCCAACAGGTGATTCCGGACTGTCCTCCACGTGCTTCTGGCACGTCTGAGAGGTGGTTCCAACATGCCCGGCAGGTCATTTCGGAGAGTCGTCCAAGTGGTTCTGGCGTAGCCCGCAGGTGATTTTGGCGTGTCCAGCAGGTGGTTCCGCCGTGCTTGGCAGGTGGTTCAGGCATGGCCGTCACGTGGTTCCAGTCTGTCCAGGACGTGTTTCCAGCTTCTCCGGCAGGTGGTTCTGGTACGTCTGAGAGGTGGTTCCGCCATGGCTGGCAGGTGATCCCGGACTGTCCCCCAGGTGGTTCTGGCATAGCCAGCAGTTGATATTGGCCTGTCCGGCAGGTGGTTCCAGCGAGTCGAACAGGTGGCTCCGGCGTTCTTGGCAGGTGGTTCCGGTCTGTCCGGTAGGTGTTTCCGGCGTGTCTGGCACGTGCTTCCGGCACGTCTGAGAGGTGGTTCCGGCATGCGCGGCAGGTGATTCCGGAGTGTCCGCCAGGTGGTTCTGGCATACCCGGCAGGTGATTTTCTCGTGTCCGGCAGGTGTTTCTGGCGAGTCGAGCAGGTGGCTCCGGCATGCTCGGCAGGTGCTTCCGGCGTCTCCGGCACTTGGTTCTGGTGTGTCTGAGAGCTGGTTCCGGCATGTCCGGCAGATGATTCCGGAGTGTCCGCCAAGTGGTTCTGGCATACCCAGCAGGTGATTTTGGCGTGTCAGGGAGGTGGTACCGGTGAGTCGAGCAGGTGGTTCCGGCGTGCTCAGCAGGTGGTTCAGGCGGTTCTGGCAGGTGGTATCCGTCTGTTCGGGGTGTGGTTCCAGCATCTCATGAACACGTTTCTGGCACGTCTGAGATGTGGTTCCAGCCGGCCCGACAGGTGTTTCCGCAGTGTCCGCCAAGCGGTTCTGGCGTAGTTGGCAGGTGCTTTTGGCATGACTGGCAGGTGGTTCCAGCAAGCCTGGCAGGTGATTCCAAAGTGTTCACCAACTGGTTGTGGCGTAGCCGGCAGGTGATTTTTGCGTGATCGGCAGGTGGTTCTGGTGAGTCGAGCAGGTGACTCCGGCGTGCTCGGCAGGTTGTTCAGACGGGTCTGGCAGGTGTTTTCCGTCTGTTCGGGGTGTGGTTCCAGCATCTCATGCACATGGTTCTGGCACGTCTGAGATGTGGTTCCGGCCGGCCCGACAGCTGTTTCCACAGTGTCCGCCAAGTGGTACTGGCGTAGTTGGCAGGTGATTTTGGCATGACCGGCAGGTGGTTCCAGCAAGCCCGGCAGGTGATTCCGAAGTGTTCCCCAACTGGTTGTGGCGTAGCCGGCAGGTGATTTTTGCGTGTCCGGCAGGTGGTTCTGGCGAGTCGAGCAGGTGGTTCCGGCGTGCTCGGCAGGTGCTTCCGGGGTCATTGGCACGTGGTTCTGGCATATCTGAGAGGTGGTTCCGGCATGCCCGGCAGGTGATTCCGGAGTGTTCGCCAAGTGTTTCCGGCGTAGCCGGCAGGTGATTTTGCATGTCCAGCGGTCGTTCCGGCGGGTCGAGCCGGTGGTTCCGGCGTGTCCGGCAGGTGGTTCCGGTCTGTCCGGCAGGTGGTTCTGTGGTGTCCGGCACGAGGTTCAGTCTGAGAGGCTGTGCCGGCATGCCCCTCACGTGATTCCGGCTTGTCCCCGAAGTGGTGCTGGTGTAGCGGGCAGGTGATTTTGGCGTGTCCGGCAGGTGGTTCAGGCGAGTTGAGCAGGTGGTTGCGACGTGCTCGGCAGGTGCTTCCGGCGTCTCCGGCACGTGTTTCTGGCACATCTGACTGGTGGTTCCGGCATGCCCAAAAGTTGATTCCGGTCTGTCCGGTAGGTGGTTCCGGCGTGCACGGCACGTGGTTCTGGTACGTCTCAGAGGTGGTTGCGTATGCCCAACAGGTGATTCTGGACTGTCCGCCACGTGCTTCTGGCACGTCTGAGAGGTGGTTCCAACATGCCCGGCAGGTCATTTCGGAGAGTCGTCCAAGTGGTTCTGGCGTAGCCCGCAGGTGATTTTGGCATGTCCGGCAGGTGGTTCCGCCGTGCTCGGCAGGTGGTTCAGGCATGGCCGTCACGTGGTTCCAGTCTGTCCAGGACGTGTTTCCAGCTTCTCCGGCAGGTGGTTCTGGTACGTCTGAGAGTTGGTTCCGCCATGGCTGGCAGGTGATCCCGGACTGTCCCCCAGGTGGTTCTGGCATAGCCAGCAGTTGATATTGGCCTGTCCGGCAGGTGGTTCCAGCGAGTCGAACAGGTGGCTCCGGCGTTCTTGGCAGGTGGTTCCGGTCTGTCCGGTAGGTGTTTCCGGCGTGTCTGGCACGTGCTTCCGGCACGTCTGAGAGGTGGTTCCGGCATGCGCGGCAGGTGATTCCGGAGTGTCCGCCAGGTGGTTCTGGCATACCCGGCAGGTGATTTTCTCGTGTCCGGCAGGTGTTTCTGGCGAGTCGAGCAGGTGGCTCCGGCATGCTCGGCAGGTGCTTCCGGCGTCTCCGGCACTTGGTTCTGGTGTGTCTGAGAGCTGGTTCCGGCATGTCCGGCAGATGATTCCGGAGTGTCCGCCAAGTGGTTCTGGCATACCCAGCAGGTGATTTTGGCGTGTCAGGGAGGTGGTACCGGTGAGTCGAGCAGGTGGTTCCGGCGTGCTCAGCAGGTGGTTCAGGCGGTTCTGGCAGGTGGTATCCGTCTGTTCGGGGTGTGGTTCCAGCATCTCATGAACACGTTTCTGGCACGTCTGAGATGTGGTTCCAGCCGGCCCGACAGGTGTTTCCGCAGTGTCCGCCAAGCGGTTCTGGCGTAGTTGGCAGGTGCTTTTGGCATGACTGGCAGGTGGTTCCAGCAAGCCTGGCAGGTGATTCCAAAGTGTTCACCAACTGGTTGTGGCGTAGCCGGCAGGTGATTTTTGCGTGATCGGCAGGTGGTTCTGGCGAGTCGAGCAGGTGGTTCCGGCGTGCTCGGCTGGTGCTTCCGGGGTCATTGGCACGGGGTTCTGGCATGTCTGAGAGGTGGTTCCTGCATGCCCGGCAAGTGATTCCGGAGTGTTCGCCAAGTGGTTCTGGCATAGTCGGCAGGTGATTTTGGCATGTCCGGCAGGTGGTTCAGGTGAGTTGAGCAGGTGGTTCCAACGTGCTTGGCAGGTGCTTATGGCGTCTCCGGCACGTGTTTCTGGCACATCTGACAGGTGGTTCCGGCATGCCCGAAAGGTGATTCCGGTCTGTCCGGTAGGTGGTTCCAGCCTGCACGGCATGTGGTTCTGGTACGTCTCAGAGGTGGTTGCGCATGCCCAACAGGTGATTCCGGACTGTCCGCCACATGGTTCTGGCACGTCTGAGAGGTGGTTCCGGCATGCCCGGCAGGTCATCCCAGAGAGTCCTCCAAGTGGTTCTGGCATAACACGCAGGTGATTTTGGCGTGTCTGGCAGGTTGTTCCGTTGTGCTTGGCAGGTGGTTCAGGCTTGGCCGGCAGGTGGTTCCAGACTGTCCAGGACGTGTTTCCAGCTTCTCCGGCAGGTGGTTCTGGTACGTCTGAGAGGTGGTTCCGCCATGGCTGGCAGGTGATTCCGGACCGTCCCCCAGGTGGTTCTGGCATAGCCAGCAGTTGATATTGGACTGTCCGGCAGGTGGTTCCAGCGAGTCGAACAGGTGGCTCCGGCGTGCTCGGCAGGTGGTTCCGGTCTGTCCGGTAGGTGATTCCGGCGTGTCCGGCACGTGCTTCCGGCACGTCTGAGAGGTGGTTCCGGCATGCGCGACAGGTGGTTTCGGAGTGTCCGCCAGGTGGTTCTGGCGTACCCGGCAGATGATTTTGGCATGTCCGGCAGGTGTTTCTGGCGAGTCGAGCCGGTGGCTCCGGCATGCTCGGCAGGTGCTTCTGGCGTCTCCGGCACGTGGTTCTGGTGTGTCTGAGAGCTGGTTCCGGCATGTCTGGCAGATGATTCCGGAGTGTCCGCCAAGTGGTTCTGGCATACCCGGCTGGTGATTTGGGCATGTCAGGTAGGTGGTTCCGGCGAGTCGAGCAGGTTGCTCCGGCGTGCTCGGCAGGTTGTTCAGACGGGTCTGGCAGATGTTTTCCGTCTGTTCGGGGTGTGGTTCCAGCATCTCATGCACATGGTTCTGGCACGTCTGAGATGTGGTTCCGGCCGGCCCGACAGGTGTTTCCACAGTGTCCGCCAAGTGGTACTGGCGTAGTTGGCAGGTGATTTTGGCATGACCGGCAGGTGGTTCCAGCAAGCCCGGCAGGTGATTCCGAAGTGTTCCCCAACTGGTTGTGGCGTAGCCAGCAGGTGATTTTTGCGTGTCCGGCAGGTGGTTCTGGCGAGTCGAGCAGGTGGTTCCGGCGTGCTCGGCAGGTGCTTCCGGGGTCATTGGCACGTGGTTCTGGTGGTTCCGGCATGCCCGGCAGGTGATTCCGGAGTGTTCGCCAAGTGTTTCCGGCGTAGCCGGCAGGTGATTTTGCATGTCCAGATGTCGTTCCGGCGGGTCCAGCCGGTGGTTCCGGCATGTGCGGCAGGTGGTTCCGGTCTGTCCGGCAGGTGGTTCTGTGGTGTCCGGCACGAGGTTCAGTCTGAGAGGCTGTGCCGGCATGCCCCTCACGTGATTCCGGCTTGTCCCCGAAGTGATGCTGGTGTAGCGGGCAGGTGATTTTGGCGTGTCCGGCAGGTGGTCCAGGCAAGTTGAGCAGGTGGTTGCGACGTGCTCGGCAGGTGCTTCCGGCGTCTCCGGCACGTGTTTCTGGCACATCTGACTGGTGGTTCCGGCATGCCCAAAAGTTGATTCCGGTCTGTCCGGTAGGTGGTTCCGGCGTGCACGGTACGTGGTTCTGGTACGTGTAAGAGGTGGTTGCGTATGCCCAACACGTGATTCCGGACTGTCCGCCACGTGCTTCTGGCACGTCTGAGAGGTGGTTCCAACATGCCCGGCAGGTCATTTCGGAGAGTCGTCCAAGTGGTTCTGGCGTAGCCCGCAGGTGATTTTGGCGTGTCCGGCAGGTGGTTCCGCCGTGCTCGGCAGGTGGTTCAGGCATGGCCGTCACGTGGTTCCAGTCTGTCCAGGACGTGTTTCCAGCTTCTCCGGCAGGTGGTTCTGGTACGTCTGAGAGTTGGTTCCGCCATGGCTGGCAGGTGATCCCGGACTGTCCCCCAGGTGGTTCTGGCATAGCCAGCAGTTGATATTGGCCTGTCCGGCAGGTGGTTCCAGCGAGTCGAACAGGTGGCTCCGGCGTTCTTGGCAGGTGGTTCCGGTCTGTCCGGTAGGTGTTTCCGGCGTGTCTGGCACGTGCTTCCGGCACGTCTGAGAGGTGGTTCAGGCATGCGCGACAGGTGATTCTGGAGTCTCCGCCATGTGGTTCTGGCGTACCCGGCAGGTGATTTTGGCGTGTCCGGCAGGTGTTTCTGGCGAGTCGAGCAGGTGGCTCCGGCATGCTCGGCAGGTGCTTCCGGCGTCTCCGGCACTTGGTTCTGGTGTGTCTGAGAGCTGGTTCCGGCATGTCCGTCAGATGATTCCGGAGTGTCCGCCAAGTGGTTCTGGCATACCCAGCAGGTGATTTTGGCGTGTCAGGGAGGTGGTACCGGTGAGTCGAGCAGGTGGTTCCGGCGTGCTCAGCAGGTGGTTCAGGCGGTTCTGGCAGGTGGTATCCGTCTGTTCGGGGTGTGGTTCCAGCATCTCATGAACACGTTTCTGGCACATCTGAGATGTGGTTCCAGCCGGCCCGACAGGTGTTTCCGCAGTGTCCGCCAAGCGGTTCTGGCGTAGTTGGCAGGTGATTTTGGCATGACTGTCAGGTGGTTCCGGCAAGCCTGGCAGGTGATTCCAAAGTGTTCACCAACTGGTTGTGGCGTAGCCGGCAGGTGATTTTTGCGTGATCGGCAGGTGGTTCTGGCGAGTCGAGCAGGTGGTTCCGGCGTGCTCGGCTGGTGCTTCCGGGGTCATTGGCACGGGGTTCTGGCATGTCTGAGAGGTGGTTCCTGCATGCCCGGCAAGTGATTCCGGAGTGTTCGCCAAGTGGTTCTGGCATAGTCGGCAGGTGATTTTGGCATGTCCGGCAGGTGGTTCAGGCGAGTTGAGCAGGTGGTTCCAACGTGCTTGGCAGGTGCTTCCGGCGTCTCCGGCACGTGTTTCTGGCACATCTGACTGGTGGTTCTGGCATGCCCGAAAGGTGATTCCGGTCTGTCCGGTAGGTGGTTCCAGCCTGCACGGCATGTGGTTCTGGTACGTCTCAGAGGTGGTTGCGCATGCCCAACAGGTGATTCCGGACTGTCCGCCACATGGTTCTGGCACGTCTGAGAGGTGGTTCCGGCATGCCCGGCAGGTCATCCCAGAGAGTCCTCCAAGTGGTTCTGGCATAACACGCAGGTGATTTTGGCGTGTCTGGCAGGTTGTTCCGTTGTGCTTGGCAGGTGGTTCAGGCTTGGCCGGCAGGTGGTTCCAGACTGTCCAGGACGTGTTTCCAGCTTCTCCGGCAGGTGGTTCTGGTACGTCTGAGAGGTGGTTCCGCCATGGCTGGCAGGTGATTCCGGACCTTCCCCCAGGTGGTTCTGGCATAGCCAGCAGTTGATATTGGCCTGTCCGGCAGGTGGTTCCAGCGAGTCGGACATGTGGCTCCGGCGTGCTCGGCAGGTGGTTCCGGTCTGTCCGGTAGGTGATTCCGGCGTGTCCGGCACGTGCTTCCGGCACATCTGAGAGGTGGTTCCAGCATGCTCGACAGGTGATTTCGGAGTGTCCGCCAGGTGGTTCTGGCGTACCCGGCAGCTGATTTTGGCGTGTCCGGCAGTTGTTTCTGGCTAGTCGAGCATGTGGCTCCGGCATGCTCGTCAGGTGCTTCCGGCGTCTCAGGCACGTGGTTCTGGTGTCTCTGAGAGCTGGTTCCGGCATGTCCGGCAGATGATTCCGGAGTGCCCGCCAAGTGGTTCTGGCATACCCGGCTGGTGATTTGGGCATGTCAGGTAGGTGGTTCCGGCGAGTCGAGCAGGTGGCTCCGGCGTGCTCGGCAGGTTGTTCAGACGGGTCTGGCAGGTGTTTTCCGTCTCTTCGGGGTGTGGTTCTGGCATCTCATGCACATCTTTCTGGCACGTCTGAGATGTGGTTCCGTCCGGCCCGACAGGTGTTTCCACAGTGTCCGCCAAGTGGTACTGGCGTAATTGGCAGGTGATTTTGGCATGACCGGCAGGTGGTTCCAGCAAGCCCGGCAGGTGATTCCGAAGTGTTCCCCAACTGGTTGTGGCGTAGCCGGCAGGTGATTTTTGCGTGTCCGGCAGGTGGTTCTGGCGAGTCGAGCAGGTGGTTCCGGCGTGCTCGGCAGGTGCTTCCGGGGTCATTGGCACGTGGTTCTGGCATATCTGAGAGGTGGTTCCGGCATGCCCGGCAGGTGATTCCGGAGTGTTCGCCAAGTGTTTCCGGCGTAGCCGGCAGGTGATTTTGCATGTCCAGGGGTCGTTCCGGCGGGTCCAGCCGGTGGTTCCGGCGTGTCCGGCAGCTGGTTCCGGTCTGTCCGGCAGGTGGTTCTGTGGTGTCCGGCACGAGGTTCAGTCTGAGAGGCTGTGCCGGCATGCCCCTCACGTGATTCCGGCTTGTCCCCGAGTGGTGCTGGTGTAGCGGGCAGGTGATTTTGGCGTGTCCGGCAGGTGGTTCAGGCGAGTTGAGCAGGTGGTTGCGACGTGCTCGGCAGGTGCTTCCGGCGTCTCCGGCACGTGTTTCTGGCACATCTGACTGGTGGTTCCGGCATGCCCAAAAGTTGATTCCGGTCTGTCCGGTAGGTGGTTCCGGCGGGCACTGCACGTGGTTCTGGTACGTCTAACAGGTGGTTGCGTATGCCCAACAGGTGATTCCGGACTGTCCGCCACGTGCTTCTGGCACGTCTGAGAGGTGGTTCCAACATGCCCGGCAGGTCATTTCGGAGAGTCGTCCAAGTGGTTCTGGCGTAGCCCGCAGGTGATTTTGGCGTGTCCGGCAGGTGGTTCCGCCGTGCTCGGCAGGTGGTTCAGGCATGGCCGTCACGTGGTTCCAGTCTGTCCAGGACGTGTTTCCAGCTTCTCCGGCAGGTGGTTCTGGTACGTCTGAGAGTTGGTTCCGCCATGGCTGGCAGGTGATCCCGGACTGTCCCCCAGGTGGTTCTGGCATAGCCAGCAGTTGATATTGGCCTGTCCGGCAGGTGGTTCCAGCGAGTCGAACAGGTGGCTCCGGCGTTCTTGGCAGGTGGTTCCGGTCTGTCGGGTAGGTGTTTCCGGCGTGTCTGGCACGTGCTTCCGGCATGTCTGAGAGGTGGTTCAGGCATGCGCGACAGGTGATTCTGGAGTCTCCGCCATGTGGTTCTGGCGTACCCGGCAGGTGATTTTGGCGTGTCCGGCAGGTGTTTCTGGCGAGTCGAGCAGGTGGCTCTGGCATGCTCGGCAGGTGCTTCCGGCGTCTCCGGCACTTGGTTCTGGTGTGTCTGAGAGCTGGTTCCGGCATGTCCGTCAGATGATTCCGGAGTGTCCGCCAAGTGGTTCTGGCATACCCAGCAGGTGATTTTGGCGTGTCAGGGAGGTGGTACCGGTGAGTCGAGCAGGTGGTTCCGGCGTGCTCAGCAGGTGGTTCAGGCGGTTCTGGCAGGTGGTATCCGTCTGTTCGGGGTGTGGTTCCAGCATCTCATGAACACGTTTCTGGCACATCTGAGATGTGGTTCCAGCCGGCCCGACAGGTGTTTCCGCAGTGTCCGCCAAGCGGTTCTGGCGTAGTTGGCAGGTGATTTTGGCATGACTGTCAGGTGGTTCCGGCAAGCCTGGCAGGTGATTCCAAAGTGTTCACCAACTGGTTGTGGCGTAGCCGGCAGGTGATTTTTGCGTGATCGGCAGGTGGTTCTGGCGAGTCGAGCAGGTGGTTCCGGCGTGCTCGGCTGGTGCTTCCGGGGTCATTGGCACGGGGTTCTGGCATGTCTGAGAGGTGGTTCCTGCATGCCCGGCAAGTGATTCCGGAGTGTTCGCCAAGTGGTTCTGGCATAGTCGGCAGGTGATTTTGGCATGTCCGGCAGGTGGTTCAGGCGAGTTGAGCAGGTGGTTCCAACGTGCTTGGCAGGTGCTTCCGGCGTCTCCGGCACGTGTTTCTGGCACATCTGACTGGTGGTTCTGGCATGCCCGAAAGGTGATTCCGGTCTGTCCGGTAGGTGGTTCCAGCCTGCACGGCATGTGGTTCTGGTACGTCTCAGAGGTGGTTGCGCATGCCCAACAGGTGATTCCGGACTGTCCGCCACATGGTTCTGGCACGTCTGAGAGGTGGTTCCGGCATGCCCGGCAGGTCATCCCAGAGAGTCCTCCAAGTGGTTCTGGCATAACACGCAGGTGATTTTGGCGTGTCTGGCAGGTTGTTCCGTTGTGCTTGGCAGGTGGTTCAGGCTTGGCCGGCAGGTGGTTCCAGACTGTCCAGGACGTGTTTCCAGCTTCTCCGGCAGGTGGTTCTGGTACGTCTGAGAGGTGGTTCCGCCATGGCTGGCAGGTGATTCCGGACCTTCCCCCAGGTGGTTCTGGCATAGCCAGCAGTTGATATTGGCCTGTCCGGCAGGTGGTTCCAGCGAGTCGGACATGTGGCTCCGGCGTGCTCGGCAGGTGGTTCCGGTCTGTCCGGTAGGTGATTCCGGCGTGTCCGGCACGTGCTTCCGGCACATCTGAGAGGTGGTTCCAGCATGCTCGACAGGTGATTTCGGAGTGTCCGCCAGGTGGTTCTGGCGTACCCGGCAGCTGATTTTGGCGTGTCCGGCAGTTGTTTCTGGCTAGTCGAGCATGTGGCTCCGGCATGCTCGTCAGGTGCTTCCGGCGTCTCAGGCACGTGGTTCTGGTGTCTCTGAGAGCTGGTTCCGGCATGTCCGGCAGATGATTCCGGAGTGCCCGCCAAGTGGTTCTGGCATACCCGGCTGGTGATTTGGGCATGTCAGGTAGGTGGTTCCGGCGAGTCGAGCAGGTGGCTCCGGCGTGCTCGGCAGGTTGTTCAGACGGGTCTGGCAGGTGTTTTCCGTCTCTTCGGGGTGTGGTTCTGGCATCTCATGCACATCTTTCTGGCACGTCTGAGATGTGGTTCCGTCCGGCCCGACAGGTGTTTCCACAGTGTCCGCCAAGTGGTACTGGCGTAATTGGCAGGTGATTTTGGCATGACCGGCAGGTGGTTCCAGCAAGCCCGGCAGGTGATTCCGAAGTGTTCCCCAACTGGTTGTGGCGTAGCCGGCAGGTGATTTTTGCGTGTCCGGCAGGTGGTTCTGGCGAGTCGAGCAGGTGGTTCCGGCGTGCTCGGCAGGTGCTTCCGGGGTCATTGGCACGTGGTTCTGGCATATCTGAGAGGTGGTTCCGGCATGCCCGGCAGGTGATTCCGGAGTGTTCGCCAAGTGTTTCCGGCGTAGCCGGCAGGTGATTTTGCATGTCCAGGGGTCGTTCCGGCGGGTCCAGCCGGTGGTTCCGGCGTGTCCGGCAGGTGGTTCCGGTCTGTCCGGCAGGTGGTTCTGTGGTGTCCGGCACGAGGTTCAGTCTGAGAGGCTGTGCCGGCATGCCCCTCACGTGATTCCGGCTTGTCCCCGAGTGGTGCTGGTGTAGCGGGCAGGTGATTTTGGCGTGTCCGGCAGGTGGTTCAGGCGAGTTGAGCAGGTGGTTGCGACGTGCTCGGCAGGTGCTTCCGGCGTCTCCGGCACGTGTTTCTGGCACATCTGACTGGTGGTTCCGGCATGCCCAAAAGTTGATTCCGGTCTGTCCGGTAGGTGGTTCCGGCATGCACGGCACGTGGTTCTGGTACGTCTCAGAGGTGGTTGCGTATGCCCAACAGGTGATTCCGGACTGTCTGCCACGTGCTTCTGGCACGTCTGAGAGGTGGTTCCAACATGCCCGGCAGGTCATTTCGGAGAGTCGTCCAAGTGGTTCTGGCGTAGCCCGCAGGTGATTTCGGCGTGTCCGGCAAGTGGTTCCGCCGTGCTCGGCAGGTGGTTCAGGCATGGCCGTCACGTGGTTCCAGTCTGTCCAGGACGTGTTTCCAGCTTCTCCGGCAGGTGGTTCTGGTACGTCTGAGAGGTGGTTCCGCCATGGCTGGCAGGTGATCCCGGACGGTCCCCCAGGTGTTTCTGGCATAGCCAGCAGTTGATATTGGCCTGTCCGGCAGGTGGTTCCAGTGAGTCGAACAGGTGGCTCCGGCGTACATGCCAGGTGGTTCCGGTCTGTCCGGTAGGTGTTTCCGGCGTGTCTGGCACGTGCTTCCGACACGTCTGAGAGGTGGTTCCGGCATGCGCGGCAGGTGATTCCGTAGTGTCCGCCAGGTGGTTCTGGCATACCCGGCAGGTGATTTTGGTGTGTCCGCCTGGCGTTTCTGGCGAGTCGAGCAGGTGGCTCCGGCATGCTCAGCAGGTGCTTCCGGCGTCTCTGGCACTTGGTTCTGGTGTGTCTGAGAGCTGGTTCCGGCATGTCCGGCAGATGATTCCGGAGTGTCCGCCAAGTGGTTCTGGCATACCCAGCAGGTGATTTTGGTGTGTCAGGGAGGTGGTACCGGTGAGCCGAGCAGGTGGCTCCGGCGTGCTCAGCAGGTGGTTCAGGCGGTTCTGGCAGGTGGTATCCGTCTGTTCGGGGTGTGGTTCCAGCATCTCATGAACACGTTTCTGGCACGTCTGAGATGTGGTTCCAGCCGGCCCGACAGGTGTTTCCGCAGTGTCCGCCAAGCGGTTCTGGGGTAGTTGGCAGGTGATTTTGGCATGACTGGCAGGTGGTTCCAGCAAGCTTGGCAGGTGATTCCAAAGTGTTCACCAACTGGTTGTGGCGTAGCCGGCAGGTGATTTTTGCGTGATCGGCAGGTGGTTCTGGCGAGTCGAGCAGGTGGTTCCGGCGTGCTCGGCTGGTGCTTCCGGGGTCATTGGCACGGGGTTCTGGCATGTCTGAGAGGTGGTTCCTGCATGCCCGGCAAGTGATTCCGGAGTGTTCGCCAAGTGGTTCTGGCATAGTCGGCAGGTGATTTTGGCATGTCCGGCAGGTGGTTCAGGCGAGTTGAGCAGGTGGTTCCAACGTGCTTGGCAGGTGCTTCCGGCGTCTCCGGCACGTGTTTCTGGCACATCTGACAGGTGGTTCCGGCATGCCCGAAAGGTGATTCCGGTCTGTCCGGTAGGTGGTTCCAGCCTGCACGGCATGTGGTTCTGGTACGTCTCAGAGGTGGTTGCGCATGCCCAACAGGTGATTCCGGACTGTCCGCCACATGGTTCTGGCACGTCTGAGAGGTGGTTCCGGCATGCCCGGCAGGTCATCCCAGAGAGTCCTCCAAGTGGTTCTGGCATAACACGCAGGTGATTTTGGCGTGTCTGGCAGGTTGTTCCGTTGTGCTTGGCAGGTGGTTCAGGCTTGGCCAGCAGGTGGTTCCAGACTGTCCAGGACGTGTTTCCAGCTTCTCCGGCAGGTGGTTCTGGTACGTCTGAGAGGTGGTTCCGCCATGGCTGGCAGGTGATTCCGGACCGACCCCAGGTGGTTCTGGCATTGCCAGCAGTTGATATTGGCCTGTCCGGCAGGTGGTTCCAGCGAGTCGAGCAGGTGGCTCCGGCATGCTCAGCAGGTGCTTCCGGCGTCTCTGGCACTTGGTTCTGGTGTGTCTGAGAGCTGGTTCCGGCATGTCCGGCAGATGATTCCGGAGTGTCCGCCAAGTGGTTCTGGCATACCCAGCAGGTGATTTTGGTGTGTCAGGGAGGTGGTACCGGTGAGCCGAGCAGGTGGCTCCGGCGTGCTCAGCAGGTGGTTCAGGCGGTTCTGGCAGGTGGTATCCGTCTGTTCGGGGTGTGGTTCCAGCATCTCATGAACACGTTTCTGGCACGTCTGAGATGTGGTTCCAGCCGGCCCGACAGGTGTTTCCGCAGTGTCCGCCAAGCGGTTCTGGGGTAGTTGGCAGGTGATTTTGGCATGACTGGCAGGTGGTTCCAGCAAGCTTGGCAGGTGATTCCAAAGTGTTCACCAACTGGTTGTGGCGTAGCCGGCAGGTGATTTTTGCGTGATCGGCAGGTGGTTCTGGCGAGTCGAGCAGGTGGTTCCGGCGTGCTCGGCTGGTGCTTCCGGGGTCATTGGCACGGGGTTCTGGCATGTCTGAGAGGTGGTTCCTGCATGCCCGGCAAGTGATTCCGGAGTGTTCGCCAAGTGGTTCTGGCATAGTCGGCAGGTGATTTTGGCATGTCCGGCAGGTGGTTCAGGCGAGTTGAGCAGGTGGTTCCAACGTGCTTGGCAGGTGCTTCCGGCGTCTCCGGCACGTGTTTCTGGCACATCTGACAGGTGGTTCCGGCATGCCCGAAAGGTGATTCCGGTCTGTCCGGTAGGTGGTTCCAGCCTGCACGGCATGTGGTTCTGGTACGTCTCAGAGGTGGTTGCGCATGCCCAACAGGTGATTCCGGACTGTCCACCACATGGTTCTGGCACGTCTGAGAGGTGGTTCCGGCATGCCCGGCAGGTCATCCCAGAGAGTCCTCCAAGTGGTTCTGGCATAACACGCAGGTGATTTTGGCGTGTCTGGCAGGTTGTTCCGTTGTGCTTGGCAGGTGGTTCAGGCTTGGCCGGCAGGTGGTGCCAGACTGTCCAGGACGTGTTTCCAGCTTCTCCGGCAGGTGGTTCTGGTACGTCTGAGAGGTGGTTCCGCCATGGCTGGCAGGTGATTCCGGACCGTCCCCCAGGTGGTTCTGGCATAGCCAGCAGTTGATATTGGCCTGTCCGGCAGGTGGTTCCAGCGAGTCGAACAGGTGGCTCCGGCGTGCTCGGCAGGTGGTTCCGGTCTGTCCGGTAGGTGATTCCGGCGTGTCCGGCACGTGCTTCCGGCACGTGTGAGAGGTGGTTCCGGCATGCGCGACAGGTGGTTTCGGAGTGTCCGCCAGGTGGTTCTGGCGTACCCGGCAGGTGATTTTGGCGTGTCCGGCAGGTGTTTCTGGCGAGTCGAGCAGGTGGCTCCGGCATGCTCGGCAGGTGCTTCCGGCGTCTTCGGCACGTGGTTCTGGTGTGTCTGAGAGCTGGTTCCGGCATGTCCGGCAGATGATTCCGGAGTGTCCGCCAAGTGGTTCTGGCATACCCGGCTGGTGATTTGGGCATGTCAGGTAGGTGGTTCCGGCGAGTCGAGCAGGTGGCTCCGGCGTGCTCGGCAGGTTGTTCAGACGGGTCTGGCAGGTGTTTTCCGTCTGTTCGGGGTGTGGTTCCAGCATCTCATGCACATGGTTCTGGCACGTCTGAGATGTGGTTCCGGCCGGCCCGACAGGTGTTTCCACAGTGTCCGCCAAGTGGTACTGGCGTAGTTGGCAGGTGATTTTGGCATGACCGGCAGGTGGTTCCAGCAAGCCCGGCAGGTGATTCCGAAGTGTTCCCCAACTGGTTGTGGCGTAGCCGGCAGGTGATTTTTGCGTGTCCGGCAGGTGGTTCTGGCGAGTCGAGCAGGTGGTTCCGGCGTGCTCGGCAGGTGCTTCCGGGGTCATTGGCACGTGGTTCTGGCATATCTGAGAGGTGGTTCCGGCATGCCCGGCAGGTGATTCCGGAGTGTTCGCCAAGTGTTTCCGGCGTAGCCGGCAGGTGATTTTGCATGTCCAGCGGTCGTTCCGGCGGGTCGAGCCGGTGGTTCCGGCGTGTCCGGCAGGTGGTTCCGGTCTGTCCGGCAGGTGGTTCTGTGGTGTCCGGCATGAGGTTCAGTCTGAGAGGCTGTGCCGGCATGCCCCTCACGTGATTCCGGCTTGTCCCGAAGTGGTGCTGGTGTAGCGGGCAGGTGATTTTGGCGTGTCCGGCAGGTGGTTCAGGCGAGTTGAGCAGGTGGTTGCGACGTGCTCGGCAGGTGCTTCCGGCGTCTCCGGCACGTGTTTCTGGCACATCTGACTGGTGGTTCCGGCATGCCCAAAAGTTGATTCCGGTCTGTCCGGTAGGTGGTTCCGGCGTGCACGGACGCGGTTCTGGTACGTCTCAGAGGTGGTTGCGTATGCCCAACAGGTGATTCCGGACTGTCCGCCACGTGCTTCTGGCACGTCTGAGAGGTGGTTCCAACATGCCCGGCAGGTCATTTCGGAGAGTCGCCCAAGTGGTTCTGGCGTAGCCCGCAGGTGATTTTGGCGAGTATGGCAGGTGGTTCAGGTATGGCCGTCACGTGGTTCCAGTCTGTCCAGGACGTGTTTCCAGCTTCTCCGACAGCTGGTTCTGGTACGTCTGAGAGGTGGTTCCGCCATGGCTGGCAGGTGATCCCGGACGGTCCCCCAGGTGTTTCTGGCATAGCCAGCAGTTGATATTGGCCTGTCCGGCAGGTGGTTCCAGCGAGTCGAACAGGTGGCTCCGGCGTTCTCGGCAGGTGGTTCCGGTCTGTCCGGTAGGTGTTTCCGGCGTGTCTGGCACGTGCTTCCGGCACGTCTGAGAGGTGGTTCCGGCATGCGCAGCAGGTGATTCCGTAGTGTCTGCCAGGTGGTTCTGGCATACCCGGCAGGTGATTTTGGTGTGTCCGGCAGGTGTTTCTGGCGAGTCGAGCAGGTGGCTCCGGCATGCTCGGCAGGTGCTTCCGGCGTCTCCGGCACTTGGTTCTGGTGTGTCTGAGAGCTGGTTCCGGCATGTCCGGCAGATGATACCGGAGTGTCCGCCAAGTGGTTCTGGCATACCCGGCTGGTGATTTGGGCATGTCAGGTAGGTGGTTCCGGCGAGTCAAGCAGGTGGCTCCGGCGTGCTCGGCAGGTTGTTCAGACGGGTCTGGCAGGTGTTTTCCGTCTGTTTGGGGTGTGGTTCCAGCATCTCATGCACATGGTTCTGGCACGTCTGAGATGTGGTTCCAGCCGGCCCGACAGATGTTACCACAGTGTCCGCCAAGTGGTACTGGCGTAGTTGGCAGGTGATTTTGGCATGACCGGCAGGTGGTTCCAGCAAGCCTGGCAGGTGATTCCAAAGTGTTCCCCAACTGGTTGTGGCGTAGCCGGAAGGTGATTTTTGCGTGATCGGCAGGTGGTTCTGGCGAGTCGAGCAGGTGGTTCCGGCGTGCTCGGCTGGTGCTTCGGGGGTCATTGGCACGGGGTTCTGGCATGTCTGAGAGGTGGTTCCTGCATGCCCGGCAAGTGATTCCGGAGTGTTCGCCAAGTGGTTCTGGCATAGTCGGCAGGTGATTTTGGCATGTCCGGCAGGTGGTTCAGGCGAGTTGAGCAGGTGGTTCCAACGTGCTTGGCAGGTGCTTCCGGCGTCTCCGGCACGTGTTTCTGGCACATCTGACAGGTGGTTCCGGCATGCCCGAAAGGTGATTCCGGTCTGTCCGGTAGGTGGTTCCAGCCTGCACGGCATGTGGTTCTGGTACGTCTCAGAGGTGGTTGCGCATGCCCAACAGGTGATTCCGGACTGTCCGCCGCATGGTTCTGGCACGTCTGAGAGGTGGTTCCGGCATGCCCGGCAGGTCATCCCAGAGAGTCCTCCAAGTGGTTCTGGCACAACACGCAGGTGATTTTGGCGTGTCTGGAAGGTTGTTCCGTTGTGCTTGGCAGGTGTTTCAGGCTTGGCCGGCAGGTGGTTCCAGCCTGTCCAGGACGTGTTTCCAGCTTCTCCGGCAGGTGGTTCTGGTACGTCTGAGAGGTGGTTCCGCCATGGCTGGCAGGTGATTCCGGACCGTCCCCCAGGTGGTTCTGGCATAGCCAGCAGTTGATATTGGCCTGTCCGGCAGGTGGTTCCAGCGAGTCGAACAGGTGGCTCCGGCGTGCTCGGCAGGTGGTTCCGGTCTGTCCGGTAGGTGATTCCGGCGTGTCCGGCACGTGCTTCCGGCACGTCTGTGAGGTGGTTCCGGCATGCGCGACAGGTGGTTTCGGAGTGTCCGCTAGGTGGTTCTGGCGTACCCGGCAGGTGATTTTGGCGTGTCCGGCAGGTGTTTCTGGCGAGTCGAGCAGGTGGCTCCGGCATGCTCGGCAGGTGCTTCCGGCGTCTCCGGCACGTGGTTCTGGTGTGTCTGACAGCTGGTTACGGCATGTCCGGCAGATGATTCCGGAGTGTCCGCCAAGTGGTTCTGGCATACCCGGCTGGTGATTTGGGCATGTCAGGTAGGTGGTTCCGGCGAGTCGAGCAGTTGGCTCCGGCGTGCTCGGCAGGTTGTTCAGACGGGTCTGGCAGGTGTTTTCCGTCTGTTCGGGGTGTGGTTCCAGCATCTCATGCACATGGTTCTGGCACGTCAGAGATGTGGTTCCGGCCGGCCCGACATGTGTTTCCACAGTGTCGGCCAAGTGGTACTGGCGTAGTTGGCAGGTGATTTTGGCATGACCGGCAGGTGGTTCCAGCAAGCCCGGCAGGTGATTCCGAAGTGTTCCCCAACTGGTTGTGGCGTAGCCGGCAGGTGATTTTTGCGTGTCCGGCAGTTGGTTCTGGCGAGTCGAGCAGGTGGTTCCGGCGTGCTCGGCAGGTGCTTCCGGGGTCATTGGCACGTGGTTCTGGCATATCTGAGAGGTGGTTCCGGCATGCCCGGCAGGTGATTCCGGAGTGTTCGCCAAGTGTTTCCGGCGTAGCCGGCAGGTGATTTTGCATGTCCAGCGGTCGTTCCGGCTGGTCGAGCCGGTGGTTCAGGCGTGTCCGGCAGGTGGTTCCGGTCTCTCCGGTAGGTGTTTCCGGCGTGTCCGGCACGTGCTTCCAGCACGTCTGAGAGGTGGTTCTGGCATGCGCGGCAGGTGATTCCGTAGTGTACGCAAGGTGGTTCTGGCATACCCGACAGGTGATTTTGGCGTGTCCGGAAGGTGTTTCTGGCGAGTCGAGCAGGTGGCTCCGGCATTCTCGGCAGGTGCTTCCGGCGTCTCCGGCACTTGGTTCTGGTGTGTCTGAGAGCTGGTTCCGGCATGTCCGGCAGATGATTCCAGAGTGTCCGCCAAGTGGTTCTGGCATACCCAGCAGGTGATTTTGGCGTGTCAGGGAGGTGGTACCGCTGAGTAGAGCAGGTGGTTCCGGCGTGGTCGGCAGGTGGTTCAGGCGGTTCTGGCAGGTGGTATCCGTCTGTTCGGGGTGTGGTTCCAGCATCTCATGAACACGTTTCTGGCACGTCTGAGATGTGGTTCCAGCCGGCCCGACAGGTGTTTCCGCAGTGTCCGCCAAGCGGTTCTGGCGTAGTTGGCAGGTGATTTGGGCATGACTGGCAGGTGGTTCCAGCAAGCCTGGCAGGTGATTCCAAAGTGTTCACCAACTGGTTGTGGCGTAGCCGGCAGGTGATTTTTGCGTGATCGGCATGTGGTTCTGGCGAGTCGAGCAGGTGGTTCCGGCGTGCTCGGCTGGTGCTTCCGGGGTCATTGGCACGGGGTTCTGGCATGTCTGAGAGGTGGTTCCTGCATGCCCGGCAAGTGATTCCGGAGTGTTCGCCAAGTGGTTCTGGCATAGTCGGCAGGTGATTTTGGCATGTCCGGCAGGTGGTTCAGGCGAGTTGAGCAGGTGGTTCCAACGTGCTTGGCAGGTGCTTCCGGCGTCTCCGGCACGTGTTTCTGGCACATCTGACAGGTGGTTCCGGCATGCCCGAAAGGTGATTCCGGTCTGTCCGGTAGGTGGTTCCAGCCTGCACGGCATGTGGTTCTGGTACGTCTCAGAGGTGGTTGCGCATGCCCAACAGGTGATTCCGGACTGTCCGCCACATGGTTCTGGCACGTCTGAGAGGTGGTTCCGGCATGCCCGGCAGGTCATCCCAGAGAGTCCTCCAAGTGGTTCTGGCATAACACGCAGGTGATTTTGGCGTGTCTGGCAGGTTGTTCCGTTGTGCTTGGCAGGTGGTTCAGGCTTGGCCGGCAGGTGGTTCCAGACTGTCCAGGACGTGTTTCCAGCTTCTCCGGCAGGTGGTTCTGGTACGTCTGAGAGGTGGTTCCGCCATGGCTGGCAGGTGATTCCGGACCTTCCCCCAGGTGGTTCTGGCATAGCCAGCAGTTGATATTGGCCTGTCCGGCAGGTGGTTCCAGCGAGTCGAACAGGTGGCTCCGGCGTGCTCGGCAGGTGGTTCCGGTCTGTCCGGTAGGTGATTCCGGCGTGTCCGGCACGTGCTTCCGGCACGTGTGAGAGGTGGTTCCGGCATGCGCGACAGGTGGTTTCGGAGTGTCCGCCAGGTGGTTCTGGCGTACCCGGCAGGTGATTTTGGCGTGTCCGGCAGGTGTTTCTGGCGAGTCGAGCAGGTGGCTCCGGCATGCTCGGCAGGTGCTTCCGGCGTCTTCGGCACGTGGTTCTGGTGTGTCTGAGAGCTGGTTCCGGCATGTCCGGCAGATGATTCCGGAGTGTCCGCCAAGTGGTTCTGGCATACCCGGCTGGTGATTTGGGCATGTCAGGTAGGTGGTTCCGGCGAGTCGAGCAGGTGGCTCCGGCGTGCTCGGCAGGTTGTTCAGACGGGTCTGGAAGGTGTTTTCCGTCTGTTCGGGGTGTGGTTCCAGCATCTCATGCACATGGTTCTGGCACGTCTGAGATGTGGTTCCGGCCGGCCCGACAGGTGTTTCCACAGTGTCCGCCAAGTGGTACTGGCGTAGTTGGCAGGTGATTTTGGCATGACCGGCAGGTGGTTCCAGCAAGCCCGGCAGGTGATTCCGAAGTGTTCCCCAACTGGTTGTGGCGTAGCCGGCAGGTGATTTTTGCGTGTCCGGCAGGTGGTTCTGGCGAGTCGAGCAGGTGGTTCCGGCGTGCTCGGCAGGTGCTTCCGGGGTCATTGGCACGTGGTTCTGGCATATCTGAGAGGTGGTTCCGGCATGCCCGGCAGGTGATTCCGGAGTGTTCGCCAAGTGTTTCCGGCGTAGCCGGCAGGTGATTTTGCATGTCCAGCGGTCGTTCCGGCGGGTCGAGCCGGTGGTTCCGGCGTGTCCGGCAGGTGGTTCCGGTCTGTCCGGCAGGTGGTTCTGTGGTGTCCGGCATGAGGTTCAGTCTGAGAGGCTGTGCCGGCATGCCCCTCACGTGATTCCGGCTTGTCCCGAAGTGGTGCTGGTGTAGCGGGCAGGTGATTTTGGCGTGTCCGGCAGGTGGTTCAGGCGAGTTGAGCAGGTGGTTGCGACGTGCTCGGCAGGTGCTTCCGGCGTCTCCGGCACGTGTTTCTGGCACATCTGACTGGTGGTTCCGGCATGCCCAAAAGTTGATTCCGGTCTGTCCGGTAGGTGGTTCCGGCGTGCACGGACGCGGTTCTGGTACGTCTCAGAGGTGGTTGCGTATGCCCAACAGGTGATTCCGGACTGTCCGCCACGTGCTTCTGGCACGTCTGAGAGGTGGTTCCAACATGCCCGGCAGGTCATTTCGGAGAGTCGCCCAAGTGGTTCTGGCGTAGCCCGCAGGTGATTTTGGCGAGTATGGCAGGTGGTTCAGGTATGGCCGTCACGTGGTTCCAGTCTGTCCAGGACGTGTTTCCAGCTTCTCCGACAGCTGGTTCTGGTACGTCTGAGAGGTGGTTCCGCCATGGCTGGCAGGTGATCCCGGACGGTCCCCCAGGTGTTTCTGGCATAGCCAGCAGTTGATATTGGCCTGTCCGGCAGGTGGTTCCAGCGAGTCGAACAGGTGGCTCCGGCGTTCTCGGCAGGTGGTTCCGGTCTGTCCGGTAGGTGTTTCCGGCGTGTCTGGCACGTGCTTCCGGCACGTCTGAGAGGTGGTTCCGGCATGCGCAGCAGGTGATTCCGTAGTGTCTGCCAGGTGGTTCTGGCATACCCGGCAGGTGATTTTGGTGTGTCCGGCAGGTGTTTCTGGCGAGTCGAGCAGGTGGCTCCGGCATGCTCGGCAGGTGCTTCCGGCGTCTCCGGCACTTGGTTCTGGTGTGTCTGAGAGCTGGTTCCGGCATGTCCGGCAGATGATACCGGAGTGTCCGCCAAGTGGTTCTGGCATACCCGGCTGGTGATTTGGGCATGTCAGGTAGGTGGTTCCGGCGAGTCAAGCAGGTGGCTCCGGCGTGCTCGGCAGGTTGTTCAGACGGGTCTGGCAGGTGTTTTCCGTCTGTTTGGGGTGTGGTTCCAGCATCTCATGCACATGGTTCTGGCACGTCTGAGATGTGGTTCCAGCCGGCCCGACAGGTGTTACCACAGTGTCCGCCAAGTGGTACTGGCGTAGTTGGCAGGTGATTTTGGCATGACCGGCAGGTGGTTCCAGCAAGCCTGGCAGGTGATTCCAAAGTGTTCCCCAACTGGTTGTGGCGTAGCCGGAAGGTGATTTTTGCGTGTCCAGCAGGTGGTTCTGGCGAGTCGAGCAGGTGGTTCCGGCGTGCTCGGCTGGTGCTTCGGGGGTCATTGGCACGGGGTTCTGGCATGTCTGAGAGGTGGTTCCTGCATGCCCGGCAAGTGATTCCGGAGTGTTCGCCAAGTGGTTCTGGCATAGTCGGCAGGTGATTTTGGCATGTCCGGCAGGTGGTTCAGGCGAGTTGAGCAGGTGGTTCCAACGTGCTTGGCAGGTGCTTCCGGCGTCTCCGGCACGTGTTTCTGGCACATCTGACAGGTGGTTCCGGCATGCCCGAAAGGTGATTCCGGTCTGTCCGGTAGGTGGTTCCAGCCTGCACGGCATGTGGTTCTGGTACGTCTCAGAGGTGGTTGCGCATGCCCAACAGGTGATTCCGGACTGTCCGCCGCATGGTTCTGGCACGTCTGAGAGGTGGTTCCGGCATGCCCGGCAGGTCATCCCAGAGAGTCCTCCAAGTGGTTCTGGCACAACACGCAGGTGATTTTGGCGTGTCTGGAAGGTTGTTCCGTTGTGCTTGGCAGGTGTTTCAGGCTTGGCCGGCAGGTGGTTCCAGCCTGTCCAGGACGTGTTTCCAGCTTCTCCGGCAGGTGGTTCTGGTACGTCTGAGAGGTGGTTCCGCCATGGCTGGCAGGTGATTCCGGACCGTCCCCCAGGTGGTTCTGGCATAGCCAGCAGTTGATATTGGCCTGTCCGGCAGGTGGTTCCAGCGAGTCGAACAGGTGGCTCCGGCGTGCTCGGCAGGTGGTTCCGGTCTGTCCGGTAGGTGATTCCGGCGTGTCCGGCACGTGCTTCCGGCACGTCTGTGAGGTGGTTCCGGCATGCGCGACAGGTGGTTTCGGAGTGTCCGCTAGGTGGTTCTGGCGTACCCGGCAGGTGATTTTGGCGTGTCCGGCAGGTGTTTCTGGCGAGTCGAGCAGGTGGCTCCGGCATGCTCGGCAGGTGCTTCCGGCGTCTCCGGCACGTGGTTCTGGTGTGTCTGACAGCTGGTTACGGCATGTCCGGCAGATGATTCCGGAGTGTCCGCCAAGTGGTTCTGGCATACCCGGCTGGTGATTTGGGCATGTCAGGTAGGTGGTTCCGGCGAGTCGAGCAGTTGGCTCCGGCGTGCTCGGCAGGTTGTTCAGACGGGTCTGGCAGGTGTTTTCCGTCTGTTCGGGGTGTGGTTCCAGCATCTCATGCACATGGTTCTGGCACGTCAGAGATGTGGTTCCGGCCGGCCCGACATGTGTTTCCACAGTGTCGGCCAAGTGGTACTGGCGTAGTTGGCAGGTGATTTTGGCATGACCGGCAGGTGGTTCCAGCAAGCCCGGCAGGTGATTCCGAAGTGTTCCCCAACTGGTTGTGGCGTAGCCGGCAGGTGATTTTTGCGTGTCCGGCAGTTGGTTCTGGCGAGTCGAGCAGGTGGTTCCGGCGTGCTCGGCAGGTGCTTCCGGGGTCATTGGCACGTGGTTCTGGCATATCTGAGAGGTGGTTCCGGCATGCCCGGCAGGTGATTCCGGAGTGTTCGCCAAGTGTTTCCGGCGTAGCCGGCAGGTGATTTTGCATGTCCAGCGGTCGTTCCGGCTGGTCGAGCCGGTGGTTCAGGCGTGTCCGGCAGGTGGTTCCGGTCTCTCCGGTAGGTGTTTCCGGCGTGTCCGGCACGTGCTTCCAGCACGTCTGAGAGGTGGTTCTGGCATGCGCGGCAGGTGATTCCGTAGTGTACGCAAGGTGGTTCTGGCATACCCGACAGGTGATTTTGGCGTGTCCGGAAGGTGTTTCTGGCGAGTCGAGCAGGTGGCTCCGGCATTCTCGGCAGGTGCTTCCGGCGTCTCCGGCACTTGGTTCTGGTGTGTCTGAGAGCTGGTTCCGGCATGTCCGGCAGATGATTCCAGAGTGTCCGCCAAGTGGTTCTGGCATACCCAGCAGGTGATTTTGGCGTGTCAGGGAGGTGGTACCGCTGAGTAGAGCAGGTGGTTCCGGCGTGGTCGGCAGGTGGTTCAGGCGGTTCTGGCAGGTGGTATCCGTCTGTTCGGGGTGTGGTTCCAGCATCTCATGAACACGTTTCTGGCACGTCTGAGATGTGGTTCCAGCCGGCCCGACAGGTGTTTCCGCAGTGTCCGCCAAGCGGTGCTGGCGTAGTTGGCAGGTGATTTGGGCATGACTGGCAGGTGGTTCCAGCAAGCCTGGCAGGTGATTCCAAAGTGTTCACCAACTGGTTGTGGCGTAGCCGGCAGGTGATTTTTGCGTGATCGGCAGGTGGTTCTGGCGAGTCGAGCAGGTGGTTCCGGCGTGCTCGGCTGGTGCTTCCGGGGTCATTGGCACGGGGTTCTGGCATGTCTGAGAGGTGGTTCCTGCATGCCCGGCAAGTGATTCCGGAGTGTTCGCCAAGTGGTTCTGGCATAGTCGGCAGGTGATTTTGGCATGTCCGGCAGGTGGTTCAGGCGAGTTGAGCAGGTGGTTCCAACGTGCTTGGCAGGTGCTTCCGGCGTCTCCGGCACGTGTTTCTGGCACATCTGACAGGTGGTTCCGGCATGCCCGAAAGGTGATTCCGGTCTGTCCGGTAGGTGGTTCCAGCCTGCACGGCATGTGGTTCTGGTACGTCTCAGAGGTGGTTGCGCATGCCCAACAGGTGATTCCGGACTGTCCGCCACATGGTTCTGGCACGTCTGAGAGGTGGTTCCGGCATGCCCGGCACGTCATCCCACAGAGTCCTCCAAGTGGTTCTGGCATAACACGCAGGTGATTTTGGCGTGTCTGGCAGGTTGTTCCGTTGTGCTTGGCAGGTGGTTCAGGCTTGGCCGGCAGGTGGTTCCAGCCTGTCCAGGACGTGTTTCCAGCTTCTCCGGCAGGTGGTTCTGGTACGTCTGAGAGGTGGTTCCGCCATGGCTGGCAGGTGATTCCGGACCGACCCCAGGTGGTTCTGGCATTGCCAGCAGTTGATATTGGCCTGTCCGGCAGGTGGTTCCAGCGAGTCGAACAGGTGGCTCCGGCGTGCTCGGCAGGTGGTTCCGGTCTGTCCGGTAGGTGATTCCGGCGTGTCCGGCACGTGCTTCCGGCACGTCTGAGAGGTGGTTGCGGCATGCGCGACAGGTGATTTCGGAGTGTCCGCCAGGTGGTTCTGGTGTACCCGGCAGGTGATTTTGGCGTGTCCGGCAGGTGTTTCTGGCGAGTCGAGCAGGTGGCTCCGGCATGCTCGGCAGGTGCTTCCGGCGTCTCCGGCACGTGGTTCTGGTGTCTCTGAGAGCTGGTTCCGGCATGTCCGGCAGATGATTCCGGAGTGCCCGCCAAGTGGTTCTGGCATACCCGGCTGGTGATTTGGGCATGTCAGGTAGGTGGTTCCGGCGAGTCGAGCAGGTGGCTCCGGCGTGCTCGGCAGGTTGTTCAGACCTGTCTGGCAGGTGTTTTCCGTCTGTTCGGGATGTGGTTCCAGCATCTCATGCACATGGTTCTGGCACGTCTGAGATGTGGTTCTGGCCGGCCCGACAGGTGTTTCCACAGTGTCCGCCAAGTGGTACTGGCGTAATTGGCAGGTGATTTTGGCATGACCGGCAGGTGGTTCCAGCAAGTCCGCCAGGTGATTCCGAAGTGTTCCCCAACTGGTTGTGGCGTAGCCGGCAGGTGATTTTTGCGTGTCCGGCAGGTGGTTCTGGCGAGTCGAGCAGGTGGTTCCGGCGTGCTCGGCAGGTGCTTCCGGGGTCATTGGCACGTGGTTCTGGCATATCTGAGAGGTGCTTCCGGCATGCCCGGCAGGTGATTCCGGAGTGTTCGCCAAGTGTTTCCGGCGTAGCCGGCTGGTGATTTTGCATGTCCAGCGGTCGTTCCGGCGGGTCGAGCCGGTGGTTCCGGCGTGTCCTGCAGGTGGTTCCGTTCTGTCCGGCAGGTGGTTCTGTGGTGTCCGGCACGAGGTTCAGTCTGAGAGGCTGTGCCGGCATGCCCCTCACGTGATTCCGGCTTGTCCCCGAAGTGGTGCTGGTGTAGCGGGCAGGTGATTTTGGCGTGTCCGGCAGGTGGTTCAGGCGAGTTGAGCAGGTGGTTGCGACGTGCTCGGCAGGTGCTTCCGGCGTCTCCGGCACGTGTTTCTGGCACATCTGACTGGTGGTTCCGGCATGCCCAAAAGTTGATTCCGGTCTGTCCGGTAGGTGGTTCCGGCGGGCACTGCACGTGGTTCTGGTACGTCTAAGAGGTGGTTGCGTATGCCCAACAGGTGATTCCGGACTGTCCGCCACGTGCTTCTGGCACGTCTGAGAGGTGGTTCCAACATGCCCGGCAGGTCATTTCGGAGAGTCGTCCAAGTGGTTCTGGCGTAGCCCGCAGGTGATTTTGGCGTGTCCGGCAGGTGGTTCCGCCGTGCTCGGCAGGTGGTTCAGGCATGGCCGTCACGTGGTTCCAGTCTGTCCAGGACGTGTTTCCAGCTTCTCCGGCAGGTGGTTCTGGTACGTCTGAGAGTTGGTTCCGCCATGGCTGGCAGGTGATCCCGGACTGTCCCCCAGGTGGTTCTGGCATAGCCAGCAGTTGATATTGGCCTGTCCGGCAGGTGGTTCCAGCGAGTCGAACAGGTGGCTCCGGCGTTCTTGGCAGGTGGTTCCGGTCTGTCCGGTAGGTGTTTCCGGCGTGTCTGGCACGTGCTTCCGGCACGTCTGAGAGGTGGTTCAGGCATGCGCGACAGGTGATTCTGGAGTCTCCGCCATGTGGTTCTGGCGTACCCGGCAGGTGACTTTGGCGTGTCCGGCAGGTGTTTCTGGCGAGTCGAGCAGGTGGCTCCGGCATGCTCGGCAGGTGCTTCCGGCGTCTCCGGCACTTGGTTCTGGTGTGTCTGAGAGCTGGTTCCGGCATGTCCGGAAGATGATTCCGGAGTGTCCGCCAAGTGGTTCTGGCATACCCAGCAGGTGATTTTGGCGTGTCAGGGAGGTGGTACCGGTGAGTCGAGCAGGTGGTTCCGGCGTGCTCAGCAGGTGGTTCAGGCGGTTCTGGCAGGTGGTATCCGTCTGTTCGGGGTGTGGTTCCAGCATCTCATGAACACGTTTCTGGCACATCTGAGATGTGGTTCCAGCCGGCCCGACAGGTGTTTCCGCAGTGTCCGCCAAGCGGTTCTGGCGTAGTTGGCAGGTGATTTTGGCATGACTGGCAGGTGGTTCCGGCAAGCCTGGCAGGTGATTCCAAAGTGTTCACCAACTGGTTGTGGCGTAGCCGGCAGGTGATTTTTGCGTGATCGGCAGGTGGTTCTGGCGAGTCGAGCAGGTGGTTCCGGCGTGCTCGGCTGGTGCTTCCGGGGTCATTGGCACGGGGTTCTGGCATGTCTGAGAGGTGGTTCCTGCATGCCCGGCAAGTGATTCCGGAGTGTTCGCCAAGTGGTTCTGGCATAGTCGGCAGGTGATTTTGGCATGTCCGGCAGGTGGTTCAGGCGAGTTGAGCAGGTGGTTCCAACGTGCTTGGCAGGTGCTTCCGGCGTCTCCGGCACGTGTTTCTGGCACATCTGACAGGTGGTTCCGGCATGCCCGAAAGGTGATTCCGGTCTGTCCGGTAGGTGGTTCCAGCCTGCACGGCATGTGTTTCTGGTACGTCTCAGAGGTGGTTGCGCATGCCCAACAGGTGATTCCGGACAGTCCGCCACATGGTTCTGGCACGTCTGAGAGGTGGTTCCGGCATGCCCGGCAGGTCATCCCAGAGAGTCCTCCAAGTGGTTCTGGCATAACACGCAGGTGATTTTGGCGTGTCTGGCAGGTTGTTCCGTTGTGCTTGGCAGGTGGTTCAGGCTTGGCCGGCAGGTGGTTCCAGACTGTCCAGGACGTGTTTCCAGCTTCTCCGGCAGGTGGTTCTGGTACGTCTGAGAGGTGGTTCCGCCATGGCTGGCAGGTGATTCCGGACCGTCCCCCAGGTGGTTCTGGCATAGCCAGCAGTTGATATTGGCCTGTCCGGCAGGTGGTTCCAGCGAGTCGAACAGGTGGCTCCGGCGTGCTCGGCAGGTGGTTCCGGTCTGTCCGGTAGGTGTTTCCGGCGTGTCCGGCACGTGCTTCGGGCACGTCTGAGTGGTGGTCCCGGCATGCGTGACAGGTGATTTCGGAGTGTCCGCCAGGTGGCTCTGGCGTACCCGGGAGGTGATTTTGGCGTGTCCGGCAGTTGTTTCTGGCTAGTCGAGCATGTGGCTCCGGCATGCTCGTCAGGTGCTTCCGGCGTCTCAGGCACGTGGTTCTGGTGTCTCTGAGAGCTGGTTCCGGCATGTCCGGCAGATGATTCCGGAGTGCCCGCCAAGTGGTTCTGGCATACCCGGCTGGTGATTTGGGCATGTCAGGTAGGTGGTTCCGGCGAGTCGAGCAGGTGGCTCCGGCGTGCTCGGCAGGTTGTTCAGACGGGTCTGGCAGGCGTTTTCCGTCTCTTCGGGGTGTGGTTCTGGCATCTCATGCACATATTTCTGGCACGTCTGAGATGTGGTTCCGGCCGGCCCGACAGGTGTTTCCACAGTGTCCGCCAAGTGGTACTGGCGTAGTTGGCAGGTGATTTTGGCATGACCGGCAGGTGGTTCCAGCAAGCCCGGCAGGTGATTCCGAAGTGTTCCCCAACTGGTTGTGGCGTAGCCGGCAGGTGATTTTTGCGTGTCCGGCAGGTGGTTCTGGCGAGTCGAGCAGGTGGTTCCGGCGTGCTCGGCAGGTGCTTCCGGGGTCATTGGCACGTGGTTCTGGCATATCTGAGAGGTGGTTCTGGCATGCCCGACAGGTGATTCCGGAGTGTTCGCCAAGTGTTTCCGGCGTAGCCGGCAGGTGATTTTGCATGTCCAGCGGTCGTTCCGGCGGGTCGAGCCGGTGGTTCCGGCGTGTCCGGCAGGTGGTTCCGGTCTGTCTGGCAGGTGGTTCTGTGGTGTCCGGCACGAGGTTCAGTCCGAGAGGCTGTGCCGGCATGCCCCTCACGTGATTCCGGCTTGTCCCCGAAGTGGTGCTGGTGTAGCGGGCAGGTGATTTTGGCGTGTCCGGCAGGTGGTTCAGGCGAGTTGAGCAGGTGCTTGCGACGTGCTCGGCAGGTGCTTCCGGCGTCTCCGGCACGTGTTTCTGGCACATCTGACTGGTGGTTCCGGCATGCCCAAAAGTTGATTCCGGTCTGTCCGGTAGGTGGTTCCGGCGTGCACGGCACGTGGTTCTGGTACGTCTCAGAGGTGGTTGCGTATGCCCAACAGGTGATTCCGGACTGTCCGCCACGTGCTTCTGGCACGTCTGAGAGGTGGTTCCAACATGCCCGGCAGGTCATTTCGGAGAGTCGTCCAAGTGGTTCTGGCGTAGCCCGCAGGTGATTTTGGCGTGTCCGGCAGGTGGTTCCGCCGTGCTCAGCAGGTGGTTGAGGCATGGCCATCACGTGGTTCCAGTCTGTCCAGGACATGTTTCCAGCTTCTCTGGCAGGTGGTTCTGGTACGTCTGAGAGGTGGTTCCGCCATGGCTGGCAGGTGATCCCGGACTGTCCCCCAGGTGTTCTGGCATAGCCAGCAGTTGATATTGTCCTGTCCGGCAGGTGGTTCCAGCGAGTCGAACAGGTGGCTCCGGCGTGGTTGGCAGGTGGTTCCGGTCTGTCCGGTAGGTGTTTCCTGCGTGTCTGGCACGTGCTTCCGGCACGTCTGAGAGGTGGTTCCTGCATGCGCGGCAGGTGATTCCATAGTGTCCGCCAGGTGGTTCTGGCATACCCGGCAGGTGATTTTGGCGTGTCCGGCAGGTGTTTCTGGCGAGTCGAGCAGGTGGCTCCGGCATGCTCGGCAGGTGCTTCCGGCGTCTCCGGCACTTGGTTCTGGTGTGTCTGAGAGCTGGTTCCGGCATGTCCGGAAGATGATTCCGGAGTGTCCGCCAAGTGGTTCTGGCATACCCAGCAGGTGATTTTGGCGTGTCAGGGAGGTGGTACCGGTGAGTCGAGCAGGTGGTTCCGGCGTGCTCAGCAGGTGGTTCAGGCGGTTCTGGCAGGTGGTATCCGTCTGTTCGGGGTGTGGTTCCAGCATCTCATGAACACGTTTCTGGCACGTCTGAGATGTGGTTCCAGCCGGCCCGACAGGTGTTTCCGCAGTGTCCGCCAAGCGGTTCTGGCGTAGTTGGCAGGTGATTTTGGCATGACTGGCAGGTGGTTCCAGCAAGCCTGGCAGGTGATTCCGAAGTGTTCCCCAACTGGTTGTGGCTTAGCCGGCAGGTGATTTTTGCGTGTCCGGCAGGTGGTTCTGGCGAGTCGAGCAGGTGGTTCCGGCGTGCTTGGCAGGTGCTTCCGGGGTCATTGGCACGTGGTTCTGGCATATCTGAGAGGTGGTTCCGGCATGCCCGGCAGGTGATTCCGGAGTGTTCGCCAAGTGTTTCCGGCGTAGCCGGCAGGTGATTTTGCATGTCCAGCGGTCGTTCCGGCGGGTCGAGCCAGTGGTTCCGGCGTGTCCGGCAGGTGGTTCCGGTCTGTCCGGCAGGTGGTTCTGTGGTGTCCGGCACGAGGTGCAGTCTGAGAGGCTGTGCCGGCATGCCCCTCACGTGATTCCGGCTTGTCCCCGAAGTGGTGCTGGTGTAGCGGGCAGGTGATTTTGGCGTGTCCGGCAGGTGGTTCAGGCGAGTGGAGCAGGTGCTTGCGACGTGCTCGGCAGGTGCTTCCGGCGTCTCCGGCACGTGGTTCTGGCACATCTGACTGGTGGTTCCGGCATGCCCAAAAGTTGATTCCGGTCTGTCCGGTAGGTGGTTCCGGCGTGCACGGCACGTGGTTCTGGTACGTCTCAGAGGTGGTTGCGTATGCCCAACAGGTGATTCCGGACTGTCCGCCACGTGCTTCTGGCACGTCTGAGAGGTGGTTCCAACATGCCCGGCAGGTCATTTTGGAGAGTCGTCCAAGTGGTTCTGGCGAAGCCCGCAGGTGATTTTGGCATGTCCGGCAGGTGGTTCCGCCGTGCTCGGCAGGTGGTTCAGGCATGGCCGTCACGTGGTTCCAGTCTGTCCAGGACGTGTTTCCAGCTTCTCCGGCAGGTGGTTCTGGTACGTCTGAGAGGTGGTTCCGCCATGGCTGGCAGGTGATCCCGGACTGTCCCCCAGGTGGTTCTGGCATAGCCAGCAGTTGATATTGGCCTGTCCGGCAGGTGGTTCCAGCGAGTCGAACAGGTGGCTCCGGCGTGCTCGGCAGGTGGTTCCGGTCTGTCCGGTAGGTGTTTCCGGCGTGTCCGGCACGTGCTTCCGGCACGTCTGAGAGGTGGTTCCGGCATGCGCGGCAGGTGATTCCGTAGTGTGCGCCAGGTGGTTCTGGCATACCCGGCAGGTGATTTTGGCGTGTCCGGCAGGTGTTTCTGGCGAGTCGAGCAGGTGGCTCCGGCATGCTCGGCAGGTGCTTCCGGCGTCTCCGGCACTTGGTTCTGGTGTGTCTGAGAGCTGGTTCCGGCATGTCCGGCAGATGATTCCGGAGTGTCCGCCAAGTGGTTCTGGCATACCCAGCAGGTGATTTTGGCGTGTCAGGGAGGTGGTACCGGTGAGTCGAGCAGGTGGTTCCGGCGTGCTCAGCAGGTGGTTCAGGCGGTTCTGGCAGGTGGTATCCGTCTGTTCGGGGTGTGGTTCCAGCATCTCATGAACACGTTTCTGGCACGTCTGAGATGTGGTTCCAGCCGGCCCGACAGGTGTTTCCGCAGTGTCCGCCAAGCGGTTCTGGCGTAGTTGGCAGGTGATTTTGGCATGACTGGCAGGTGGTTCCAGCAAGCCTGGCAGGTGATTCCAAAGTGTTCACCAACTGGTTGTGGCGTAGCCGGCAGGTGATTTTTGCGTGATCGGCAGGTGGTTCTGACGAGTCGAGCAGGTGGTTCCGGCGTGCTCGGCTGGTGCTTCCGGGGTCATTGGCACGGGGTTCTGGCATGTCTGAGAGGTGGTTCCTGCAAGCCCGGCAAGTGATTCCGGAGTGTTCGCCAAGTGGTTCTGGCATAGTCGGCAGGTGATTTTGGCATGTCCGGCAGGTGGTTCAGGCGAGTTGAGCAGGTGGTTCCAACGTGCGTGGCAGATGCTTCCGGCGTCTCTGGCACGTGTTTCTGGCACATCTGACAGGTGGTTCCGGCATGCCCGAAAGGTGATTCCGGTCTGTCCGGTAGGTGGTTCCAGCCTACAAGGCATGTGGTTCTGGTACGTCTCAGAGGTGGTTGCGCATGCCCAACAGGTGATTCCGGACTGTCCGCCACATGGTTCTGGCACGTCTGAGAGGTGGTTCCGGCATGCCCGGCAGGTCATCCCAGAGAGTCCTCCAAGTGGTTCTGGCATAACACGCAGGTGATTTTGGCGTGTCTGGTAGGTTGTTCCGTTGTGCTTGGCAGATGGTTCAGGCTTGGCCGGCAGGTGGTTCCAGACTGTCCAGGACGTGTTTCCAGCTTCTCCGGCAGGTGGTTCTGGTACGTCTGAGAGGTGGTTCCGCCATGGCTGGCAGGTGATTCCGGACCGTCCCACAGGTGGTTCTGGCATAGCCAGCAGTTGATATTGGCCTGTCCGGCAGGTGGTTCCAGCGAGTCGAACAGGTGGCTCCGGCGTGCTCGGCAGGTGGTTCCGGTCTGTCCGGTAGGTGTTTCCGGCGTGTCCGGCACGTGCTTCCGGCACGTCTGAGAGGTGGTTCCGGCATGCGCGGCAGGTGATTCCGTAGTGTGCGCCAGGTGGTTCTGGCATACCCGGCAGGTGATTTTGGCGTGTCCGGCAGGTGTTTCTGGCGAGTCGAGCAGGTGGCTCCGGCATGCTCGGCAGGTGCTTCCGGCGTCTCCGGCACTTGGTTCTGGTGTGTCTGAGAGCTGGTTCCGGCATGTCCGGCAGATGATTCCGGAGTGTCCGCCAAGTGGTTCTGGCATACCCAGCAGGTGATTTTGGCGTGTCAGGGAGGTGGTACCGGTGAGTCGAGCAGGTGGTTCCGGCGTGCTCAGCAGGTGGTTCAGGCGGTTCTGGCAGGTGGTATCCGTCTGTTCGGGGTGTGGTTCCAGCATCTCATGAACACGTTTCTGGCACGTCTGAGATGTGGTTCCAGCCGGCCCGACAGGTGTTTCCGCAGTGTCCGCCAAGCGGTTCTGGCGTAGTTGGCAGGTGATTTTGGCATGACTGGCAGGTGGTTCCAGCAAGCCTGGCAGGTCATTCCAAAGTGTTCACCAACTGGTTGTGGCGTAGCCGGCAGGTGATTTTTGCGTGTCCGTCAGGTGGTTCTGGCGAGTCGAGCAGGTGGTTCCGGCGTGCTCGGCAGGTGCTTCCGGGGTCATTGGCACGTGGTTCTGGCATATCTGAGAGGTGGTTCCGGCATGCCCGACAGGTGATTCCGGAGTGTTCGCCAAGTGTTTCCGGCGTACTCGGCAGGTGATTTTGCATGTCCAGCGGTCGTTCCGGCGGGTCGAGCCGGTGGTTCCGGCGTGTCCGGCAGGTGGTTCCGGTCTGTCCGGCAGGTGGTTCTGTGGTGTCCGGCACGAGGTTCAGTCTGAGAGGCTGTGCCGGCATGCCCCTCACGTGATTCCGGCTTGTCCCCGAAGTGGTGCTGGTGTAGCGGGCAGGTGATTTTGGCGTGTCCGGCAGGTGGTTCAGGCGAGTTGAGCAGGTGCTTGCGACGTGCTCGGCAGGTGCTTCCGGCGTCTCCGGCACGTGTTTCTGGCACATCTGACTGGTGGTTCCGGCATGCCCAAAAGTTGATTCCGGTCTGTCCGGTAGGTGGTTCCGGCGTGCACGGCACGTGGTTCTGGTACGTGTCAGAGGTGGTTGCGTATGCCCAACAGGTGATTCCGGACTGTCCGCCACGTGCTTCTGGCACGTCTGAGAGGTGGTTCCAACATGCCCGGCAGGTCATTTCGGAGAGTCGTCAAAGTGGTTCTGGCGTAGCCCGCAGGTGATTTTGGCGTGTCCGGCAGGTGGTTCCGCCGTGCTCAGCAGGTGGTTGAGGCATGGCCATCACGTGGTTCCACTCTGTCCAGGACGTGTTTAAAGCTTCTCTGGCAGGTGGTTCTGGTACGTCTGAGAGGTGGTTCCGCCATGGCTGGCAGGTGATCCCGGACTGTCCCCCAGGTGTTCTGGCATAGCCAGCAGTTGATATTGGCCTGTCCGGCAGGTGGTTCCAGCGAGTCGAACAGGTGGCTCCGGCGTGGTTGGCAGGTGGTTCCGGTCTGTCCGGTAGGTGTTTCCTGCGTGTCTGGCACGTGCTTCCGGCACGTCTGAGAGGTGGTTCCTGCATGCGCGGCAGGTGATTCCGTAGTGTCCGCCAGGTGGTTCTGGCATACCTGGCAGGTGATTTTGGCGTGTCCGGCAGGTGTTTCTGGCGAGTCGAGCAGGTGGCTCCGGCGTGCTCGGCAGGTTGTTCAGACGGGTCTGGAAGGTGTTTTCCGTCTGTTCGGGGTGTGGTTCCAGCATCTCATGCACATGGTTCTGGCACGTCTGAGATGTGGTTCCGGCCGGCCCGACAGGTGTTTCCACAGTGTCCGCCAAGTGGTACTGGCGTAGTTGGCAGGTGATTTTGGCATGACCGGCAGGTGGTTCCAGCAAGCCCGGCAGGTGATTCCGAAGTGTTCCCCAACTGGTTGTGGCGTAGCCGGCAGGTGATTTTTGCGTGTCCGGCAGGTGGTTCTGGCGATCCGAGCAGGTGGCTCCGGCATGCTCGGCAGTTGCTTCCGGCGTCTCCGGCAATTGGTTCTGGTGTGTCTGAGAGCTGGTTCCGGCATGTCCGGCAGATGATTCCGGAGTGTCCGCCAAGTGGTTCTGGCATACCCAGCAGGTGATTTTGGCATGTCAGGGAGGTGGTACCGGTGAGTCGAGCAGGTGGTTCATGCGTGCTCAGCAGGTGGTTCAGGCGGTTCTGGCAGGTGGTATCCGTCTGTTCGGGGTGTGGTTCCAGCATCTCATGAACACGTTTCTGGCACGTCTGAGATGTGGTTCCAGCCGGCCCGACAGGTGTTTCCGCAGTGTCCGCCAAGCGGTTCTGGCGTAGTTGGCAGGTGATTTTGGCATGACTGGCAGGTGGTTCCAGCAAGCCTGGCAGGTGATTCCAAAGTGTTCACCAACTGGTTGTGGCGTAGCTGGCAGGTGATTTTTGCGTGATCGGCAGGTGGTTCTGGCGAGTCGAGCAGGTGGTTCCGGCGTGCTCGGCTGGTGCTTCCGGGGTCATTGGCATGGGGTTCTGGCATGTCTGACAGGTGGTTCCTGCATGCCCGGCAAGTGATTCCGGAGTGTTCGCCAAGTGGTTCTGGCATAGTCGGCAGGTGATTTTGGCATGTCCGGCAGGTGGTTCAGGCGAGTTGAGCAGGTGGTTCCAACGTGCTTGGCAGGTGCTTCCGGCGTCTCCGGCACGTGTTTCTGGCACATCTGACAGGTGGTTCCGGCATGCCCGAAAGGTGATTCCGGTCTGTCCGGTAGGTGGTTGCAGCCTGCACGGCATGTGGTTCTGGTACGTCTCAGAGGTGGTTGCGCATGCCCAACAGGTGATTCCGGACTGTCCGCCACATGGTTCTGGCACGTCTGAGAGGTGGTTCCGGCATGCCCGGCAGGTCATCGCAGAGAGTCCTCCAAGTGGTTCTGGCATAACACGCAGGTGATTTTGGCGTGTCTGGCAGGTTGTTCCGTTGTGCTTGGCAGGTGGTTCAGGCTTGGCCGGCAGGTGGTTCCAGACTGTCCAGGACGTGTTTCCAGCTTCTCTGGCAGGTGGTTCTGGTACGTCTGAGAGGTGGTTCCGCCATGGCTGGCAGGTGATCCCGGACTGTCCCCCAGGTGTTCTGGCATAGCCAGCAGTTGATATTGGCCTGTCCGGCAGGTGGTTCCAGCGAGTCGAACAGGTGGCTCCGGCGTGGTTGGCAGGTGGTTCCGGTCTGTCCGGTAGGTGTTTCCTGCGTGTCTGGCACGTGCTTCCGGCACGTCTGAGAGGTGGTTCCTGCATGCGCGGCAGGTGATTCCGTAGTGTCCGCCAGGTGGTTCTGGCATACCCGGCAGGTGATTTTGGCGTGTCCGGCAGGTGTTTCTGGCGAGTCGAGCAGGTGGCTCCGGCGTGCTCGGCAGGTTGTTCAGACGGGTCTGGCAGGTGTTTTCCGTCTGTTCGGGGTGTGGTTCCAGCATCTCATGCACATGGTTCTGGCACGTCTGAGATGTGGTTCCGGCCGGCCCGACAGGTGTTTCCACAGTGTCCGCCAAGTGGTACTGGCGTAGTTGGCAGGTGATTTTGGCATGACCGGCAGGTGGTTCCAGCAAGCCCGGCAGGTGATTCCGAAGTGTTCCCCAACTGGTTGTGGTGTAGCAGGCAGGTGATTTTTGCGTGTCCGGCAGGTGGTTCTGGCGATCCGAGCAGGTGGCTCCGGCATGCTCGGCAGGTGCTTCCGGCGTCTCCGGCAATTGGTTCTGGTGTGTCTGAGAGCTGGTTCCGGCATGTCCGGCAGATGATTCCGGAGTGTCCGCCAAGTGGTTCTGGCATACCCAGCAGGTGATTTTGGCGTGTCAGGGAGGTGGTACCGGTGAGTCGAGCAGGTGGTTCCGGCGTGCTCAGCAGGTGGTTCAGGCGGTTCTGGCAGGTGGTATCCGTCTGTTCGGGGTGTGGTTCCAGCATCTCATGAACACGTTTCTGGCACGTCTGAGATGTGGTTCCAGCCGGCCCGACAGGTGTTTCCGCAGTGTCCGCCAAGCGGTTCTGGCGTAGTTGGCAGGTGATTTTGGCATGACTGGCAGGTGGTTCCAGCAAGCCTGGCAGGTGATTCCAAAGTGTTCACCAACTGGTTGTGGCGTAGCCGGCAGGTGATTTTTGCGTGATCGGCAGGTGGTTCTGGCGAGTCGAGCAGGTGGTTCCGGCGTGCTCGGCTGGTGCTTCCGGGGTCATTGGCACGGGGTTCTGGCATGTCTGAGAGGTGGTTCCTGCATGCCCGGCAAGTGATTCCGGAGTGTTTGCCAAGTGGTTCTGGCATAGTCGGCAGGTGATTTTGGCATGTCCGGCAGGTGGTTCAGGCGAGTTGAGCAGGTGGTTCCAACGTGCTTGGCAGGTGCTTCCGGCGTCTCCGGCACGTGTTTCTGGCACATCTGACAGGTGGTTCCGGCATGCCCGAAAGGTGATTCCGGTCTGTCCGGTAGGTGGTTCCAGCCTGCACGGCATGTGTTTCTGGTACGTCTCAGAGGTGGTTGCGCATGCCCAACAGGTGATTCCGGACTGTCCGCCACATGGTTCTGGCACGTCTGAGAGGTGGTTCCGGCATGCCCGGCAGGTCATCCCAGAGAGTCCTCCAAGTGGTTCTGGCATAACACGCAGGTGATTTTGGCGTGTCTGGCAGGTTGTTCCGTTGTGCTTGGCAGGTGGTTCAGGCTTGGCCGGCAGGTGGTTCCAGACTGTCCGGGACGTGTTTCCAGCTTCTCCGGCAGGTGGTTCTGGTACGTCTGAGAGGTGGTTCCGCCATGGCTGGCAGGTGATTCCGGACCGTCCCCCAGGTGGTTCTGGCATAGCCAGCAGTTGATATTGGCCTGTCCGGCAGGTGGTTCCAGCGAGTCGAACAGGTGGCTCCGGCGTGCTCGGCAGGTGGTTCCGGTCTGTCCGGTAGGTGATTCCGGCGTGTCCGGCACGTGCTTCCGGCACGTCTGAGAGGTGGTTCCGGCATGCGCGACAGGTGGTTTCGGAGTGTCCGCCAGGTGGTTCTGGCGTACCCGGCAGGTGATTTTGGCGTGTCCGGCATGTGTTTCTGGCGAGTCGAGCAGGTGGCTCCGGCATGCTCGGCAGGTGCTTCCGGCGTCTCCGGCACGTGGTTCTGGTGTGTCTGAGAGCTGGTTCCGGCATGTCCGGCAGATGATTCCGGAGTGTCCGCCAAGTGGTTCTGGCATACCCGGCTGGTGGTTTGGGCATGTCAGGTAGGTGGTTCCGGCGAGTCGAGCAGGTGGCTCCGGCGTGCTCGGCAGGTTGTTCAGACGGGTCTGGCAGGTGTTTTCCGTCTGTTCGGGGTGTGGTTCCAGCATCTCATGCACATGGTTCTGGCACGTCTGAGATGTGGTTCCGGCCGGCCCGACAGGTGTTTCCACAGTGTCCGCCAAGTGGTACTGGCGTAGTTGGCAGGTGATTTTGGCATGACCGGCAGGTGGTTCCAGCAAGCCCGGCAGGTGATTCCGAAGTGTTCCCCAACTGGTTGTGGCGTAGCCGGCAGGTGATTTTTGCGTGTCCGGCAGGTGGTTCTGGCGAGTCGAGCAGGTGGTTCCGGCGTGCTCGGCCGGTGCTTCCGGGGTCTTTGGCACGTGGTTCTGGCATATCTGAGAGGTGGTTCCGGCATGCCCGGCAGGTGATTCCAGAGTGTTCGCCAAGTGTTTCCGGCGTAGCCGGCAGGTGATTTTGCATGTCCAGCGGTCGTTCCGGCGGGTCGAGCCGGTGGTTCCGGCGTGTCCGGCAGGTGGTTCCGGTCTGTCCGGCAGGTGGTTCTGTGGTGTCCGGCACGAGGTTCAGTCCGAGAGGCTGTGCCGGCATCCCCCTCACGTGATTCCGGCTTGTCCCCGAAGTGGTGCTGGTGTAGCGGGCAGGTGATTTTGGCGTTTCCGGCAGGTGGTTCAGGCGAGTTGAGCAGGTGGTTGCGACGTGCTCGGCAGGTGCTTCCGGCGTCTCCGGCACGTGTTTCTGGCACATCTGACTGGTGGTTCCGGCATGGCCAAAAGTTGATTCCGGTCTGTCCGGTAGGTGGTTCCGGCGTGCACGGCACGTGGTTCTGGTACGTGTCAGAGGTGGTTGCGTATGCCCAACAGGTGATTCTGGACTGTCCGCCACGTGCTTCTGGCACGTCTGAGAGGTGGTTCCAACATGCCCGGCAGGTCATTTCGGAGAGTCGTCCAAGTGGTTCTGGCGTAGCCCGCAGGTGATTTTGGCGTGTCCGGCAGGTGGTTCCGCCGTGCTCGGCAGGTGGTTCAGGCATGGCCGTCACGTGGTTCCAGTCTGTCCAGGACGTGTTTCCAGCTTCTCCGGCAGGTGGTTCTGGTACGTCTGAGAGGTGGTTCCGCCATGGCTGGCAGGTGATCCCGGACTGTCCCCCAGGTGGTTCTGGCATAGCCAGCAGTTGATATTGGCCTGTCCGGCAGGTGGTTCCAGCGAGTCGAACAGGTGGCTCCGGCGTTCTCGGCAGGTGGTTCCGGTCTGTCCGGTAGGTGTTTCCGGCGTGTCTGGCACGTGCTTCCGGCACGTCTGAGAGGTGGTTCCGGCATGCGCGGCAGGTGATTCCGGAGTGTCCGCCAGGTGGTTCTGGCATACCCGGCAGGTGATTTTGGCGTGTCCGGCAGGTGTTTCTGGCGAGTCGAGCAGGTGGCTCTGGCATGCTCGGCAGGTGCTTCCGGCGTCTCCGGCACTTGGTTCTGGTGTGTCTGAGAGCTGTTTCCGGCATGTCCGGCAGATGATTCCGGAGTGTGGTTCTGGCATACCCAGCAGGTGATTTTGGCGTGTCAGGGAGGTGGTACCGGTGAGTCGAGCAGGTGGTTCCGGTGTGCTCAGCAGTTGGTTCAGGCGGTTCTGGCAGGTGGTATCCGTCTGTTCGGGGTGTGGTTCCAGCATCTCATGAACACGTTTCTGGCACGTCTGAGATGTGGTTCCAGCCGGACCGACAGGTGTTTCCGCAGTGTCCGCCAAGCGGTTCTGGCGTAGTTGGCAGGTGATTTTGGCATGACTGGCAGGTGGTTCCAGCAAGCCTGGCAGGTGATTCCAAAGTGTTCACCAACTGGTTGTGGCGTAGCCGGCAGGTGATATTTGCGTGATCGGCAGGTGGTTCTGGCGAGTCGAGCAGGTGGTTGCGGCGTGCTCGGCAGGTGCTTCCGGGGTCATTGGCACGGGGTTCTGGCATGTCTGAGAGGTGGTACCTGCATGCCCGGCAGGTGATTCCGGAGTGTTTGCCAAGTGGTTCTGGCATAGTCGGCAGGTGATTTTGGCATGTCCGGCAGGTGGTTCAGGTGAGTTGAGCAGGTGGTTGCGACGTGCTCGGCAGGTGCTTCCGGCGTCTCCGGCACGTGTTTCTGGCACATCTGACTGGTGGTTCCGGCATGCCCAAACGTTGATTCCGGTCTGTCCGGTAGGTGGCTCCGGCGTGCACGGCACGTGGTTCTGGTACGTCTCAGAGGTGGTTGTGTATGCCCAACAGGTGATTCCGGACTGTCCGCCACGTGCTTCTGGCACGTCTGAGAGGTGGTTCCAACATGCCCGGCAGGTCATTTCGGAGAGTCGTCCAAGTGGTTCTGGCGTAGCCCGCAGGTGATTTTGGCGTGTCCGGCAGGTGGTTCCGCCGTGCTCGGCAGGTGGTTCAGGCATGGCCGTCACGTGGTTCCAGTCTGTCCAGGACGTGTTTCCAGCTTCTCCGGCAGGTGGTTCTGGTACGTCTGAGAGGTGGTTCTGCCATGGCTGGCAGGTTATCCCGGACTGTCCCCCAGGTGGTTCTGGCATAGCCAGCAGTTGATATTGGCCTGTCTGGCAGGTGGATCCAGCGAGTCGAACAGGTGGCTCCGGCGTGCTCGGCAGGTTGTTCAGACGGGTCTGGCAGGTGTTTTCCGTCTGTTCGGGGTGTGGTTCCAGCATCTCATGCACATGGTTCTGGCACGTCTGAGATGTGGTTCCGGCCGGCCCGACAGGTGTTTCCACAGTGTCCGCCAAGTGGTACTGGCGTAGTTGGCAGGTGATTTTGGCATGACCGGCAGGTGGTTCCAGCAAGCCCGGCAGGTGATTCCGAAGTGTTCCCCAACTGGTTGTGGCGTAGCCGGCAGGTGATTTTTGCGTGTCCGGCAGGTGGTTCTGGCGATCCGAGCAGGTGGCTCCGGCATGCTCGGCAGGTCTTCCGGCGTCTCCGGCAATTGGTTCTGGTGTGTCTGAGAGCTGGTTCCGGCATGTCCGGCAGATGATTCCGGAGTGTCCGCCAAGTGGTTCTGGCATACCCAGCAGGTGATTTTGGCGTGTCAGGGAGGTGGTACCGGTGAGTCGAGCAGGTGGTTCCGGCGTGCTCAGCAGGTGGTTCAGGCGGTTCTGGCAGGTGGTATCCGTCTGTTTGGGGTGTGGTTCCAGCATCTCATGAACACGTTTCTGGCACGTCTGAGATGCGGTTCCAGCCGGCCCGACAGGTGTTTCCGCAGTGTCCGCCAAGCGGTTCTGGCGTAGTTGGCAGGTGATTTTGGCATGACTGGCAGGTGGTTCCAGCAAGCCTGGCAGGTGATTCCAAAGTGTTCACCAACTGGTTGTGGCGTAGCTGGCAGGTGATTTTTGCGTGATCGGCAGGTGGTTCTGGCGAGTCGAGCAGGTGGTTCCGGCGTGCTCGGCTGGTGCTTCCGGGGTCATTGGCACGGGTTTCTGGCATGTCTGACAGGTGGTTCCTGCATGCCCGGCAAGTGATTCCGGAGTGTTCGCCAAGTGGTTCTGGCATAGTCGGCAGGTGATTTTGGCATGTCCGGCAGGTGGTTCAGGCGAGTTGAGCAGGTGGTTCCAACGTGCTTGGCAGGTGCTTCCGGCGTCTCCGGCACGTGTTTCTGGCACATCTGACAGGTGGTTCCGGCATGCCTGAAAGGTGATTCCGGTCTGTCCGGTAGGTGGTTCCAGCCTGCACGGCATGTGGTTCTGGTACGTCTCAGAGGTGGTTGCGCATGCCCAACAGGTGATTCCGGACTGTCCGCCACATGGTTCTGGCACGTCTGAGAGGTGGTTCCGGCATGCCCGGCAGGTCATCCCAGAGAGTCCTCCAAGTGGTTCTGGCATAACACGCAGGTGATTTTGGCGTGTCTGGCAGGTTGTTCCGTTGTGCTTGGCAGGTGGTTCAGGCTTGGCCGGCAGGTGGTTCCAGACTGTCCAGGACGTGTTTCCAGCTTCTCCGGCAGGTGGTTCTGGTACGTCTGAGAGGTGGTTCCGCCATGGCTGGCAGGTGATTCCGGAACGTCCCCCAGGTGGTTCTGGCATAGCCAGCAGTTGATATTGGCCTGTAAGGCAGGTGGTTCCAGCGAGTCGAACAGGTGGCTCCGGCGTGCTCGGCAGGTGGTTCCGGTCTGTCCGGTAGGTGATTCCGGCGTGTCAGGCACGTGCTTCCGGCACGTCTGAGAAGTGGTTCCGGCATGTGTGACAGGTGGTTTCGGAGTGTCCGCCAGGTGGTTCTGGCGTACCCGGCAGGTGATTTTGGCGTGTCCGGCAGGTGTTTCTGGCGACTCGAGCAGGTGGCTCCGGCATGCTCCGCAGGTGCTTCCGGCGTCTCCGGCACGTGGTTCTGGTGTGTCTGAGAGCTGGTTCCAGCATGTCCGGCAGATGATTCCGGAGTGTCCGCCAAGTGGTTCTGGCATACCCGGCTGGTGATTTTGGCATGTCAGGTAGGTGGTTCCGGCGAGTCGAGCAGGTGGCTCGGCGTGCTCGGCAGGTTGTTCAGACGGGTCTGGCAGGTGTTTTCCGTCTGTTCGGGGTGTGGTTCCAGCATCTCATGCACATGGTTCTGGCACGTCTGAGATGTGGTTCCGGCCGGCCCGACAGGTGTTTCCACAGTGTCCGCCAAGTGGTACTGGCGTAGTTGGCAGGTGATTTTGGCATGACCAGCAGGTGGTTCCAGCAAGCCCGGCAGGTGATTCCGAAGTGTTCCCCAACTGGTTGTGGCGTAGCCGGCAGGTGATTTTTGCGTGTCCGGCAGGTGGTTCTGGCGAGTCGAGCAGGTGGTTCCGGCGTGCTCGGCAGGTGCTTCCGGGGTCATTGGCACGTGGTTCTGGCATATCTGAGAGGTGGTTCCGGCATGCCCGGCAGGTGATTCCGGAGTGTTCGCCAAGTGTTTCCGGCGTAGCCGGCAGGTGATTTTGCATGTCCAGCGGTCGTTCCGGCGGGTCGAGCCGGTGGTTCCGGCGTGTCCGGCAGGTGGTTCCGGTCTGTCCGGCAGGTGGTTCTGTGGTGTCCGGCACGAGGTTCAGTCCGAGAGGCTGTGCCGGCATGCCCCTCACGTGATTCCGGTTTGTCCCCGAAGTGGTGCTGGTGTAGCGGGCAGGTGATTTTGGCGTGTCCGGCAGGTGGTTCAGGCGAGTTGAGCAGGTGCTTGCGACGTGCTCGGCAGGTGCTTCCGGCGTCTCCGGCACGTGTATCTGGCACATCTGACTGGTGGTTCCGGCATGCCCAAAAGTTGATTCCGGTCTGTCCGGTAGGTGGTTCCGGCGTGCACGGCACGTGGTTCTGGTACGTGTCAGAGGTGGTTGCGTATGCCCAACAGGTGATTCCGGACTGTCCGCCACGTGCTTCTGGCACGTCTGAGAGGTGGTTCCAACATGCCCGGCAGGTCATTTTGGAGAGTCGTCCAAGTGGTTCTGGCGTAGCCCGCAGGTGATTTTGGCGTGTCCGGCAGGTGGTTCCGCCGTGCTCGGCAGGTGGTTCAGGCATGGCCGTCACGTGGTTCCAGTCTGTGCAGGACGTGTTTCCAGCTTCTCCGGCAGGTGGTTCTGGTACGTCTGAGAGGTGGTTCCGCCATGGCTGGCAGGTGATCCCGGACTGTCCCCCAGGTGGTTCTGGCATAGCCAGCAGTTGATATTGGCCTGTCCGGCAGGTGGTTCCAGCGAGTCGAACAGGTGGCTCCGGCGTTCTTGGCAGGTGGTTCCGGTCTGTCCGGTAGGTGTTTCCGGCGTGTCTGGCACGTGCTTCCGGCACGTCTGAGAGGTGGTTCCGGCATGCGCGGCAGGTGATTCCGTAGTGTCCGCCAGGTGGTTCTGGCATACCCGGCAGGTGATTTTGGCGTGTCCGGCAGGTGTGTCTGGCGAGTCGAGCAGGTGGCTCCGGCATGCTCGGCAGGTGTTTCCGGCGTCTCCGGCACTTGGTTCTGGTGTGTCTGAGAGCTGGTTCCGGCATGTCCGGCAGATGATTCCGGAGTGTCCGCCAAGTGGTTCTGGCATACCCAGCAGGTGATTTTGGCGTGTCAGGGAGGTGGTACCGGTGAGTCGAGCAGGTGGTTCCGGCGTGCTCAGCAGGTGGTTCAGGCGGTTCTGGCAGGTGGTATCCGTCTGTTCGGGGTGTGGTTCCAGCATCTCATGAACACGTTTCTGGCACGTCTGAGATGTGGTTCCAGCCGGCCCGACAGGTGTTTCCGCAGTGTCCGCCAAGCGGTTCTGGCGTAGTTGGCAGGTGATTTTGGCATGACTGGCAGGTGGTTCCAGCAAGCCTGGCAGGTGATTCCAAAGTGTTCACCAACTGGTTGTGGCGTAGCCGGCAGCTGATTTTTGCGTGATCGGCAGGTGGTTCTGGCGAGTCGAGCAGGTGGTTCCGGCGTGCTTGGCTGGTGCTTCCGGGGTCATTGGCACGGGGTTCTGGCATGTCTGAGAGGTGGTTCCTGCATGCCCGGCAAGTGATTCTGGAGTGTTCGCCAAGTGGTTCTGGCATAGTCGGCAGGTGATTTTGGCATGTCCGGCAGGTGGTTCAGGCGAGTTGAGCAGGTGGTTCCAACGTGCTTGGCAGGTGCTTCCGGCGTCTCCGGCACGTGTTTCTGGCACATCTGACAGGTGGTTCCGGCATGCCCGAAAGGTGATTCCGGTCTGTCCGGTAGGTGGTTCCAGCCGGCACGGCATGTGGTTCTGGTACGTCTCAGAGGTGGTTGCACATGCCCAAGAGGTGATTCCGGACTGTCTGCCACATGGTTCTGGCACGTCTGAGAGGTGGTTCCGGCATGCCCGGCAGGTCATCGCAGAGAGTCCTCCAAGTGGTTCTGGCATAACACGCAGGTGATTTTGGCGTGTCTGGCAGGTTGTTCCGTTGTGCTTGGCAGGTGGTTCAGGCTTGGCCGGCAGGTGGTTCCAGACTGTCCAGGACGTGTTTCCAGCTTCTCCGGCAGGTGGTTCTGGTACGTCTGAGAGGTGGTTCCGCCATGGCTGGCAGGTGATTCCGGACCGTCCCCCAGGTGGTTCTGGCATAGCCAGCAGTTGATATTGGCCTGTCCGGCAGGTGGTTCCAGCGAGTCGAACAGGTGGCTCCGGCGTGCTCGGCAGGTGGTTCCGGTCTGTCCGGTAGGTGATTCCGGCGTGTCAGGCACGTGCTTCCGGCACGTCTGAGAGGTGGTTCCGGCATGCGTGACAGGTGGTTTCGGAGTGTCCGCCAGGTGGTTCTGGCGTACCCGGCAGGTGATTTTGGCGTGTCCGGCAGGTGTTTCTGGCGAGTCGAGCAGGTGGCTCCGGCATGCTCGGCAGGTGCTTCCGGCGTCTCCGGCACGTGGTTCTGGTGTGTCTGAGAGCTGGTTCCGGCATGTCCGGCAGATGATTCCGGAGTGTCCGCCAAGTGGTTCTGGCATACCCGGCTGGTGATTTGGGCATGTCAGGTAGGTGGTTCTGGCGAGTCGAGCTGGTGGCTCGGCGTGCTCGGCAGGTTGTTCAGACGGGTCTGGCAGGTGTTTTCCGTCTGTTCGGGGTGTGGTTCCAGCATCTCATGCACATGGTTCTGGCACGTCTGAGATGTGGTTCCGGCCGGCCCGACAGGTGTTTCCACAGTGTCCGCCAAGTGGTACTGGCGTAGTTGGCAGGTGATTTTGGCATGACCGGCAGGTGGTTCCAGCAAGCCCGGCAGGTGATTCCGAAGTGTTCCCCAACTGGTTGTGGCGTAGCCGGCAGGTGATTTTTGCGTGCCCGGCAGGTGGTTCTGGCGAGTCGAGCAGGTGGTTCCGGCGTGCTCGGCAGGTGCTTCCGGGGTCATTGGCACGTGGTTCTGGCATATCTGAGAGGTGGTTCTGGCATGCCCGACAGGTGATTCCGGAGTGTTCGCCAAGTGTTTCCGGCGTAGCCGGCAGGTGATTTTGCATGTCCAGCGGTCGTTCCGGCGGGTCGAGCCGGTGGTTCCGGCGTGTCCAGCAGGTGGTTCCGGTCTGTCTGGCAGGTGGTTCTGTGGTGTCCGGCACGAGGTTCAGTCCGAGAGGCTGTGCCGGCATGCCCCTCACGTGATTCCGGCTTGTCCCCGAAGTGGTGCTGGTGTAGCGGGCAGGTGATTTTGGCGTGTCCGGCAGGTGGTTCAGGCGAGTTGAGCAGGTGCTTGCGACGTGCTCGGCAGGTGCTTCCGGCGTCTCCGGCACGTGTTTCTGTCACATCTGACTGGTGGTTCCGGCATGCCCAAAAGTTGATTCCGGTCTGTCCGGTAGGTGGTTCCGGCGTGCACGGCACGTGGTTCTGGTACGTGTCAGAGGTGGTTGCGTATGCCCAACAGGTGATTCCGGACTGTCCGCCACGTGCTTCTGGCACGTCTGAGAGGTGGTTCCAACATGCCCGGCAGGTCATTTTGGAGAGTCGTCCAAGTGGTTCTGGCGTAGCCCGCAGGTGATTTTGGCGTGTCCGGCAGGTGGTTCCGCCGTGCTCAGCAGGTGGTTGAGGCATGGCCATCACGTGGTTCCAGTCTGTCCAGGACATGTTTCCAGCTTCTCTGGCAGGTGGTTCTGGTACGTCTGAGAGGTGGTTCCGCCATGGCTGGCAGGTGATCCCGGACTGTCCCCCAGGTGTTCTGGCATAGCCAGCAGTTGATATTGGCCTGTCCGGCAGGTGGTTCCAGCGAGTCGAACAGGTGGCTCCGGCGTGGTTGGCAGGTGGTTCCGGTCTGTCCGGTAGGTGTTTCCTGCGTGTCTGGCACGTGCTTCCGGCACGTCTGAGAGGTGGTTCCTGCATGCGCGGCAGGTGATTCCGTAGTGTCCGCCAGGTGGTTCTGGCATACCCGGCAGGTGATTTTGGCGTGTCCGGCAGGTGTTTCTGGCGAGTCGAGCAGGTGGCTCCGGCATGCTCGGCAGGTGCTTCCGGCGTCTCCGGCACTTGGTTCTGGTGTGTCTGAGAGCTGGTTCCGGCATGTCCGGAAGATGATTCCGGAGTGTCCGCCAAGTGGTTCTGGCATACCCAGCAGGTGATTTTGGCGTGTCAGGGAGGTGGTACCGGTGAGTCGAGCAGGTGGTTCCGGCGTGCTCAGCAGGTGGTTCAGGCGGTTCTGGCAGGTGGTATCCGTCTGTTCGGGGTGTGGTTCCAGCATCTCATGAACACGTTTCTGGCACGTCTGAGATGTGGTTCCAGCCGGCCCGACAGGTGTTTCCGCAGTGTCCGCCAAGCGGTTCTGGCGTAGTTGGCAGGTGATTTTGGCATGACTGGCAGGTGGTTCCAGCAAGCCTGGCAGGTGATTCCGAAGTGTTCACCAACTGGTTGTGGCTTAGCCGGCAGGTGATTTTTGCGTGTCCGGCAGGTGGTTCTGGCGAGTCGAGCAGGTGGTTCCGGCGTGCTTGGCAGGTGCTTCCGGGGTCATTGGCACGTGGTTCTGGCATATCTGAGAGGTGGTTCCGGCATGCCCGGCAGGTGATTCCGGAGTGTTCGCCAAGTGTTTCCGGCGTAGCCGGCAGGTGATTTTGCATGTCCAGCGGTCGTTCCGGCGGGTCGAGCCAGTGGTTCCGGCGTGTCCGGCAGGTGGTTCCGGTCTGTCCGGCAGGTGGTTCTGTGGTGTCCGGCACGAGGTGCAGTCTGAGAGGCTGTGCCGGCATGCCCCTCACGTGATTCCGGCTTGTCCCCGAAGTGGTGCTGGTGTAGCGGGCAGGTGATTTTGGCGTGTCCGGCAGGTGGTTCAGGCGAGTGGAGCAGGTGCTTGCGACGTGCTCGGCAGGTGCTTCCGGCGTCTCCGGCACGTGATTCTGGCACATCTGACTGGTGGTTCCGGCATGCCCAAAAGTTGATTCCGGTCTGTCCGGTAGGTGGTTCCGGCGTGCACGGCACGTGGTTCTGGTACGTCTCAGAGGTGGTTGCGTATGCCCAACAGGTGATTCCGGACTGTCCGCCACGTGCTTCTGGCACTCTGAGAGGTGGTTCCAACATGCCCGGCAGGTCATTTTGGAGAGTCGTCCAAGTGGTTCTGGCGAAGCCCGCAGGTGATTTTGGCATGTCCGGCAGGTGGTTCCGCCGTGCTCGGCAGGTGGTTCAGGCATGGCCGTCACGTGGTTCCAGTCTGTCCAGGACGTGTTTCCAGCTTCTCCGGCAGGTGGTTCTGGTACGTCTGAGAGGTGGTTCCGCCATGGCTGGCAGGTGATCCCGGACTGTCCCCCAGGTGGTTCTGGCATAGCCAGCAGTTGATATTGGCCTGTCCGGCAGGTGGTTCCAGCGAGTCGAACAGGTGGCTCCGGCGTGCTCGGCAGGTGGTTCCGGTCTGTCCGGTAGGTGTTTCCGGCGTGTCCGGCACGTGCTTCCGGCACGTCTGAGAGGTGGTTCCGGCATGCGCGGCAGGTGATTCCGTAGTGTGCGCCAGGTGGTTCTGGCATACCCGGCAGGTGATTTTGGCGTGTCCGGCAGGTGTTTCTGGCGAGTCGAGCAGGTGGCTCCGGCATGCTCGGCAGGTGCTTCCGGCGTCTCCGGCACTTGGTTCTGGTGTGTCTGAGAGCTGGTTCCGGCATGTCCGGCAGATGATTCCGGAGTGTCCGCCAAGTGGTTCTGGCATACCCAGCAGGTGATTTTGGCGTGTCAGGGAGGTGGTACCGGTGAGTCGAGCAGGTGGTTCCGGCGTGCTCAGCAGGTGGTTCAGGCGGTTCTGGCAGGTGGTATCCGTCTGTTCGGGGTGTGGTTCCAGCATCTCATGAACACGTTTCTGGCACGTCTGAGATGTGGTTCCAGCCGGCCCGACAGGTGTTTCCGCAGTGTCCGCCAAGCGGTTCTGGCGTAGTTGGCAGGTGATTTTGGCATGACTGGCAGGTGGTTCCAGCAAGCCTGGCAGGTGATTCCAAAGTGTTCACCAACTGGTTGTGGCGTAGCCGGCAGGTGATTTTTGCGTGATCGGCAGGTGGTTCTGACGAGTCGAGCAGGTGGTTCCGGCGTGCTCGGCTGGTGCTTCCGGGGTCATTGGCACGGGGTTCTGGCATGTCTGAGAGGTGGTTCCTGCAAGCCCGGCAAGTGATTCCGGAGTGTTCGCCAAGTGGTTCTGGCATAGTCGGCAGGTGATTTTGGCATGTCCGGCAGGTGGTTCAGGCGAGTTGAGCAGGTGGTTCCAACGTGCGTGGCAGATGCTTCCGGCGTCTCTGGCACGTGTTTCTGGCACATCTGACAGGTGGTTCCGGCATGCCCGAAAGGTGATTCCGGTCTGTCCGGTAGGTGGTTCCAGCCTACAAGGCATGTGGTTCTGGTACGTCTCAGAGGTGGTTGCGCATGCCCAACAGGTGATTCCGGACTGTCCGCCACATGGTTCTGGCACGTCTGAGAGGTGGTTCCGGCATGCCCGGCAGGTCATCCCAGAGAGTCCTCCAAGTGGTTCTGGCATAACACGCAGGTGATTTTGGCGTGTCTGGTAGGTTGTTCCGTTGTGCTTGGCAGATGGTTCAGGATTGGCCGGCAGGTGGTTCCAGACTGTCCAGGACGTGTTTCCAGCTTCTCCGGCAGGTGGTTCTGGTACGTCTGAGAGGTGGTTCCGCCATGGCTGGCAGGTGATTCCGGACCGTCCCCCAGGTGGTTCTGGCATAGCCAGCAGTTGATATTGGCCTGTCCGGCAGGTGGTTCCAGCGAGTCGAACAGGTGGCTCCGGCGTGCTCGGCAGGTGGTTCCGGTCTGTCCGGTAGGTGTTTCCGGCGTGTCCGGCACGTGCTTCCGGCACGTCTGAGAGGTGGTTCCGGCATGCGCGGCAGGTGATTCCGTAGTGTGCGCCAGGTGGTTCTGGCATACCCGGCAGGTGATTTTGGCGTGTCCGGCAGGTGTTTCTGGCGAGTCGAGCAGGTGGCTCCGGCATGCTCGGCAGGTGCTTCCGGCGTCTCCGGCACTTGGTTCTGGTGTGTCTGAGAGCTGGTTCCGGCATGTCCGGCAGATGATTCCGGAGTGTCCGCCAAGTGGTTCTGGCATACCCAGCAGGTGATTTTGGCGTGTCAGGGAGGTGGTACCGGTGAGTCGAGCAGGTGGTTCCGGCGTGCTCAGCAGGTGGTTCAGGCGGTTCTGGCAGGTGGTATCCGTCTGTTCGGGGTGTGGTTCCAGCATCTCATGAACACGTTTCTGGCACGTCTGAGATGTGGTTCCAGCCGGCCCGACAGGTGTTTCCGCAGTGTCCGCCAAGCGGTTCTGGCGTAGTTGGCAGGTGATTTTGGCATGACTGGCAGGTGGTTCCAGCAAGCCTGGCAGGTGATTCCAAAGTGTTCACCAACTGGTTGTGGCGTAGCCGGCAGGTGATTTTTGCGTGTCCGTCAGGTGGTTCTGGCGAGTCGAGCAGGTGGTTCCGGCGTGCTCGGCAGGTGCTTCCGTGGTCATTGGCACGTGGTTCTGGCATATCTGAGAGGTGGTTCCGGCATGCCCGACAGGTGATTCCGGAGTGTTCGCCAAGTGTTTCCGGCGTAGCCGGCAGGTGATTTTGCATGTCCAGCGGTCGTTCCAGCGGGTCGAGCCGGTGGTTCCGGCGTGTCCGGCAGGTGGTTCCGGTCTGTCCGGCAGGTGGTTCTGTGGTGTCCGGCACGAGGTTCAGTCTGAGAGGCTGTGCCGGCATGCCCCTCACGTGATTCCGGCTTGTCCCCGAAGTGGTGCTGGTGTAGCGGGCAGGTGATTTTGGCGTGTCCGGCAGGTGGTTCAGGCGAGTTGAGCAGGTGCTTGCGACGTGCTCGGCAGGTGCTTCCGGCGTCTCCGGCACGTGTTTCTGGCACATCTGACAGGTGGTTCCGGCATGCCCAAAAGTTGATTCCGGTCTGTCCGGTAGGTGGTTCCAGCCTGCACGGCATGTGGTTCTGGTACGTCTCAGAGGTGGTTGCGCATGCCCAACAGGTGATTAGGGACTGTCCGGCACATGGTTCTGGCACGTCTGAGAGGTGGTTCCGGCATGCCCGGCAGGTCATCCCAGAGAGTCCTCCAAGTGGTTCTGGCATAACACGCAGGTGATTTTGGCGTGTCTGGCAGGTTGTTCCGTTGTGCTTGGCAGGTGGTTCAGGCTTGGCCGGCAGGTGGTTCCAGACTGTCCAGGACGTGTTTCCAGCTTCTCTGGCAGGTGGTTCTGGTACGTCTGAGAGGTGGTTCCGCCATGGCTGGCAGGTGATCCCGGACTGTCCCCCAGGTGTTCTGGCATAGCCAGCAGTTGATATTGGCCTGTCCGGCAGGTGGTTCCAGCGAGTCGAACAGGTGGCTCCGGCGTGGTTGGCAGGTGGTTCCGGTCTGTCCGGTAGGTGTTTCCTGCGTGTCTGGCACGTGCTTCCGGCACGTCTGAGAGGTGGTTCCTGCATGCGCGGCAGGTGATTCCGTAGTGTCCGCCAGGTGGTTCTGGCATACCCGGCAGGTGATTTTGGCGTGTCCGGCAGGTGTTTCTGGCGAGTCGAGCAGGTGGCTCCGGCGTGCTCGGCAGGTTGTTCAGACGGGTCTGGCAGGTGTTTTCCGTCTGTTCGGGGTGTGGTTCCAGCATCTCATGCACATGGTTCTGGCACGTCTGAGATGTGGTTCCGGCCGGCCCGACAGGTGTTTCCACAGTGTCCGCCAAGTGGTACTGGCGTAGTTGGCAGGTGATTTTGGCATGACCGGCAGGTGGTTCCAGCAAGCCCGGCAGGTGATTCCGAAGTGTTCCCCAACTGGTTGTGGCGTAGCCGGCAGGTGATTTTTGCGTGTCCGGCAGGTGGTTCTGGCGAGTCGAGCAGGTGGTTCCGGCGTGCTCGGCCGGTGCTTCCGGGGTCTTTGGCACGTGGTTCTGGCATATCTGAGAGGTGGTTCCGGCATGCCCGGCAGGTGATTCCAGAGTGTTCGCCAAGTGTTTCCGGCGTAGCCGGCAGGTGATTTTGCATGTCCACCGGTCGTTCAGGCGGGTCGAGCCGGTGGTTCCGGCGTGTCTGGAATGTGGTTCCGGTCTGTCCGGCAGGTGGTTCTGTGGTGTCCGGCACGAGGTTCAGTCTGAGAGGCTGTGCCGGCATGCCCCTCACGTGATTCCGGCTTGTCCCCGAAGTGGTGCTGGTGTAGCGGGCAGGTGATTTTGGCGTGTCCGGCAGGTGGTTCAGGCGAGTTGAGCAGGTGGTTGCGACGTGCTCGGCAGGTGCTTCCGGCGTCTCCGGCACGTGTTTCTGGCACATCTGACTGGTGGTTCCGGCATGGCCAAAAGTTGATTCTGGTCTGTCCGGTAGGTGGTTCCGGCGTGCACGGCACGTGGTTCTGGTACGTCTCAGAGGTGGTTGCGTATGCCCAACAGGTGATTCCGGACTGTCCGCCACATGGTTCTGGCACGTCTGAGAGGTGGTTCCAACATGCCCGGCAGGTCATTTCGGAGAGTCGTCCAAGTGGTTCTGGCGTAGCCCGCAGGTGATTTTGGCGTGTCCGGCAGGTGGTTCCGCCGTGCTCGGCAGGTGGTTCAGGCATGGCCGTCACGTGGTTCCAGTCTGTCCAGGACGTGTTTCCAGCTTCTCCGGCAGGTGGTTCTGGTACGTCTGAGAGGTGGTTCCGCCATGGCTGGCAGGTGATCCCTGACTGTCCCCCAGGTGGTTCTGGCATAGCCAGCAGTTGATATTGGCCTGTCCGGCAGGTGGTTCCAGCGAGTCGAACAGGTGGCTCCGGCGTTCTCGGCAGGTGGTTCCGGTCTGTCCGGTAGGTGTTTCCGGCGTGTCTGGCACGTGCTTCCGGCACGTCTGAGAGGTGGTTCCGGCATGCGCGGCAGGTGATTCCGGAGTGTCCGCCAGGTGGTTCTGGCATACCCGGCAGGTGATTTTGGCGTGTCCGGCAGGTGTTTCTGGCGAGTCGAGCAGGTGGCTCCGGCATGCTCGGCAGGTGCTTCCGGCGTCTCCGGCACTTGGTTCTGGTGTGTCTGAGAGCTGTTTCCGGCATGTCCGGCAGATGATTCCGGAGTGTGGTTCTGGCATACCCAGCAGGTGATTTTGGCGTGTCAGGGAGGTGGTACCGGTGAGTCGAGCAGGTGGTTCCGGTGTGCTCAGCAGTTGGTTCAGGCGGTTCTGGCAGGTGGTATCCGTCTGTTCGGGGTGTGGTTCCAGCATCTCATGAACACGTTTCTGGCACGTCTGAGATGTGGTTCCAGCCGGACCGACAGGTGTTGCCGCAGTGTCCGCCAAGCGGTTCTGGCGTAGTTGGCAGGTGATTTTGGCATGACTGGCAGGTGGTTCCAGCAAGCCTGGCAGGTGATTCCAAAGTGTTCACCAACTGGTTGTGGCGTAGCCGGCAGGTGATATTTGCGTGATCGGCAGGTGGTTCTGGCGAGTCGAGCAGGTGGTTGCGGCGTGCTCGGCAGGTGCTTCCGGGGTCATTGGCACGGGGTTCTGGCATGTCTGAGAGGTGGTACCTGCATGCCCGGCAGGTGATTCCGGAGTGTTTGCCAAGTGGTTCTGGCATAGTCGGCAGGTGATTTAGGCATGTCCGGCAGGTGGTTCAGGTGAGTTGAGCAGGTGGTTGCGACGTGCTCGGCAGGTGCTTCCGGCGTCTCCGGCACGTGTTTCTGGCACATCTGACTGGTGGTTCCGGCATGCCCAAACGTTGATTCCGGTCTGTCCGGTAGGTGGCTCCTGCGTTCACGGCACGTGGTTCTGGTACGTCTCAGAGGTGGTTGTGTATGCCCAACAGGTGATTCCGGACTGTCCGCCACGTGCTTCTGGCACGTCTGAGAGGTGGTTCCAACATGCCCGGCAGGTCATTTCGGAGAGTCGTCCAAGTGGTTCTGGCGTAGCCCGCAGGTGATTTTGGCGTGTCCGGCAGGTGGTTCCGCCGTGCTCGGCAGGTGGTTCAGGCATGGCCGTCACGTGGTTCCAGTCTGTCCAGGACGTGTTTCCAGCTTCTCCGGCAGGTGGTTCTGGTACGTCTGAGAGGTGGTTCTGCCATGGCTGGCAGGTGATCCCGGACTGTCCCCCAGGTGGTTCTGGCATAGCCAGCAGTTGATATTGGCCTGTCCGGCAGGTGGATCCAGCGAGTCGAACAGGTGGCTCCGGCGTGCTCGGCAGGTTGTTCAGACGGGTCTGGCAGGTGTTTTCCGTCTGTTCGGGGTGTGGTTCCAGCATCTCATGCACATGGTTCTGGCACGTCTGAGATGTGGTTCCGGCCGGCCCGACAGGTGTTTCCACAGTGTCCGCCAAGTGGTACTGGCGTAGTTGGCAGGTGATTTTGGCATGACCGGCAGGTGGTTCCAGCAAGCCCGGCAGGTGATTCCGAAGTGTTCCCCAACTGGTTGTGGCGTAGCCGGCAGGTGATTTTTGCGTGTCCGGCAGGTGGTTCTGGCGATCCGAGCAGGTGGCTCCGGCATGCTCGGCAGGTGCTTCCGGCGTCTCCGGCAATTGGTTCTGGTGTGTCTGAGAGCTGGTTCCGGCATGTCCGGCAGATGATTCCGGAGTGTCCGCCAAGTGGTTCTGGCATACCCAGCAGGTGATTTTGGCGTGTCAGGGAGGTGGTACCGGTGAGTCGAGCAGGTGGTTCCGGCGTGCTCAGCAGGTGGTTCAGGCGGTTCTGGCAGGTGGTATCCGTCTGTTCGGGGTGTGGTTCCAGCATCTCATGAACACGTTTCTGGCACGTCTGAGATGTGGTTCCAGCCGGCCCGACAGGTGTTTCCGCAGTGTCCGCCAAGCGGTTCTGGCGTAGTTGGCAGGTGATTTTGGCATGACTGGCAGGTGGTTCCAGCAAGCCTGGCAGGTGATTCCAAAGTGTTCACCAACTGGTTGTGGCGTAGCCGGCAGCTGATTTTTGCGTGATCGGCAGGTGGTTCTGGCGAGTCGAGCAGGTGGTTCCGGCGTGCTCGGCTGGTGCTTCCGGGGTCATTGGCACGGGGTTCTGGCATGTCTGAGAGGTGGTTCCTGCATGCCCGGCAAGTGATTCTGGAGTGTTCGCCAAGTGGTTCTGGCATAGTCGGCAGGTGATTTTGGCATGTCCGGCAGGTGGTTCAGGCGAGTTGAGCAGGTGGTTCCAACGTGCTTGGCAGGTGCTTCCGGCGTCTCCGGCACGTGTTTCTGGCACATCTGACAGGTGGTTCCGGCATGCCCGAAAGGTGATTCCGGTCTGTCCGGTAGGTGGTTCCAGCCGGCACGGCATGTGGTTCTGGTACGTCTCAGAGGTGGTTGCACATGCCCAAGAGGTGATTCCGGACTTTCCGCCACATGGTTCTGGCACGTCTGAGAGGTGGTTCCGGCATGCCCGGCAGGTCATCGCAGAGAGTCCTCCAAGTGGTTCTGGCATAACACGCAGGTGATTTTGGCGTGTCTGGCAGGTTGTTCCGTTGTGCTTGGCAGGTGGTTCAGGCTTGGCCGGCAGGTGGTTCCAGACTGTCCAGGACGTGTTTCCAGCTTCTCCGGCAGGTGGTTCTGGTACGTCTGAGAGGTGGTTCCGCCATGGCTGGCAGGTGATTCCGGACCGTCCCCCAGGTGGTTCTGGCATAGCCAGCAGTTGATATTGGCCTGTCCGGCAGGTGGTTCCAGCGAGTCGAACAGGTGGCTCCGGCGTGCTCGGCAGGTGGTTCCGGTCTGTCCGGTAGGTGATTCCGGCGTGTCAGGCACGTGCTTCCGGCACGTCTGAGAGGTGGTTCCGGCATGCGTGACAGGTGGTTTCGGAGTGTCCGCCAGGTGGTTCTGGCGTACCCGGCAGGTGATTTTGGCGTGTCCGGCAGGTGTTTCTGGCGAGTCGAGCAGGTGGCTCCGGCATGCTCGGCAGGTGCTTCCGGCGTCTCCGGCACTTGGTTCTGGTGTGTCTGAGAGCTGGTTCCGGCATGTCCGGCAGATGATTCCGGAGTGTCCGCCAAGTGGTTCTGGCATACCCGGATGGTGATTTGGGCATGTCAGGTAGGTGGTTCTGGCGAGTCGAGCTGGTGGCTCGGCGTGCTCGGCAGGTTGTTCAGACGGGTCTGGCAGGTGTTTTCCGTCTGTTCGGGGTGTGGTTCCAGCATCTCATGCACATGGTTCTGGCACGTCTGAGATGTGGTTCCGGCCGGCCCGACAGGTGTTTCCACAATGTCCGCCAAGTGGTACTGGCGTAGTTGGCAGGTGATTTTGGCATGACCGGCAGGTGGTTCCAGCAAGCCCGGCAGGTGATTCCGAAGTGTTCCCCAACTGGTTGTGGCGTAGCCGGCAGGTGATTTTTGCGTGTCCGGCAGGTGGTTCTGGCGAGTCGAGCAGGTGGTTCCGGCGTGCTCGGCAGGTGCTTCCGGGGTCATTGGCACGTGGTTCTGGCATATCTGAGAGGTGGTTCCGGCATGCCCGGCAGGTGATTCCGGAGTGTTCGCCAAGTGTTTCCGGCGTAGCCGGCAGGTGATTTTGCATGTCCAGCGGTCGTTCCGGCGGGTCGAGCCGGTGGTTCCGGCGTGTCCGGCAGCTGGTTCCGGTCTGTCTGGCAGGTGGTTCTGTGGTGTCCGGCACGAGGTTCAGTCTGAGAGGCTGTGCCGGCATGCCCCTCACGTGATTCCGGCTTGTCCCCGAAGTGGTGCTGGTGTAGCGGGCAGGTGATTTTGGCATGTCCGGCAGGTGGTTCAGGCGAGTTGAGCAGGTGCTTGCGACGTGCTCGGCAGGTGCTTCCGGCGTCTCCGGCACGTGTTTCTGGCACATCTGACTGGTGGTTCCGGCATGCCCAAAAGTTGATTCCGGTCTGTCCGGTAGGTGGTTCCGGCGTGCACGGCACGTGGTTCTGGTACGTGTCAGAGGTGGTTGCGTATGCCCAAAAGGTGATTCCGGACTGTCCGCCACGTGCTTCTGGCACGTCTGAGAGGTGGTTCCAACATGCCCGGCAGGTCATTTCGGAGAGTCGTCCAAGTGGTTCTGGCGTAGCCCGCAGGTGATTTTGGCGTGTCCGGCAGGTGGTTCCGCCGTGCTCGGCAGGTGGTTCAGGCATGGCCGTCACGTGGTTCCAGTCTGTCCAGGACGTGTTTCCAGCTTCTCCGGCAGGTGGTTCTGGTACGTCTGAGAGGTGGTTCCGCCATGGCTGGCAGGTGATCCCGGACTGTCCCCCAGGTGGTTCTGGCATAGCCAGCAGTTGATATTGGCCTGTCTGGCAGGTGGTTCCAGCGAGTCGAACAGGTGGCTCCGGCGTTCTTGGCAGGTGGTTCCGGTCTGTCCGGTAGGTGTTTCCGGCGTGTCCGGCACGTGCTTCCGGCACGTCTGAGAGGTGGTTCCGGCATGCGCGGCAGGTGATTCCGGAGTGTCCGCCAGGTGGTTCTGGCATACCCGGCAGGTGATTTTCTCGTGTCCGGCAGGTGTTTCTGGCGAGTCGAGCAGGTGGCTCCGGCATGCTCGGCAGGTGCTTCCGGCGTCTCCGGCACTTGGTTCTGGTGTGTCTGAGAGCTGGTTCCGGCATGTCCGGCAGATGATTCCGGAGTGTCCGCCAAGTGGTTCTGGCATACCCAGCAGGTGATTTTGGCGTGTCAGGGAGGTGGTACCGGTGAGTCGAGCAGGTGGTTCCGGCGTGCTCAGCAGGTGGTTCAGGCGGTTCTGGCAGGTGGTATCCGTCTGTTCGGGGTGTGGTTCCAGCATCTCATGAACACGTTTCTGGCACGTCTGAGATGTGGTTCCAGCCGGCCCGACAGGTGTTTCCGCAGTGTCCGCCAAGCGGTTCTGGCGTAGTTGGCAGGTGATTTTGGCATGACTGGCAGGTGGTTCCAGCAAGCCTGGCAGGTGATTCCAAAGTGTTCACCAACTGGTTGTGGCGTAGCTGGCAGGTGATTTTTGCGTGATCGGCAGGTGGTTCTGGCGAGTCGAGCAGGTGGTTCCGGCGTGCTTGGCTGGTGCTTCCGGGGTCATTGGCATGGGGTTCTGGCATGTCTGAGAGGTGGTTCCTGCATGCCCGGCAAGTGATTCCGGAGTGTTCGCCAAGTGGTTCTGGCATAGTCGGCAGGTGATTTTGGCATGTCCGGCAGGTGGTTCAGGCGAGTTGAGCAGGTGGTTCCAACGTGCTTGGCAGGTGCTTCCGGCGTCTCCGGCACGTGTTTCTGGCACATCTGACAGGTGGTTCCGGCATGCCCGAAAGGTGATTCCGGTCTGTCCGGTAGGTGGTTCCAGCCTGCACGGCATGTGGTTCTGGTACGTCTCAGAGGTGGTTGCGCATGCCCAACAGGTGATTCCGGACTGTCCGCCACATGGTTCTGGCACGTCTGAGAGGTGGTTCCGGCATGCCCGGCAGGTCATCGCAGAGAGTCCTCCAAGTGGTTCTGGCATAACACACAGGTGATTTTGGCGTGTCTGGCAGGTTGTTCCGTTGTGCTTGGCAGGTGGTTCAGGCTTGGCCGGCAGGTGGTTCCAGACTGTCCAGGACGTGTTTCCAGCTTCTCCGGCAGGTGGTTCTGGTACGTCTGAGAGGTGGTTCCGCCATGGCTGGCAGGTGATTCCGGACCGTCCCCCAGGTGGTTCTGGCATAGCCAGCAGTTGATATTGGCCTGTCCGGCAGGTGGTTCCAGCGAGTCGAACAGGTGGCTCCGGCGTGCTCGGCAGGTGGTTCCGGTCTGTCCGGTAGGTGATTCCGGCGTGTCAGGCACGTGCTTCCGGCACGTCTGAGAAGTGGTTCCAGCATGTGTGACAGGTGGTTTCGGAGTGTCCGCCAGGTGGTTCTGGCGTACCCGGCAGGTGATTTTGGCGTGTCCGGCAGGTGTTTCTGGCGAGTCGAGCAGGTGGCTCCGGCATGCTCCGCAGGTGCTTCCGGCATCTCCGGCACGTGGTTCTGGTGTGTCTGAGAGCTGGTTCCAGCATGTCCGGCAGATGATTCCGGAGTGTCCGCCAAGTGGTTCTGGCATACCCTGCTGGTGATTTTGGCATGTCAGGTAGGTGGTTCCGGCGAGTCGAGCAGGTGGCTCGGCGTGCTCGGCAGGTTGTTCAGACGGGTCTGGCAGGTGTTTTCCGTCTGTTCGGGGTGTGGTTCCAGCATCTCATGCACATGGTTCTGGCACGTCTGAGATGTGGTTCCGGCCGGCCCGACAGGTGTTTCCACAGTGTCCGCCAAGTGGTACTGGCGTAGTTGGCAGGTGATTTTGGCATGACCAGCAGGTGGTTCCAGCAAGCCCGGCAGGTGATTCCGAAGTGTTCCCCAACTGGTTGTGGCGTAGCCGGCAGGTGATTTTTGCGTGTCCGGCAGGTGGTTCTGGCGAGTCGAGCAGGTGGTTCCGGCGTGCTCGGCAGGTGCTTCCGGGGTCATTGGCACGTGGTTCTGGCATATCTGAGAGGTGGTTCCGGCATGCCCGTCAGGTGATTCCGGAGTGTTCGCCAAGTGTTTCCGGCGTAGCCGGCAGGTGATTTTGCATGTCCAGCGGTCGTTCCGGCGGGTCGAGCCGGTGGTTCCGGCGTGTCCGGCAGCTGGTTCCGGTCTGTCCGGCAGGTGGTTCTGTGGTGTCCGGCACGAGGTTCAGTCTGAGAGGCTGTGCCGGCATGCCCCTCACGTGATTCCGGCTTGTCCCCGAAGTGGTGCTGGTGTAGCGGGCAGGTGATTTTGGCGTGTCCGGCAGGTGGTTCAGGCGAGTTGAGCAGGTGCTTGCGACGTGCTCGGCAGGTGCTTCCGGCGTCTCCGGCACGTGTTTCTGGCACATCTGACTGGTGGTTCCGGCATGCCCAAAAGTTGATTCCGGTCTGTCCGGTAGGTGGTTCCGGCGTGCACGGCACGTGGTTCTGGTACGTGTCAGAGGTGGTTGCGTATGCCCAACAGGTGATTCCGGACTGTCCGCCACGTGCTTCTGGCACGTCTGAGAGGTGGTTCCAACATGCCCGGCAGGTCATTTCGGAGAGTCGTCCAAGTGGTTCTGGCGTAGCCCGCAGGTGATTTTGGCGTGTCCGGCAGGTGGTTCCGCCGTGCTCGGCAGGTGGTTCAGGCATGGCCGTCACGTGGTTCCAGTCTGTCCAGGACGTGTTTCCAGCTTCTCCGGCAGGTGGTTCTGGTACGTCTGAGGGGTGGTTCCGACATGGCTGGCAGGTGATCCCGGACTGTCCCCCAGGTGGTTCTGGCATAGCCAGCAGTTGATATTGGCCTGTCCGGCAGGTGGTTCCAGCGAGTCGAACAGGTGGCTCCGGCGTTCTTGGCAGGTGGTTCCGGTCTGTCCGGTAGGTGTTTCCGGCGTGTCCGGCACGTGCTTCCGGCACGTCTGAGAGGTGGTTCCGGCATGCGCGGCAGGTGATTCCGTAGTGTCCGCCAGGTGGTTCTGGCATACCCGGCAGGTGATTTTGGCGTGTCCGGCAGGTGTTTCTGGCGAGTCGAGCAGGTGGCTCCGGCATGCTCGGCAGGTGCTTCCGGCGTCTCCGGCACTTGGTTCTGGTGTGTCTGAGAGCTGGTTCCGGCATGTCCGGCAGATGATTCCGGAGTGTCCGCCAAGTGGTTCTGGCATACCCAGCAGGTGATTTTGGCGTGTCAGGGAGGTGGTACCGGTGAGTCGAGCAGGTGGTTCCGGCGTGCTCAGCAGGTGGTTCAGGCGGTTCTGGCAGGTGGTATCCGTCTGTTCGGGGTGTGGTTCCAGCATCTCATGAACACGTTTCTGGCACGTCTGAGATGTGGTTCCAGCCGGCCCGACAGGTGTTTCCGCAGTGTCCGCCAAGCGGTTCTGGCGTAGTTGGCAGGTGATTTTGGCATGACTGGCAGGTGGTTCCAGCAAGCCTGGCAGGTGATTCCAAAGTGTTCACCAACTGGTTGTGGCGTAGCCGGCAGCTGATTTTTGCGTGATCGGCAGGTGGTTCTGGCGAGTCGAGCAGGTGGTTCCGGCGTGCTCGGCTGGTGCTTCCGGGGTCATTGGCACGGGGTTCTGGCATGTCTGAGAGGTGGTTCCTGCATGCCCGGCAAGTGATTCTGGAGTGTTCGCCAAGTGGTTCTGGCATAGTCGGCAGGTGATTTTGGCATGTCCGGCAGGTGGTTCAGGCGAGTTGAGCAGGTGGTTCCAACGTGCTTGGCAGGTGCTTCCGGCGTCTCCGGCACGTGTTTCTGGCACATCTGACAGGTGGTTCCGGCATGCCCGAAAGGTGATTCCGGTCTGTCCGGTAGGTGGTTCCAGCCTGCAAGGCATGTGGTTCTGGTACGTCTCAGAGGTGGCTGCGCATGCCCAAGAGGTGATTCCGGACTGTCCGCCACATGGTTCTGGCACGTCTGAGAGGTGGTTCCGGCATGCCCGGCAGGTCATCCCAGAGAGTCCTCCAAGTGGTTCTGGCATAACACGCAGGTGATTTTGGCGTGTCTGGCAGGTTGTTCCGTTGTGCTTGGCAGGTGGTTCAGGCTTGGCCGGCAGGTGGTTCCAGACTGTCCAGGACGTGTTTCCAGCTTCTCCGGCAGGTGGTTCTGGTACGTCTGAGAGGTGGTTCCGCCATGGCTGGCAGGTGATTCCGGACCGTCCCCCAGGTGGTTCTGGCATAGCCAGCAGTTGATATTGGCCTGTCCGGCAGGTGGTTCCAGCGAGTCGAACAGGTGGCTCCGGCGTGCTCGGCAGGTGGTTCCGGTCTGTCCGGTAGGTGATTCCGGCGTGTCAGGCACGTGCTTCCGGCACGTCTGAGAGGTGGTTCCGGCATGCGCGACAGGTGGTTTCGGAGTGTCCGCCAGGTGGTTCTGGCGTACCCGGCAGGTGATTTTGGCGTGTCCGGCAGGTGTTTCTGGCGAGTCGAGCAGGTGGCTCCGGCATGCTCGGCAGGTGCTTCCGGCGTCTCCGGCACGTGGTTCTGGTGTGTCTGAGAGCTGGTTCCGGCATGTCCGGCAGATGATTCCGGAGTGTCCGCCAAGTGGTTCTGGCATACCCGGCTGGTGATTTGGGCATGTCAGGTAGGTGGTTCTGGCGAGTCGAGCTGGTGGCTCGGCGTGCTCGGCAGGTTGTTCAGACGGGTCTGGCAGGTGTTTTCCGTCTGTTCGGGGTGTGGTTCCAGCATCTCATGCACATGGTTCTGGCACGTCTGAGATGTGGTTCCGGCCGGCCCGACAGGTGTTTCCACAGTGTCCGCCAAGTGGTACTGGCGTAGTTGGCAGGTGATTTTGGCATGACCGGCAGGTGGTTCCAGCAAGCCCGGCAGGTGATTCCGAAGTGTTCCCCAACTGGTTGTGGCGTAGCCGGCAGGTGATTTTTGCGTGTCCGTCAGGTGGTTCTGGCGAGTCGAGCAGGTGGTTCCGGCGTGCTCGGCAGGTGCTTCCGGGGTCATTGGCACGTGGTTCTGGCATATCTGAGAGGTGGTTCCGGCATGCCCGACAGGTGATTCCGGAGTGTTCGCCAAGTGTTTCCGGCGTAGCCGGCAGGTGATTTTGCATGTCCAGTGGTCGTTCCGGCGGGTCGAGCCGGTGGTTCCGGCGTGTCCGGCAGGTGGTTCCGGTCTGTCCGGCAGGTGGTTCTGTGGTGTCCGGCACGAGGTTCAGTCTGAGAGGCTGTGCCGGCATGCCCCTCACGTGATTCCGGCTTGTCCCCGAAGTGGTGCTGGTGTAGCGGGCAGGTGATTTTGGCGTGTCCGGCAGGTGGTTCAGGCGAGTTGAGCAGGTGCTTGCGACGTGCTCGGCAGGTGCTTCCGGCGTCTCCGGCACGTGTTTCTGGCACATCTGACTGGTGGTTCCGGCATGCCCAAAAGTTGATTCCGGTCTGTCCGGTAGGTGGTTCCGGCGTGCACGGCACGTGGTTCTGGTACGTGTCAGAGGTGGTTGCGTATGCCCAACAGGTGATTCCGGACTGTCCGCCACGTGCTTCTGGCACGTCTGAGAGGTGGTTCCAACATGCCCGGCAGGTGATTTCGGAGAGTCGTCCAAGTGGTTCTGGCGTAGCCCGCAGGTGATTTTGGCGTGTCCGGCAGGTGGTTCCGCCGTGCTCGGCAGGTGGTTGAGGCATGGCCATCACGTGGTTCCAGTCTGTCCAGGACGTGTTTCCAGCTTCTCTGGCAGGTGGTTCTGGTACGTCTGAGAGGTGGTTCCGCCATGGCTGGCAGGTGATCCCGGACTGTCCCCCAGGTGTTCTGGCATAGCCAGCAGTTGATATTGGCCTGTCCGGCAGGTGGTTCCAGCGAGTCGAACAGGTGGCTCCGGCGTGGTTGGCAGGTGGTTCCGGTCTGTCCGGTAGGTGTTTCCTGCGTGTCTGGCACGTGCTTCCGGCACGTCTGAGAGGTGGTTCCTGCATGCGCGGCAGGTGATTCCGTAGTGTCCGCCAGGTGGTTCTGGCATACCCGGCAGGTGATTTTGGCGTGTCCGGCAGGTGTTTCTGGCGAGTCGAGCAGGTGGCTCCGGCATGCTCGGCAGGTGCTTCCGGCGTCTCCGGCACGTGGTTCTGGTGTGTCTGAGAGCTGGTTCCGGCATGTCCGGCAGATGATTCCGGAGTGTCTGCCAAGTGGTTCTGGCATACCCGGCTGGTGATTTGGGCATGTCAGGTAGGTGGTTCTGGCGAGTCGAGCTGGTGGCTCGGCGTGCTCGGCAGGTTGTTCAGACGGGTCTGGCAGGTGTTTTCCGTCTGTTCGGGGTGTGGTTCCCACATCTCATGCACATGGTTCTGGCACGTCTGAGATGTGGTTCTGGCCGGCCTGACAGGTGTTTCCACAGTGTCCGCCAAGTGGTACTGGCGTAGTTGGCAGGTGATTTTGGCATGACCGGCAGGTGGTTCCAGCAAGCCCGGCAGGTGATTCCGAAGTGTTCCCCAACTGGTTGTGGCGTAGCCGGCAGGTGATTTTTGCGTGTCCGGCAGGTGGTTCTGGCAAGTCGAGCAGGTGGTTCCGGCGTGCTCGGCAGGTGCTTCCGGGGTCATTGGCACGTGGTTCTGGCATATCTGAGAGGTGGTTCCGGCATGCCCGGCAGGTGATTCCGGAGTGTTCGCCAAGTGTTTCCGGCGTAGCCGGCAGGTGATTTTGCATGTCCAGCGGTCGTTCCGGCGGGTCGAGCCGGTGGTTCCGGCGTGTCCGGCAGGTGGTTCCGGTCTGTCCGGCAGGTGGTTCTGTGGTGTCCGGCACGGGGTTCAGTCTGAGAGGCTGTGCCGGCATGCCCCTCACGTGATTCCGGATTGTCCCCGAAGTGGTGCTGGTGTAGCGGGCAGGTGATTTTGGCATGTCCGGCAGGTGGTTCAGGCGAGTTGAGCAGGTGCTTGCGACGTGCTCGGCAGGTGCTTCCGGCGTCTCCGGCACGTGTTTCTGGCACATCTGACTGGTGGTTCCGGCATGCCCAAAAGTTGATTCCGGTCTGTCCGGTAGGTGGTTCCGGCGTGCACGGCACGTGGTTCTGGTACGTGTCAGAGGTGGTTGCGTATGCCCAACAGGTGATTCCGGACTGTCCGCCACGTGCTTCTGGCACGTCTGAGAGGTGGTTCCAACATGCCCGGCAGGTCATTTCGGAGAGTCATCCAAGTGGTTCTGGCGTAGCCCGCAGGTGATTTTGGCGTGTCCGGCAGGTGGTTCCGCCGTGCTCGGCAGGTGGTTCAGGCATGGCCGTCACGTGGTTCCAGTCTGTCCAGGACGTGTTTCCAGCTTCTCCGGCAGGTGGTTCTGGTACGTCTGAGGGGTGGTTCCGCCATGGCTGGCAGGTGATCCCGGACTGTCCCCCAGGTGGTTCTGGCATAGCCAGCAGTTGATATTGGCCTGTCCGGCAGGTGGTTCCAGCGAGTCGAACAGGTGGCTCCGGCGTTGTTGGCAGGTGGTTCCGGTCTGTCCGGTAGGTGTTTCCGGCGTGTTTGGCACGTGCTTCCGGCACGTCTGAGAGGTGGTTCCGGCATGCGCAGCAGGTGATTCCGTAGTGTCCGCCAGGTGGTTCTGGCATACCCGGCAGGTGATTTTGGCGTGTCCGGCAGGTGTTTCTGGCGAGTCGAGCAGGTGGCTCCGGCATGCTCGGCAGGTGTTTCCGGCGTCTCCGGCGCTTGGTTCTGGTGTGTCTGAGAGCTGGTTCCGGCATGTCCGGCAGATGATTCCGGAGTGTCCGCCAAGTGGTTCTGGCATACCCAGCAGGTGATTTTGGCGTGTCAGGGAGGTGGTACCGGTGAGTCGAGCAGGTGGTTCCGGCGTGCTCAGCAGGTGGTTCAGGCGGTTCTGGCAGGTGGTATCCGTCTGTTCGGGGTGTGGTTCCAGCATCTCATGAACACGTTTCTGGCACGTCTGAGATGTGGTTCCAGCTGGCCCGAGAGGTGTTTCCGCAGTGTCCGCCAAGCGGTTCTGGCGTAGTTGGCAGGTGATTTTGGCATGACTGGCAGGTGGTTCCAGCAAGCCTGGCAGGTGATTCCAAAGTGTTCACCAACTGGTTGTGGCGTAGCCGGCAGGTGATTTTTGCGTGATCGGCAGGTGGTTCTGGCGAGTCGAGCAGGTGGTTCCGGCGTGCTCGGCTGGTGCTTCCGGGTTCATTAGCACAGGGTTCTGGCATGTCTGAGAGGTGGTTCCTGCATGCCCGGCAAGTGATTCTGGAGTGTTCGCCAAGTGGTTCTGGCATAGTCGGCAGGTGATTTTGGCATGTCCGGCAGGTGGTTCAGGCGAGTTGAGCATGTGGTTCCAACGTGCTTGGCAGGTGCTTCCGGCGTCTCCGGCACGTGTTTCTGGCACATCTGACAGGTGGTTCCGGCATGCCCGAAAGGTGATTCCGGTCTGTCCGGTAGGTGGTTCCAGCCGGCACGGCATGTGGTTCTGGTACGTCTCAGAGGTGGTTGCACATGCCCAAGAGGTGATTCCGGACTGTCCGCCACATGGTTCTGGCACGTCTGAGAGGTGGTTCCGGCATGCCCGGCAGGTCATCGCAGAGAGTCCCCCAAGTGGTTCTGGCATAACACGCAGGTGATTTTGGCGTGTCTGGCAGGTTGTTCCGTTGTGCTTGGCAGGTGGTTCAGGCTTGGCCGGCAGGTGGTTCCAGACTGTCCAGGACGTGTTTCCAGCTTCTCCGGCAGGTGGTTCTGGTACGTCTGAGAGGTGGTTCCGCCATGGCTGGCAGGTGATTCCGGACCGTCCCCCAGGTGGTTCTGGCATAGCCAGCAGTTGATATTGGCCTGTCCGGCAGGTGGTTCCAGCGAGTCGAACAGGTGGCTCCGGCGTGCTCGGCAGGTGGTTCCGGTCTGTCCGGTAGGTGATTCCGGCGTGTCCGGCACGTGCTTCCGGCACGTCTGAGAGGTGGTTCCGTCATGCGTGACAGGTGGTTTCGGAGTGTCCGCCAGGTGGTTCTGGCGTACCCGGCAGGTGATTTTGGCGTGTCCGGCAGGTGTTTCTGGCGAGTCGAGCAGGTGGCTCCGGCATGCTCGGCAGGTGCTTCCGGCGTCTCCGGCACGTGGTTCTGGTGTGTCTGAGAGCTGGTTCCGGCATGTCCGGCAGATGATTCCGGAGTGTCCGCCAAGTGGTTCTGGCATACCCGGCTGGTGATTTGGGCATGTCAGGTAGGTGGTTCTGGCGAGTCGAGCTGGTGGCTCGGCGTGCTCGGCAGGTTGTTCAGACCTGTCTGGCAGGTGTTTTCCGTCTGTTCGGGGTGTGGTTCCAGCATCTCATGCACATGGTTCTGGCACGTCTGAGATGTGGTTCCGGCCGGCCCGACAGGTGTTTCCACAGTGTCCGCCAAGTGGTACTGGCGTAGTTGGCAGGTGATTTTGGCATGACCGGCAGGTGGTTCCAGCAAGCCCGGCAGGTGATTCCGAAGTGTTCCCCAACTGGTTGTGGCGTAGCCGGCAGGTGATTTTTGCGTGTCCGTCAGGTGGTTCTGGCGAGTCGAGCAGGTGGTTCCGGCGTGCTCGGCAGGTGCTTCCGGGGTCATTGGCACGTGGTTCTGGCATATCTGAGAGGTGGTTCCGGCATGCCCGACAGGTGATTCCGGAGTGTTCGCCAAGTGTTTCCGGCGTAGCCGGCAGGTGATTTTGCATGTCCAGTGGTCGTTCCGGCGGGTCGAGCCGGTGGTTCCGGCGTGTCCGGCAGGTGGTTCCGGTCTGTCCGGCAGGTGGTTCTGTGGTGTCCGGCACGAGGTTCAGTCTGAGAGGCTGTGCCGGCATGCCCCTCACGTGATTCCGGCTTGTCCCCGAAGTGGTGCTGGTGTAGCGGGCAGGTGATTTTGGCGTGTCCGGCAGGTGGTTCAGGCGAGTTGAGCAGGTGCTTGCGACGTGCTCGGCAGGTGCTTCCGGCGTCTCCGGCACGTGTTTCTGGCACATCTGACTGGTGGTTCCGGCATGCCCAAAAGTTGATTCCGGTCTGTCCGGTAGGTGGTTCCGGCGTGCACGGCACGTGGTTCTGGTACGTGTCAGAGGTGGTTGCGTATGCCCAACAGGTGATTCCGGACTGTCCGCCACGTGCTTCTGGCACGTCTGAGAGGTGGTTCCAACATGCCCGGCAGGTCATTTCGGAGAGTCGTCCAAGTGGTTCTGGCGTAGCCCGCAGGTGATTTTGGCGTGTCCGGCAGGTGGTTCCGCCGTGCTCGGCAGGTGGTTGAGGCATGGCCATCACGTGGTTCCAGTCTGTCCAGGACGTGTTTCCAGCTTCTCTGGCAGGTGGTTCTGGTACGTCTGAGAGGTGGTTCCGCCATGGCTGGCAGGTGATCCCGGACTGTCCCCCAGGTGTTCTGGCATAGCCAGCAGTTGATATTGGCCTGTCCGGCAGGTGGTTCCAGCGAGTCGAACAGGTGGCTCCGGCGTGGTTGGCAGGTGGTTCCGGTCTGTCCGGTAGGTGTTTCCTGCGTGTCTGGCACGTGCTTCCGGCACGTCTGAGAGGTGGTTCCTGCATGCGCGGCAGGTGATTCCGTAGTGTCCGCCAGGTGGTTCTGGCATACCCGGCAGGTGATTTTGGCGTGTCCGGCAGGTGTTTCTGGCGAGTCGAGCAGGTGGCTCCGGCATGCTCGGCAGGTGCTTCCGGCGTCTCCGGCACGTGGTTCTGGTGTGTCTGAGAGCTGGTTCCGGCATGTCCGGCAGATGATTCCGGAGTGTCTGCCAAGTGGTTCTGGCATACCCGGCTGGTGATTTGGGCATGTCAGGTAGGTGGTTCTGGCGAGTCGAGCTGGTGGCTCGGCGTGCTCGGCAGGTTGTTCAGACGGGTCTGGCAGGTGTTTTCCGTCTGTTCGGGGTGTGGTTCCCACATCTCATGCACATGGTTCTGGCACGTCTGAGATGTGGTTCTGGCCGGCCTGACAGGTGTTTCCACAGTGTCCGCCAAGTGGTACTGGCGTAGTTGGCAGGTGATTTTGGCATGACCGGCAGGTGGTTCCAGCAAGCCCGGCAGGTGATTCCGAAGTGTTCCCCAACTGGTTGTGGCGTAGCCGGCAGGTGATTTTTGCGTGTCCGGCAGGTGGTTCTGGCAAGTCGAGCAGGTGGTTCCGGCGTGCTCGGCAGGTGCTTCCGGGGTCATTGGCACGTGGTTCTGGCATATCTGAGAGGTGGTTCCGGCATGCCCGGCAGGTGATTCCGGAGTGTTCGCCAAGTGTTTCCGGCGTAGCCGGCAGGTGATTTTGCATGTCCAGCGGTCGTTCCGGCGGGTCGAGCCGGTGGTTCCGGCGTGTCCGGCAGCTGGTTCCGGTCTGTCCGGCAGGTGGTTCTGTGGTGTCCGGCACGGGGTTCAGTCTGAGAGGCTGTGCCGGCATGCCCCTCACGTGATTCCGGATTGTCCCCGAAGTGGTGCTGGTGTAGCGGGCAGGTGATTTTGGCATGTCCGGCAGGTGGTTCAGGCGAGTTGAGCAGGTGCTTGCGACGTGCTCGGCAGGTGCTTCCGGCGTCTCCGGCACGTGTTTCTGGCACATCTGACTGGTGGTTCCGGCATGCCCAAAAGTTGATTCCGGTCTGTCCGGTAGGTGGTTCCGGCGTGCACGGCACGTGGTTCTGGTACGTGTCAGAGGTGGTTGCGTATGCCCAACAGGTGATTCCGGACTGTCCGCCACGTGCTTCTGGCACGTCTGAGAGGTGGTTCCAACATGCCCGGCAGGTCATTTCGGAGAGTCATCCAAGTGGTTCTGGCGTAGCCCGCAGGTGATTTTGGCGTGTCCGGCAGGTGGTTCCGCCGTGCTCGGCAGGTGGTTCAGGCATGGCCGTCACGTGGTTCCAGTCTGTCCAGGACGTGTTTCCAGCTTCTCCGGCAGGTGGTTCTGGTACGTCTGAGGGGTGGTTCCGCCATGGCTGGCAGGTGATCCCGGACTGTCCCCCAGGTGGTTCTGGCATAGCCAGCAGTTGATATTGGCCTGTCCGGCAGGTGGTTCCAGCGAGTCGAACAGGTGGCTCCGGCGTTGTTGGCAGGTGGTTCCGGTCTGTCCGGTAGGTGTTTCCGGCGTGTTTGGCACGTGCTTCCGGCACGTCTGAGAGGTGGTTCCGGCATGCGCAGCAGGTGATTCCGTAGTGTCCGCCAGGTGGTTCTGGCATACCCGGCAGGTGATTTTGGCGTGTCCGGCAGGTGTTTCTGGCGAGTCGAGCAGGTGGCTCCGGCATGCTCGGCAGGTGTTTCCGGCGTCTCCGGCGCTTGGTTCTGGTGTGTCTGAGAGCTGGTTCCGGCATGTCCGGCAGATGATTCCGGAGTGTCCGCCAAGTGGTTCTGGCATACCCAGCAGGTGATTTTGGCGTGTCAGGGAGGTGGTACCGGTGAGTCGAGCAGGTGGTTCCGGCGTGCTCAGCAGGTGGTTCAGGCGGTTCTGGCAGGTGGTATCCGTCTGTTCGGGGTGTGGTTCCAGCATCTCATGAACACGTTTCTGGCACGTCTGAGATGTGGTTCCAGCTGGCCCGAGAGGTGTTTCCGCAGTGTCCGCCAAGCGGTTCTGGCGTAGTTGGCAGGTGATTTTGGCATGACTGGCAGGTGGTTCCAGCAAGCCTGGCAGGTGATTCCAAAGTGTTCACCAACTGGTTGTGGCGTAGCCGGCAGGTGATTTTTGCGTGATCGGCAGGTGGTTCTGGCGAGTCGAGCAGGTGGTTCCGGCGTGCTCGGCTGGTGCTTCCGGGTTCATTAGCACAGGGTTCTGGCATGTCTGAGAGGTGGTTCCTGCATGCCCGGCAAGTGATTCTGGAGTGTTCGCCAAGTGGTTCTGGCATAGTCGGCAGGTGATTTTGGCATGTCCGGCAGGTGGTTCAGGCGAGTTGAGCATGTGGTTCCAACGTGCTTGGCAGGTGCTTCCGGCGTCTCCGGCACGTGTTTCTGGCACATCTGACAGGTGGTTCCGGCATGCCCGAAAGGTGATTCCGGTCTGTCCGGTAGGTGGTTCCAGCCGGCACGGCATGTGGTTCTGGTACGTCTCAGAGGTGGTTGCACATGCCCAAGAGGTGATTCCGGACTGTCCGCCACATGGTTCTGGCACGTCTGAGAGGTGGTTCCGGCATGCCCGGCAGGTCATCGCAGAGAGTCCTCCAAGTGGTTCTGGCATAACACGCAGGTGATTTTGGCGTGTCTGGCAGGTTGTTCCGTTGTGCTTGGCAGGTGTTTCAGGCTTGGCCGGCAGGTGGTTCCAGACTGTCCAGGACGTGTTTCCAGCTTCTCCGGCAGGTGGTTCTGGTACGTCTGAGAGGTGGTTCCGCCATGGCTGGCAGGTGATTCCGGACCGTCCCCCAGGTGGTTCTGGCATAGCCAGCAGTTGATATTGGCCTGTCCGGCAGGTGGTTCCAGCGAGTCGAACAGGTGGCTCCGGCGTGCTCGGCAGGTGGTTCCGGTCTGTCCGGTAGGTGATTCCGGCGTGTCCGGCACGTGCTTCCGGCACGTCTGAGAGGTGGTTCCGTCATGCGTGACAGGTGGTTTCGGAGTGTCCGCCAGGTGGTTCTGGCGTACCCGGCAGGTGATTTTGGCGTGTCCGGCAGGTGTTTCTGGCGAGTCGAGCAGGTGGCTCCGGCATGCTCGGCAGGTGCTTCCGGCGTCTCCGGCACGTGGTTCTGGTGTGTCTGAGAGCTGGTTCCGGCATGTCCGGCAGATGATTCCGGAGTGTCCGCCAAGTGGTTCTGGCATACCCGGCTGGTGATTTGGGCATGTCAGGTAGGTGGTTCTGGCGAGTCGAGCTGGTGGCTCGGCGTGCTCGGCAGGTTGTTCAGACCTGTCTGGCAGGTGTTTTCCGTCTGTTCGGGGTGTGGTTCCAGCATCTCATGCACATGGTTCTGGCACGTCTGAGATGTGGTTCCGGCCGGCCCGACAGGTGTTTCCACAGTGTCCGCCAAGTGGTACTGGCGTAGTTGGCAGGTGATTTTGGCATGACCGGCAGGTGGTTCCAGCAAGCCCGGCAGGTGATTCCGAAGTGTTCCCCAACTGGTTGTGGCGTAGCCGGCAGGTGATTTTTGCGTGTCCGTCAGGTGGTTCTGGCGAGTCGAGCAGGTGGTTCCGGCGTGCTCGGCAGGTGCTTCCGGGGTCATTGGCACGTGGTTCTGGCATATCTGAGAGGTGGTTCCGGCATGCCCGACAGGTGATTCCGGAGTGTTCGCCAAGTGTTTCCGGCGTAGCCGGCAGGTGATTTTGCATGTCCAGCGGTCGTTCCGGCGGGTCGAGCCGGTGGTTCAGGCGTGTCCGGCAGGTGGTTCCGGTCTGTCCGGCAGGTGGTTCTGTGGTGTCCGGCACGAGGTTCAGTCTGAGAGGCTGTGCCGGCATGCCCCTCACATGATTCCGGCTTGTCCCCGAAGTGGTGCTGGTGTAGCGGGCAGGTGATTTTGGCATGTCCGGCAGGTGGTTCAGGCGAGGTGAGCAGGTGCTTGCGACGTGCTCGGCAGGTGCTTCCGGCGTCTCCGGCACGTGTTTCTGGCACATCTGACAGGTGGTTCCGGCATGCCCGAAAGGTGATTCCGGTCTGTCCGGTAGGTGGTTCCAGCCGGCACGGCATGTGGTTCTGGTACGTCTCAGAGGTGGTTGCACATGCCCAAGAGGTGATTCCGGACTGTCCGCCACATGGTTCTGGCACGTCTGAGAGGTGGTTCCGGCATGCCCGGCAGGTCATCGCAGAGAGTCCTCCAAGTGGTTCTGGCATAACACGCAGGTGATTTTGGCGTGTCTGGCAGGTTGTTCCGTTGTGCTTGGCAGGTGGTTCAGGCTTGGCCGGCAGGTGGTTCCAGACTGTCCAGGACGTGTTTCCAGCTTCTCCGGCAGGTGGTTCTGGTACGTCTGAGAGGTGGTTCCGCCATGGCTGGCAGGTGATTCCGGACCGTCCCCCAGGTGGTTCTGGCATAGCCAGCAGTTGATATTGGCCTGTCCGGCAGGTGGTTCCAGCGAGTCGAACAGGTGGCTCCGGCGTGCTCGGCAGGTGGTTCCGGTCTGTCCGGTAGGTGATTCCGGCGTGTCCGGCACGTGCTTCCGGCACGTCTGAGAGGTGGTTCCGGCATGCGTGACAGGTGGTTTCGGAGTGTCCGCCAGGTGGTTCTGGCGTACCCGGCAGGTGATTTTGGGGTGTCCGGCAGGTGTTTCTGGCGAGTCGAGCAGGTGGCTCCGGCATGCTCGGCAGGTGCTTCCGGCGTCTCCGGCACGTGGTTCTGGTGTGTCTGAGAGCTGGTTCCGGCATGTCCGGCAGATGATTCCGGAGTGTCCGCCAAGTGGTTCTGGCATACCCGGCTTGTGATTTGGGCATGTCAGGTAGGTGGTTCTGGCGAGTCGAGCTGGTGGCTCGGCGTGCTCGGCAGGTTGTTCAGACGGGTCTGGCAGGTGTTTTCCGTCTGTTCGGGGTGTGGTTCCAGCATCTCATGCACATGGTTCTGGCACGTCTGAGATGTGGTTCCGGCCGGCCCGACAGGTGTTTCCACAGTGTCCGCCAAGTGGTACTGGCGTAGTTGGCAGGTGATTTTGGCATGACCGGCAGGTGGTTCCAGCAAGCCCGGCAGGTGATTCCGAAGTGTTCCCCAACTGGTTGTGGCGTAGCCGGCAGGTGATTTTTGCGTGTCCGTCAGGTGGTTCTGGCGAGTCGAGCAGGTGTTTCCGGCGTGCTCGGCAGGTGCTTCCGGGGTCATTGGCACGTGGTTCTGGCATATCTGAGAGGTGGTTCCGGCATGCCCGGCAGGTGATTCCGGAGTGTTCGCCAAGTGTTTCCGGCGTAGCCGGCAGGTGATTTTGCATGTCCAGCGGTCGTTCCGGCGGGTCGAGCCGGTGGTTCCAGCGTGTCCGGCAGGTGGTTCCGGTCTGTCCGGCAGGTGGTTCTGTGGTGTCCGGCACGAGGTTCAGTCTGAGAGGCTGTGCCGGCATGCCCCTCACGTGATTCCGGCTTGTCCCCGAAGTGGTGCTGGTGTAGCGGGCAGGTGATTTTGGCGTGTCCGGCAGGTGGTTCAGGCGAGGTGAGCAGGTGCTTGCGACGTGCTCGGCAGGTGCTTCCGGCGTCTCCGGCACGTGTTTCTGGCACATCTGACTGGTGGTTCCGGCATGCCCAAAAGTTGATTCCGGTCTGTCCGGTAGGTGGTTCCGGCGTGCACGGCACGTGGTTCTGGTACGTGTCAGAGGTGGTTGCGTATGCCCAACAGGTGATTCCGGACTGTCCGCCACGTGCTTCTGGCACGTCTGAGAGGTGGTTCCAACATGCCCGGCAGGTCATTTCGGAGAGTCGTCCAAGTGGTTCTGGCGTAGCCCGCAGGTGATTTTGGCGTGTCCGGCAGGTGGTTCCGCCGTGCTCGGCAGGTGGTTGAGGCATGGCCATCACGTGGTTCCAGTCTGTCCAGGACGTGTTTCCAGCTTCTCTGGCAGGTGGTTCTGGTACGTCTGAGAGGTGGTTCCGCCATGGCTGGCAGGTGATCCCGGACTGTCCCCCAGGTGTTCTGGCATAGCCAGCAGTTGATATTGGCCTGTCCGGCAGGTGGTTCCAGCGAGTCGAACAGGTGGCTCCGGCGTGGTTGGCAGGTGGTTCCGGTCTGTCCGGTAGGTGTTTCCTGCGTGTCTGGCACGTGCTTCCGGCACGTCTGAGCGGTGGTTCCTGCATGCGCGGCAGGTGATTCCGTAGTGTCCGCCAGGTGGTTCTGGCATACCCGGCAGGTGATTTTGGCGTGTCCGGCAGGTGTTTCTGGCGAGTCGAGCAGGTGGCTCCGGCATGCTCGGCAGGTGTTTCCGGCGTCTCCGGCACTTGGTTCTGGTGTGTCTGAGAGCTGGTTCCGGCATGTCCGGCAGATGATTCCGGAGTGTCCGCCAAGTGGTTCTGGCATAGCCAGCAGGTGATTTTGGCGTGTCAGGGAGGTGGTACCGGTGAGTCGAGCAGGTGGTTCCGGCGTGCTCAGCAGGTGGTTCAGGCGGTTCTGGCAGGTGGTATCCGTCTGTTCGGGGTGTGGTTCCAGCATCTCATGAACACGTTTCTGGCACGTCTGAGATGTGGTTCCAGCCGGCCCGACAGGTGTTTCCGCAGTGTCCGCCAAGCGGTTCTGGCGTAGTTGGCAGGTGATTTTGGCATGACTGGCAGGTGGTTCCAGCAAGCCTGGCAGGTGATTCCAAAGTGTTCACCAACTGGTTGTGGCGTAGCCGGCAGGTGATTTTTGCGTGATCGGCAGGTGGTTCTGGCGAGTCGAGCAGGTGGTTCCGGCGTGCTTGGCTGGTGCTTCCGGGGTCATTGGCACGGGGTTCTGGCATGTCTGAGAGGTGGTTCCTGCAAGCCCGGCAAGTGATTCCGGAGTGTTCGCCAAGTGGTTCTGGCATAGTCGGCAGGTGATTTTGGCATGTCCGGCAGGTGGTTCAGGCGAGTTGAGCAGGTGGTTCCAACGTGCTTGGCAGATGCTTCCGGCGTCTCTGGCACGTGTTTCTGGCACATCTGACAGGTGGTTCCGGCATGCCCGAAAGGTGATTCCGGTCTGTCCGGTAGGTGGTTCCAGCCTACAAGGCATGTGGTTCTGGTACGTCTCAGAGGTGGTTGCGCATGCCCAACAGGTGATTCCGGACTGTCCGCCACATGGTTCTGGCACGTCTGAGAGGTGGTTCCGGCATGCCCGGCAGGTCATCGCAGTGAGTCCTCCAAGTGTTTCTGGCATAACACGCAGTTGATTTTGGCGTGTCTGGCAGGTTGTTCCGTTGTGCTTGGCAGGTGGTTCAGGCTTGGCCGGCAGGTGGTTCCAGACTGTCCAGGACGTGTTTCCAGCTTCTCCGGCAGGTGGTTCTGGTACGTCTGAGAGGTGGTTCCGCCATGGCTGGCAGGTGATTCCGGACCGTCCCCCAGGTGGTTCTGGCATAGCCAGCAGTTGATATTGGCCTGTCCGGCAGGTGGTTCCAGCGAGTCGAACAGGTGGCTCCGGCGTGCTCGGCAGGTGGTTCCGGTCTGTCCGGTAGGTGATTCCGGCGTGTCCAGCACGTGCTTCCGGCACGTCTGGTGGTTCCGGCATGCGCGACAGGTGGTTTCGGAGTGTCCGCCAGGTGGTTCTGGCGTACCCGGCAGGTGATTTTGGCGTGTCCGGCAGGTGTTTCTGGCGAGTCGAGCAGGTGGCTCCGGCATGCTCGGCAGGTGCTTCCGGCGTCTCCGGCACTTGGTTCTGGTGTGTCTGAGAGCTGGTTCTGGCATGTCCGGAAGATGATTCCGGAGTGTCCGCCAAGTGGTGTTGGCATACCCAGCAGGTGATTTTGGCGTGTCAGGGAGGTGGTACCGGTGAGTCGAGCAGGTGGTTCCGGCGTGCTCAGCAGGTGGTTCAGGCGGTTCTGGCAGGTGGTATCCGTCTGTTCGGGGTGTGGTTCCAGCATCTCATGAACACGTTTCTGGCACGTCTGAGATGTGGTTCCAGCCGGCCCGACAGGTGTTTCCGCAGTGTCCGCCAAGCGGTTGTGGCGTAGTTGGCAGGTGATTTGGGCATGACTGGCAGGTGGTTCCAGCAAGCCTGGCAGGTGATTCCAAAGTGTTCACCAACTGGTTGTGGCGTAGCCGGCAGGTGATTTTTGCGTGATCGGCAGGTGGTTCTGGCGAGTCGAGCAGGTGGTTCCGGCGTGCTCGGCTGGTGCTTCCGGGGTCATTGGCACGGGGTTCTGGCATGTCTGAGAGGTGGTTCCGGCATGCGTGACAGGTGGTTTCGGAGTGTCCGCCAGGTGGTTCTGGCGTACCCGGCAGGTGATTTTGGCGTGTCCGGCAGGTGTTTCTGGCGAGTCGAGCAGGTGGCTCCGGCATGCTCGGCAGGTGCTTCCGGCGTCTCCGGCACGTGGTTCTGGTGTGTCTGAGAGCTGGTTCCGGCATGTCCGGCAGATGATTCCGGAGTGTCCGCCAAGTGGTTCTGGCATACCCGGCTGGTGATTTGGGCATGTCAGGTAGGTGGTTCTGGCGAGTCGAGCTGGTGGCTCGGCGTGCTCGGCAGGTTGTTCAGACCTGTCTGGCAGGTGTTTTCCGTCTGTTCGGGGTGTGGTTCCAGCATCTCATGCACATGGTTCTGGCACGTCTGAGATGTGGTTCCGGCCGGCCCGACAGGTGTTTCCACAGTGTCCGCCAAGTGGTACTGGCGTAGTTGGCAGGTGATTTTGGCATGACCGGCAGGTGGTTCCAGCAAGCCCGGCAGGTGATTCCGAAGTGTTCCCCAACTGGTTGTGGCGTAGCCGGCAGGTGATTTTTGCGTGTCCGTCAGGTGGTTCTGGCGAGTCGAGCAGGTGGTTCCGGCGTGCTCGGCAGGTGCTTCCGGGGTCATTGGCACGTGGTTCTGGCATATCTGAGAGGTGGTTCCGGCATGCCCGACAGGTGATTCCGGAGTGTTCGCCAAGTGTTTCCGGCGTAGCCGGCAGGTGATTTTGCATGTCCAGCGGTCGTTCCGGCGGGTCGAGCCGGTGGTTCAGGCGTGTCCGGCAGGTGGTTCCGGTCTGTCCGGCAGGTGGTTCTGTGGTGTCCGGCACGAGGTTCAGTCTGAGAGGCTGTGCCGGCATGCCCCTCACGTGATTCCGGCTTGTCCCCGAAGTGGTGCTGGTGTAGCGGGCAGGTGATTTTGGCGTGTCCGGCAGGTGGTTCAGGCGAGGTGAGCAGGTGCTTGCGACGTGCTCGGCAGGTGCTTCCGGCGTCTCCGGCACGTGGTTCTGGCACATCTGACTGGTGGTTCCGGCATGCCCAAAAGTTGATTCCGGTCTGTCCGGTAGGTGGTTCCGGCGTGCACGGCACGTGGTTCTGGTACGTGTCAGAGGTGGTTGCGTATGCCCAACAGGTGATTCCGGACTGTCCGCCACGTGCTTCTGGCACGTCTGAGAGGTGGTTCCAACATGCCCGGCAGGTCATTTCGGAGAGTCGTCCAAGTGGTTCTGGCGTAGCCCGCAGGTGATTTTGGCGTGTCCGGCAGGTGGTTCCGCCGTGCTCAGCAGGTGGTTGAGGCATGGCCATCACGTGGTTCCAGTCTGTCCAGGACGTGTTTCCAGCTTCTCTGGCAGGTGGTTCTGGTACGTCTGAGAGGTGGTTCCGCCGTGGCTGGCAGGTGATCCCGGACTGTCCCCCAGGTGTTCTGGCATAGCCAGCAGTTGATATTGGCCTGTCTGGCAGGTGGTTCCAGCGAGTCGAACAGGTGGCTCCGGCGTGGTTGGCAGGTGGTTCCGGTCTGTCCGGTAGGTGTTTCCTGCGTGTCTGGCACGTGCTTCCAGCACGTCTGAGAGGTGGTTCCTGCATGCGCGGCAGGTGATTCCGTAGTGTCCGCCAGGTGGTTCTGGCATACCCGGCAGGTGATTTTGGCGTGTCCGGCAGGTGTTTCTGGCGAGTCGAGCAGGTGGCTCCGGCATGCTCGGCAGGTGTTTCCGGCGTCTCCGGCACTTGGTTCTGGTGTGTCTGAGAGCTGGTTCCGGCATGTCCGGCAGATGATTCCGGAGTGTCCGCCAAGTGGTTCTGGCATACCCAGCAGGTGATTTTGGCGTGTCAGGGAGGTGGTACCGGTGAGTCGAGCAGGTGGTTCCGGCGTGCTCAGCAGGTGGTTCAGGCGGTTCTGGCAGGTGGTATCCGTCTGTTCGGGGTGTGGTTCCAGCATCTCATGAACACGTTTCTGGCACGTCTGAGATGTGGTTCCAGCCGGCCCGACAGGTGTTTCCGCAGTGTCCGCCAAGCGGTTCTGGCGTAGTTGGCAGGTGATTTTGGCATGACTGGCAGGTGGTTCCAGCAAGCCTGGCAGGTGATTCCAAAGTGTTCACCAACTGGTTGTGGCGTAGCCGGCAGGCGATTTTTGCGTGATCGGCAGGTGGTTCTGGCGAGTCGAGCAGGTGGTTCAGGCGTGCTTGGCTGGTGCTTCCGGGGTCATTGGCACGGGGTTCTGGCATGTCTGAGAGGTGGTTCCTGCAAGCCCGGCAAGTGATTCCGGAGTGTTCGCCAAGTGGTTCTGGCATAGTCGGCAGGTGATTTTGGCATGTCCGGCAGGTGGTTCAGGCGAGTTGAGCAGGTGGTTCCAACGTGCTTGGCAGATGCTTCCGGCGTCTCTGGCACGTGTTTCTGGCACATCTGACAGGTGGTTCCTGCATGCCCGAAAGGTGATTCCGGTCTGTCCGGTAGGTGGTTCCAGCCTACAAGGCATGTGGTTCTGGTACGTCTCAGAGGTGGTTGCGCATGCCCAACAGGTGATTCCGGACTGTCCGCCACATGGTTCTGGCACGTCTGAGAGGTGGTTCCGGCATGCCCGGCAGGTCATCGCAGAGAGTCCTCCAAGTGTTTCTGGCATAACACGCAGGTGATTTTGGCGTGTCTGGCAGGTTGTTCCGTTGTGCTTGGCAGGTGGTTCAGGCTTGGCCGGCAGGTGGTTCCAGACTGTCCAGGACGTGTTTCCAGCTTCTCCGGCAGGTGGTTGTGGTACGTCTGAGAGGTGGTTCCGCCATGGCTGGCAGGTGATTCCGGACCGTCCCCCAGGTGGTTCTGGCATAGCCAGCAGTTGATATTGGCCTGTCCGGCAGGTGGTTCCAGCGAGTCGAACAGGTGGCTCCGGCGTGCTCGGCAGGTGGTTCCGGTCTGTCCTGTAGGTGATTCCGGCGTGTCCAGCACGTGCTTCCGGCACGTCTGGTGGTTCCGGCATGCGCGACAGGTGGTTTCGGAGTGTCCGCCAGGTGGTTCTGGCGTACCCGGCAGGTGATTTTGGCGTGTCCGGCAGGTGTTTCTGGCGAGTCGAGCAGGTGGCTCCGGCATGCTCGGCAGGTGCTTCCGGCGTCTCCGGCACTTGGTTCTGGTGTGTCTGAGAGCTGGTTCTGGCATGTCCGGAAGATGATTCCGGAGTGTCCGCCAAGTGGTTCTGGCATACCCAGCAGGTGATTTTGGCGTGTCAGGGAGGTGGTACCGGTGAGTCGAGCAGGTGGTTCCGGCGTGCTCAGCAGGTGGTTCAGGCGGTTCTGGCAGGTGGTATCCGTCTGTTCGGGGTGTGGTTCCAGCATCTCATGAACACGTTTCTGGCACGTCTGAGATGTGGTTCCAGCCGGCCCGACAGGTGTTTCCGCAGTGTCCGCCAAGCGGTTCTGGCGTAGTTGGCAGGTGATTTTGGCATGACTGGCAGGTGGTTCCAGCAAGCCTGGCAGGTGATTCCAAAGTGTTCACCAACTGGTTGTGGCGTAGCCGGCAGGTGATTTTTGCGTGATCGGCAGGTGGTTCTGGCGAGTCGAGCAGGTGGTTCCGGCGTGCTCGGCTGGTGCTTCCGGGGTCATTGGCACGGGGTTCTGGCATGTCTGAGAGGTGGTTCCTGCATGCCCGGCAAGTGATTCCGGAGTGTTCGCCAAGTGGTTCTGGCATAGTCGGCAGGTGATTTTGGCATGTCCGGCAGGTGGTTCAGGCGAGTTGAGCAGGTGGTTCCAACGTGCTTGGCAGGTGCTTCCGGCGTCTCCGGCACGTGTTTCTGGCACATCTGACAGGTGGATCCGGCATGCCCAAAAGGTGATTCCGGTCTGTCCGGTAGGTGGTTCCAGCCGGCACGGCATGTGGTTCTGGTACGTCTCAGAGGTGGTTGCGCATGCCCAACAGGTGATTCCGGACTGTCCGCCACATGGTTCTGGCACGTCTGAGATGTGGTTCCGGCCGGCCCGACAGGTGTTTCCACAGTGTCCGCCAAGTGGTACTGGCGTAGTTGGCAGGTGATTTTGGCATGACCGGCAGGTGGTTCCAGCAAGCCCGGCAGGTGATTCCGAAGTGTTCCCCAACTGGTTGTGGCGTAGCCGGCAGGTGATTTTTGCGTGTCCGTCAGGTGGTTCTGGCGAGTCGAGCAGGTGTTTCCGGCGTGCTCGGCAGGTGCTTCCGGGGTCATTGGCACGTGGTTCTGGCATATCTGAGAGGTGGTTCCGGCATGCCCGGCAGGTGATTCCGGAGTGTTCGCCAAGTGTTTCCGGCGTAGCCGGCAGGTGATTTTGCATGTCCAGCGGTTGTTCCGGCGGGTCGAGCCGGTGGTTCCAGCGTGTCCGGCAGGTGGTTCCGGTCTGTCCGGCAGGTGGTTCTGTGGTGTCCGGCACGAGGTTCAGTCTGAGAGGCTGTGCCGGCATGCCCCTCACGTGATTCCGGCTTGTCCCAGAAGTGGTGCTGGTGTAGCGGGCAGGTGATTTTGGCGTGTCCGGCAGGTGGTTCAGGCGAGGTGAGCAGGTGCTTGCGACGTGCTCGGCAGGTGCTTCCGGCGTCTCCGGCACGTGTTTCTGGCACATCTGACTGGTGGTTCCGGCATGCCCAAAAGTTGATTCCGGTCTGTCCGGTAGGTGGTTCCGGCGTGCACGGCACGTGGTTCTGGTACGTGTCAGAGGTGGTTGCGTATGCCCAACAGGTGATTCCGGACTGTCCGCCACGTGCTTCTGGCACGTCTGAGAGGTGGTTCCAACATGCCCGGCAGGTCATTTCGGAGAGTCGTCCAAGTGGTTCTGGCGTAGCCCGCAGGTGATTTTGGCGTGTCCGGCAGGTGGTTCCGCCGTGCTCGGCAGGTGGTTGAGGCATGGCCATCACGTGGTTCCAGTCTGTCCAGGACGTGTTTCCAGCTTCTCTGGCAGGTGGTTCTGGTACGTCTGAGAGGTGGTTCCGCCATGGCTGGCAGGTGATCCCGGACTGTCCCCCAGGTGTTCTGGCATAGCCAGCAGTTGATATTGGCCTGTCCGGCAGGTGGTTCCAGCGAGTCGAACAGGTGGCTCCGGCGTGGTTGGCAGGTGGTTCCGGTCTGTCCGGTAGGTGTTTCCTGCGTGTCTGGCACGTGCTTCCGGCACGTCTGAGAGGTGGTTCCTGCATGCGCGGCAGGTGATTCCGTAGTGTCCGCCAGGTGGTTCTGGCATACCCGGCAGGTGATTTTGGCGTGTCCGGCAGGTGTTTCTGGCGAGTCGAGCAGGTGGCTCCGGCATGCTCGGCAGGTGCTTCCGGCGTCTCCGGCACGTGGTTCTGGTGTGTCTGAGAGCTGGTTCCGGCATGTCCGGCAGATGATTCCGGAGTGTCTGCCAAGTGGTTCTGGCATACCCGGCTGGTGATTTGGGCATGTCAGGTAGGTGGTTCTGGCGAGTCGAGCTGGTGGCTCGGCGTGCTCGGCAGGTTGTTCAGACGGGTCTGGCAGGTGTTTTCCGTCTGTTCGGGGTGTGGTTCCCACATCTCATGCACATGGTTCTGGCACGTCTGAGATGTGGTTCTGGCCGGCCTGACAGGTGTTTCCACAGTGTCCGCCAAGTGGTACTGGCGTAGTTGGCAGGTGATTTTGGCATGACCGGCAGGTGGTTCCAGCAAGCCCGGCAGGTGATTCCGAAGTGTTCCCCAACTGGTTGTGGCGTAGCCGGCAGGTGATTTTTGCGTGTCCGGCAGGTGGTTCTGGCAAGTCGAGCAGGTGGTTCCGGCGTGCTCGGCAGGTGCTTCCGGGGTCATTGGCACGTGGTTCTGGCATATCTGAGAGGTGGTTCCGGCATGCCCGGCAGGTGATTCCGGAGTGTTCGCCAAGTGTTTCCGGCGTAGCCGGCAGGTGATTTTGCATGTCCAGCGGTCGTTCCGGCGGGTCGAGCCGGTGGTTCCGGCGTGTCCGGCAGCTGGTTCCGGTCTGTCCGGCAGGTGGTTCTGTGGTGTCCGGCACGGGGTTCAGTCTGAGAGGCTGTGCCGGCATGCCCCTCACGTGATTCCGGATTGTCCCCGAAGTGGTGCTGGTGTAGCGGGCAGGTGATTTTGGCATGTCCGGCAGGTGGTTCAGGCGAGTTGAGCAGGTGCTTGCGACGTGCTCGGCAGGTGCTTCCGGCGTCTCCGGCACGTGTTTCTGGCACATCTGACTGGTGGTTCCGGCATGCCCAAAAGTTGATTCCGGTCTGTCCGGTAGGTGGTTCCGGCGTGCACGGCACGTGGTTCTGGTACGTGTCAGAGGTGGTTGCGTATGCCCAACAGGTGATTCCGGACTGTCCGCCACGTGCTTCTGGCACGTCTGAGAGGTGGTTCCAACATGCCCGGCAGGTCATTTCGGAGAGTCATCCAAGTGGTTCTGGCGTAGCCCGCAGGTGATTTTGGCGTGTCCGGCAGGTGGTTCCGCCGTGCTCGGCAGGTGGTTCAGGCATGGCCGTCACGTGGTTCCAGTCTGTCCAGGACGTGTTTCCAGCTTCTCCGGCAGGTGGTTCTGGTACGTCTGAGGGGTGGTTCCGCCATGGCTGGTAGGTGATCCCGGACTGTCCCCCAGGTGGTTCTGGCATAGCCAGCAGTTGATATTGGCCTGTCCGGCAGGTGGTTCCAGCGAGTCGAACAGGTGGCTCCGGCGTTGTTGGCAGGTGGTTCCGGTCTGTCCGGTAGGTGTTTCCGGCGTGTTTGGCACGTGCTTCCGGCACGTCTGAGAGGTGGTTCCGGCATGCGCAGCAGGTGATTCCGTAGTGTCCGCCAGGTGGTTCTGGCATACCCGGCAGGTGATTTTGGCGTGTCCGGCAGGTGTTTCTGGCGAGTCGAGCAGGTGGCTCCGGCATGCTCGGCAGGTGTTTCCGGCGTCTCCGGCGCTTGGTTCTGGTGTGTCTGAGAGCTGGTTCCGGCATGTCCGGCAGATGATTCCGGAGTGTCCGCCAAGTGGTTCTGGCATACCCAGCAGGTGATTTTGGCGTGTCAGGGAGGTGGTACCGGTGAGTCGAGCAGGTGGTTCCGGCGTGCTCAGCAGGTGGTTCAGGCGGTTCTGGCAGGTGGTATCCGTCTGTTCGGGGTGTGGTTCCAGCATCTCATGAACACGTTTCTGGCACGTCTGAGATGTGGTTCCAGCTGGCCCGAGAGGTGTTTCCGCAGTGTCCGCCAAGCGGTTCTGGCGTAGTTGGCAGGTGATTTTGGCATGACTGGCAGGTGGTTCCAGCAAGCCTGGCAGGTGATTCCAAAGTGTTCACCAACTGGTTGTGGCGTAGCCGGCAGGTGATTTTTGCGTGATCGGCAGGTGGTTCTGGCGAGTCGAGCAGGTGGTTCCGGCGTGCTCGGCTGGTGCTTCCGGGTTCATTAGCACAGGGTTCTGGCATGTCTGAGAGGTGGTTCCTGCATGCCCGGCAAGTGATTCTGGAGTGTTCGCCAAGTGGTTCTGGCATAGTCGGCAGGTGATTTTGGCATGTCCGGCAGGTGGTTCAGGCGAGTTGAGCATGTGGTTCCAACGTGCTTGGCAGGTGCTTCCGGCGTCTCCGGCACGTGTTTCTGGCACATCTGACAGGTGGTTCCGGCATGCCCGAAAGGTGATTCCGGTCTGTCCGGTAGGTGGTTCCAGCCGGCACGGCATGTGGTTCTGGTACGTCTCAGAGGTGGTTGCACATGCCCAAGAGGTGATTCCGGACTGTCCGCCACATGGTTCTGGCACGTCTGAGAGGTGGTTCCGGCATGCCCGGCAGGTCATCGCAGAGAGTCCTCCAAGTGGTTCTGGCATAACACGCAGGTGATTTTGGCGTGTCTGGCAGGTTGTTCCGTTGTGCTTGGCAGGTGGTTCAGGCTTGGCCGGCAGGTGGTTCCAGACTGTCCAGGACGTGTTTCCAGCTTCTCCGGCAGGTGGTTCTGGTACGTCTGAGAGGTGGTTCCGCCATGGCTGGCAGGTGATTCCGGACCGTCCCCCAGGTGGTTCTGGCATAGCCAGCAGTTGATATTGGCCTGTCCGGCAGGTGGTTCCAGCGAGTCGAACAGGTGGCTCCGGCGTGCTCGGCAGGTGGTTCCGGTCTGTCCGGTAGGTGATTCCGGCGTGTCCGGCACGTGCTTCCGGCACGTCTGAGAGGTGGTTCCGTCATGCGTGACAGGTGGTTTCGGAGTGTCCGCCAGGTGGTTCTGGCGTACCCGGCAGGTGATTTTGGCGTGTCCGGCAGGTGTTTCTGGCGAGTCGAGCAGGTGGCTCCGGCATGCTCGGCAGGTGCTTCCGGCGTCTCCGGCACGTGGTTCTGGTGTGTCTGAGAGCTGGTTCCGGCATGTCCGGCAGATGATTCCGGAGTGTCCGCCAAGTGGTTCTGGCATACCCGGCTGGTGATTTGGGCATGTCAGGTAGGTGGTTCTGGCGAGTCGAGCTGGTGGCTCGGCGTGCTCGGCAGGTTGTTCAGACCTGTCTGGCAGGTGTTTTCCGTCTGTTCGGGGTGTGGTTCCAGCATCTCATGCACATGGTTCTGGCACGTCTGAGATGTGGTTCCGGCCGGCCCGACAGGTGTTTCCACAGTGTCCGCCAAGTGGTACTGGCGTAGTTGGCAGGTGATTTTGGCATGACCGGCAGGTGGTTCCAGCAAGCCCGGCAGGTGATTCCGAAGTGTTCCCCAACTGGTTGTGGCGTAGCCGGCAGGTGATTTTTGCGTGTCCGTCAGGTGGTTCTGGCGAGTCGAGCAGGTGGTTCCGGCGTGCTCGGCAGGTGCTTCCGGGGTCATTGGCACGTGGTTCTGGCATATCTGAGAGGTGGTTCCGGCATGCCCGACAGGTGATTCCGGAGTGTTCGCCAAGTGTTTCCGGCGTAGCCGGCAGGTGATTTTGCATGTCCAGCGGTCGTTCCGGCGGGTCGAGCCGGTGGTTCAGGCGTGTCCGGCAGGTGGTTCCGGTCTGTCCGGCAGGTGGTTCTGTGGTGTCCGGCACGAGGTTCAGTCTGAGAGGCTGTGCCGGCATGCCCCTCACGTGATTCCGGCTTGTCCCCGAAGTGGTGCTGGTGTAGCGGGCAGGTGATTTTGGCATGTCCGGCAGGTGGTTCAGGCGAGGTGAGCAGGTGCTTGCGACGTGCTCGGCAGGTGCTTCCGGCGTCTCCGGCACGTGTTTCTGGCACATCTGACAGGTGGTTCCGGCATGCCCGAAAGGTGATTCCGGTCTGTCCGGTAGGTGGTTCCAGCCGGCACGGCATGTGGTTCTGGTACGTCTCAGAGGTGGTTGCACATGCCCAAGAGGTGATTCCGGACTGTCCGCCACATGGTTCTGGCACGTCTGAGAGGTGGTTCCGGCATGCCCGGCAGGTCATCGCAGAGAGTCCTCCAAGTGGTTCTGGCATAACACGCAGGTGATTTTGGCGTGTCTGGCAGGTTGTTCCGTTGTGCTTGGCAGGTGGTTCAGGCTTGGCCGGCAGGTGGTTCCAGACTGTCCAGGACGTGTTTCCAGCTTCTCCGGCAGGTGGTTCTGGTACGTCTGAGAGGTGGTTCCGCCATGGCTGGCAGGCGATTCCGGACCGTCCCCCAGGTGGTTCTGGCATAGCCAGCAGTTGATATTGGCCTGTCCGGCAGGTGGTTCCAGCGAGTCGAACAGGTGGCTCCGGCGTGCTCGGCAGGTGGTTCCGGTCTGTCCGGTAGGTGATTCCGGCGTGTCCGGCACGTGCTTCCGGCACGTCTGACAGGTGGTTCCGGCATGCGTGACAGGTGGTTTCGGAGTGTCCGCCAGGTGGTTCTGGCGTACCCGGCAGGTGATTTTGGGGTGTCCGGCAGGTGTTTCTGGCGAGTCGAGCAGGTGGCTCCGGCATGCTCGGCAGGTGCTTCCGGCGTCTCCGGCACGTGGTTCTGGTGTGTCTGAGAGCTGGTTCCGGCATGTCCGGCAGATGATTCCGGAGTGTCCGCCAAGTGGTTCTGGCATACCCGGCTGGTGATTTGGGCATGTCAGGTAGGTGGTTCTGGCGAGTCGAGCTGGTGGCTCGGCGTGCTCGGCAGGTTGTTCAGACGGGTCTGGCAGGTGTTTTCCGTCTGTTCGGGGTGTGGTTCCAGCATCTCATGCACATGGTTCTGGCACGTCTGAGATGTGGTTCCGGCCGGCCCGACAGGTGTTTCCACAGTGTCCGCCAAGTGGTACTGGCGTAGTTGGCAGGTGATTTTGGCATGACCGGCAGGTGGTTCCAGCAAGCCCGGCAGGTGATTCCGAAGTGTTCCCCAACTGGTTGTGGCGTAGCCGGCAGGTGATTTTTGCGTGTCCGTCAGGTGGTTCTGGCGAGTCGAGCAGGTGTTTCCGGCGTGCTCGGCAGGTGCTTCCGGGGTCATTGGCACGTGGTTCTGGCATATCTGAGAGGTGGTTCCGGCATGCCCGGCAGGTGATTCCGGAGTGTTCGCCAAGTGTTTCCGGCGTAGCCGGCAGGTGATTTTGCATGTCCAGCGGTCGTTCCGGCGGGTCGAGCCGGTGGTTCCAGCGTGTCCAGCAGGTGGTTCCGGTCTGTCCGGCAGGTGGTTCTGTGGTGTCCGGCACGAGGTTCAGTCTGAGAGGCTGTGCCGGCATGCCCCTCACGTGATTCCGGCTTGTCCCCGAAGTGGTGCTGGTGTAGCGGGCAGGTGATTTTGGCGTGTCCGGCAGGTGGTTCAGGCGAGGTGAGCAGGTGCTTGCGACGTGCTCGGCAGGTGCTTCCGGCGTCTCCGGCACGTGTTTCTGGCACATCTGACTGGTGGTTCCGGCATGCCCAAAAGTTGATTCCGGTCTGTCCGGTAGGTGGTTCCGGCGTGCACGGCACGTGGTTCTGGTACGTGTCAGAGGTGGTTGCGTATGCCCAACAGGTGATTCCGGACTGTCCGCCACGTGCTTCTGGCACGTCTGAGAGGTGGTTCCAACATGCCCGGCAGGTCATTTCGGAGAGTCGTCCAAGTGGTTCTGGCGTAGCCCGCAGGTGATTTTGGCGTGTCCGGCAGGTGGTTCCGCCGTGCTCGGCAGGTGGTTGAGGCATGGCCATCACGTGGTTCCAGTCTGTCCAGGACGTGTTTCCAGCTTCTCTGGCAGGTGGTTCTGGTACGTCTGAGAGGTGGTTCCGCCATGGCTGGCAGGTGATCCCGGACTGTCCCCCAGGTGTTCTGGCATAGCCAGCAGTTGATATTGGCCTGTCCGGCAGGTGGTTCCAGCGAGTCGAACAGGTGGCTCCGGCGTGGTTGGCAGGTGGTTCCGGTCTGTCCGGTAGGTGTTTCCTGCGTGTCTGGCACGTGCTTCCGGCACGTCTGAGCGGTGGTTCCTGCATGCGCGGCAGGTGATTCCGTAGTGTCCGCCAGGTGGTTCTGGCATACCCGGCAGGTGATTTTGGCGTGTCCGGCAGGTGTTTCTGGCGAGTCGAGCAGGTGGCTCCGGCATGCTCGGCAGGTGTTTCCGGCGTCTCCGGCACTTGGTTCTGGTGTGTCTGAGAGCTGGTTCCGGCATGTCCGGCAGATGATTCCGGAGTGTCCGCCAAGTGGTTCTGGCATAGCCAGCAGGTGATTTTGGCGTGTCAGGGAGGTGGTACCGGTGAGTCGAGCAGGTGGTTCCGGCGTGCTCAGCAGGTGGTTCAGGCGGTTCTGGCAGGTGGTATCCGTCTGTTCGGGGTGTGGTTCCAGCATCTCATGAACACGTTTCTGGCACGTCTGAGATGTGGTTCCAGCCGGCCCGACAGGTGTTTCCGCAGTGTCCGCCAAGCGGTTCTGGCGTAGTTGGCAGGTGATTTTGGCATGACTGGCAGGTGGTTCCAGCAAGCCTGGCAGGTGATTCCAAAGTGTTCACCAACTGGTTGTGGCGTAGCCGGCAGGTGATTTTTGCGTGATCGGCAGGTGGTTCTGGCGAGTCGAGCAGGTGGTTCCGGCGTGCTTGGCTGGTGCTTCCGGGGTCATTGGCACGGGGTTCTGGCATGTCTGAGAGGTGGTTCCTGCAAGCCCGGCAAGTGATTCCGGAGTGTTCGCCAAGTGGTTCTGGCATAGTCGGCAGGTGATTTTGGCATGTCCGGCAGGTGGTTCAGGCGAGTTGAGCAGGTGGTTCCAACGTGCTTGGCAGATGCTTCCGGCGTCTCTGGCACGTGTTTCTGGCACATCTGACAGGTGGTTCCGGCATGCCCGAAAGGTGATTCCGGTCTGTCCGGTAGGTGGTTCCAGCCTACAAGGCATGTGGTTCTGGTACGTCTCAGAGGTGGTTGCGCATGCCCAACAGGTGATTCCGGACTGTCCGCCACATGGTTCTGGCACGTCTGAGAGGTGGTTCCGGCATGCCCGGCAGGTCATCGCAGTGAGTCCTCCAAGTGTTTCTGGCATAACACGCAGTTGATTTTGGCGTGTCTGGCAGGTTGTTCCGTTGTGCTTGGCAGGTGGTTCAGGCTTGGCCGGCAGGTGGTTCCAGACTGTCCAGGACGTGTTTCCAGCTTCTCCGGCAGGTGCTTCTGGTACGTCTGAGAGGTGGTTCCGCCATGGCTGGCAGGTGATTCCGGACCGTCCCCCAGGTGGTTCTGGCATAGCCAGCAGTTGATATTGGCCTGTCCGGCAGGTGGTTCCAGCGAGTCGAACAGGTGGCTCCGGCGTGCTCGGCAGGTGGTTCCGGTCTGTCCTGTAGGTGATTCCGGCGTGTCCAGCACGTGCTTCCGGCACGTCTGGTGGTTCCGGCATGCGCGACAGGTGGTTTCGGAGTGTCCGCCAGGTGGTTCTGGCGTACCCGGCAGGTGATTTTGGCGTGTCCGGCAGGTGTTTCTGGCGAGTCGAGCAGGTGGCTCCGGCATGCTCGGCAGGTGCTTCCGGCGTCTCCGGCACTTGGTTCTGTTGTGTCTGAGAGCTGGTTCTGGCATGTCCGGAAGATGATTCCGGAGTGTCCGCCAAGTGGTGTTGGCATACCCAGCAGGTGATTTTGGCGTGTCAGGGAGGTGGTACCGGTGAGTCGAGCAGGTGGTTCCGGCGTGCTCAGCAGGTGGTTCAGGCGGTTCTGGCAGGTGGTATCCGTCTGTTCGGGGTGTGGTTCCAGCATCTCATGAACACGTTTCTGGCACGTCTGAGATGTGGTTCCAGCCGGCCCGACAGGTGTTTCCGCAGTGTCCGCCAAGCGGTTCTGGCGTAGTTGGCAGGTGATTTGGGCATGACTGGCAGGTGGTTCCAGCAAGCCTGGCAGGTGATTCCAAAGTGTTCACCAACTGGTTGTGGCGTAGCCGGCAGGTGATTTTTGCGTGATCGGCAGGTGGTTCTGGCGAGTCGAGCAGGTGGTTCCGGCGTGCTCGGCTGGTGCTTCCGGGGTCATTGGCACGGGGTTCTGGCATGTCTGAGAGGTGGTTCCGGCATGCGTGACAGGTGGTTTCGGAGTGTCCGCCAGGTGGTTCTGGCGTACCCGGCAGGTGATTTTGGCGTGTCCGGCAGGTGTTTCTGGCGAGTCGAGCAGGTGGCTCCGGCATGCTCGGCAGGTGCTTCCGGCGTCTCCGGCACGTGGTTCTGGTGTGTCTGAGAGCTGGTTCCGGCATGTCCGGCAGATGATTCCGGAGTGTCCGCCAAGTGGTTCTGGCATACCCGGCTGGTGATTTGGGCATGTCAGGTAGGTGGTTCTGGCGAGTCGAGCTGGTGGCTCGGCGTGCTCGGCAGGTTGTTCAGACGGGTCTGGCAGGTGTTTTCCGTCTGTTCGGGGTGTGGTTCCAGCATCTCATGCACATGGTTCTGGCACGTCTGAGATGTGGTTCCGGCCGGCCCGACAGGTGTTTCCACAGTGTCCGCCAAGTGGTACTGGCGTAGTTGGCAGGTGATTTTGGCATGACCGGCAGGTGGTTCCAGCAAGCCCGGCAGGTGATTCCGAAGTGTTCCCCAACTGGTTGTGGCGTAGCCGGCAGGTGATTTTTGCGTGTCCGTCAGGTGGTTCTGGCGAGTCGAGCAGGTGGTTCCGGCGTGCTCGGCAGGTGCTTCCGGGGTCATTGGCACGTGGTTCTGGCATATCTGAGAGGTGGTTCCGGCATGCCCGACAGGTGATTCCGGAGTGTTCGCCAAGTGTTTCCGGCGTAGCCGGCAGGTGATTTTGCATGTCCAGCGGTCGTTCCGGCGGGTCGAGCCGGTGGTTCAGGCGTGTCCGGCAGGTGGTTCCGGTCTGTCCGGCAGGTGGTTCTGTGGTGTCCGGCACGAGGTTCAGTCTGAGAGGCTGTGCCGGCATGCCCCTCACGTGATTCCGGCTTGTCCCCGAAGTGGTGCTGGTGTAGCGGGCAGGTGATTTTGGCGTGTCCGGCAGGTGGTTCAGGCGAGGTGAGCAGGTGCTTGCGACGTGCTCGGCAGGTGCTTCCGGCGTCTCCGGCACGTGTTTCTGGCACATCTGACTGGTGGTTCCGGCATGCCCAAAAGTTGATTCCGGTCTGTCCGGTAGGTGGTTCCGGCGTGCACGGCACGTGGTTCTGGTACGTGTCAGAGGTGGTTGCGTATGCCCAACAGGTGATTCCGGACTGTCCGCCACGTGCTTCTGGCACGTCTGAGAGGTGGTTCCAACATGCCCGGCAGGTCATTTCGGAGAGTCGTCCAAGTGGTTCTGGCGTAGCCCGCAGGTGATTTTGGCGTGTCCGGCAGGTGGTTCCGCCGTGCTCGGCAGGTGGTTGAGGCATGGCCATCACGTGGTTCCAGTCTGTCCAGGACGTGTTTCCAGCTTCTCTGGCAGGTGGTTCTGGTACGTCTGAGAGGTGGTTCCGCCATGGCTGGCAGGTGATCCCGGACTGTCCCCCAGGTGTTCTGGCATAGCCAGCAGTTGATATTGGCCTGTCTGGCAGGTGGTTCCAGCGAGTCGAACAGGTGGCTCCGGCGTGGTTGGCAGGTGGTTCCGGTCTGTCCGGTAGGTGTTTCCTGCGTGTCTGGCACGTGCTTCCGGCACGTCTGAGAGGTGGTTCCTGCATGCGCGGCAGGTGATTCCGTAGTGTCCGCCAGGTGGTTCTGGCATACCCGGCAGGTGATTTTGGCGTGTCCGGCAGGTGTTTCTGGCGAGTCGAGCAGGTGGCTCCGGCATGCTCGGCAGGTGTTTCCGGCGTCTCCGGCACTTGGTTCTGGTGTGTCTGAGAGCTGGTTCCGGCATGTCCGGCAGATGATTCCGGAGTGTCCGCCAAGTGGTTCTGGCATACCCAGCAGGTGATTTTGGCGTGTCAGGGAGGTGGTACCGGTGAGTCGAGCAGGTGGTTCCGGCGTGCTCAGCAGGTGGTTCAGGCGGTTCTGGCAGGTGGTATCCGTCTGTTCGGGGTGTGGTTCCAGCATCTCATGAACACGTTTCTGGCACGTCTGAGATGTGGTTCCAGCCGGCCCGACAGGTGTTTCCGCAGTGTCCGCCAAGCGGTTCTGGCGTAGTTGGCAGGTGATTTTGGCATGACTGGCAGGTGGTTCCAGCAAGCCTGGCAGGTGATTCCAAAGTGTTCACCAACTGGTTGTGGCGTAGCCGGCAGGCGATTTTTGCGTGATCGGCAGGTGGTTCTGGCGAGTCGAGCAGGTGGTTCAGGCGTGCTTGGCTGGTGCTTCCGGGGTCATTGGCACGGGGTTCTGGCATGTCTGAGAGGTGGTTCCTGCAAGCCCGGCAAGTGATTCCGGAGTGTTCGCCAAGTGGTTCTGGCATAGTCGGCAGGTGATTTTGGCATGTCCGGCAGGTGGTTCAGGCGAGTTGAGCAGGTGGTTCCAACGTGCTTGGCAGATGCTTCCGGCGTCTCTGGCACGTGTTTCTGGCACATCTGACAGGTGGTTCCGGCATGCCCGAAAGGTGATTCCGGTCTGTCCGGTAGGTGGTTCCAGCCTACAAGGCATGTGGTTCTGGTACGTCTCAGAGGTGGTTGCGCATGCCCAACAGGTGATTCCGGACTGTCCGCCACATGGTTCTGGCACGTCTGAGAGGTGGTTCCGGCATGCCCGGCAGGTCATCGCAGAGAGTCCTCCAAGTGTTTCTGGCATAACACGCAGGTGATTTTGGCGTGTCTGGCAGGTTGTTCCGTTGTGCTTGGCAGGTGGTTCAGGCTTGGCCGGCAGGTGGTTCCAGACTGTCCAGGACGTGTTTCCAGCTTCTCCGGCAGGTGGTTGTGGTACGTCTGAGAGGTGGTTCCGCCATGGCTGGCAGGTGATTCCGGACCGTCCCCCAGGTGGTTCTGGCATAGCCAGCAGTTGATATTGGCCTGTCCGGCAGGTGGTTCCAGCGAGTCGAACAGGTGGCTCCGGCGTGCTCGGCAGGTGGTTCCGGTCTGTCCTGTAGGTGATTCCGGCGTGTCCAGCACGTGCTTCCGGCACGTCTGGTGGTTCCGGCATGCGCGACAGGTGGTTTCGGAGTGTCCGCCAGGTGGTTCTGGCGTACCCGGCAGGTGATTTTGGCGTGTCCGGCAGGTGTTTCTGGCGAGTCGAGCAGGTGGCTCCGGCATGCTCGGCAGGTGCTTCCGGCGTCTCCGGCACTTGGTTCTGGTGTGTCTGAGAGCTGGTTCTGGCATGTCCGGAAGATGATTCCGGAGTGTCCGCCAAGTGGTTCTGGCATACCCAGCAGGTGATTTTGGCGTGTCAGGGAGGTGGTACCGGTGAGTCGAGCAGGTGGTTCCGGCGTGCTCAGCAGGTGGTTCAGGCGGTTCTGGCAGGTGGTATCCGTCTGTTCGGGGTGTGGTTCCAGCATCTCATGAACACGTTTCTGGCACGTCTGAGATGTGGTTCCAGCCGGCCCGACAGGTGTTTCCGCAGTGTCCGCCAAGCGGTTCTGGCGTAGTTGGCAGGTGATTTTGGCATGACTGGCAGGTGGTTCCAGCAAGCCTGGCAGGTGATTCCAAAGTGTTCACCAACTGGTTGTGGCGTAGCCGGCAGGTGATTTTTGCGTGATCGGCAGGTGGTTCTGGCGAGTCGAGCAGGTGGTTCCGGCGTGCTCGGCTGGTGCTTCCGGGGTCATTGGCACGGGGTTCTGGCATGTCTGAGAGGTGGTTCCTGCATGCCCGGCAAGTGATTCCGGAGTGTTCGCCAAGTGGTTCTGGCATAGTCGGCAGGTGATTTTGGCATGTCCGGCAGGTGGTTCAGGCGAGTTGAGCAGGTGGTTCCAACGTGCTTGGCAGGTGCTTCCGGCGTCTCCGGCACGTGTTTCTGGCACATCTGACAGGTGGTTCCGGCATGCCCAAAAGGTGATTCCGGTCTGTCCGGTAGGTGGTTCCAGCCGGCACGGCATGTGGTTCTGGTACGTCTCAGAGGTGGTTGCGCATGCCCAACAGGTGATTCCGGACTGTCCGCCACATGGTTCTGGCACGTCTGAGAGGTGGTTCCGGCATGCCCGGCAGGTCATCCCAGAGAGTCCTCCAAGTGGTTCTGGCATAACACGCAGGTGATTTTGGCGTGTCTGGTAGGTTGTTCCGTTGTGCTTGGCAGGTGGTTCAGGCTTGGCCGGCAGGTGGTTCCAGACTGTCCAGGACGTGTTTCCAGCTTCTCCGGCAGGTGGTTCTGGTACGTCTGAGAGGTGGTTCCGCCATGGCTGGCAGGTGATTCCGGACCGTCCCCCAGGTGGTTCTGGCATAGCCAGCAGTTGATATTGGCCTGTCCGGCAGGTGGTTCCAGTGAGTCGAACAGGTGGCTCCGGCATGCTCGGCAGGTGGTTCCGGTCTGTCCGGTAGGTGATTCCGGCGTGTCAGGCACGTGCTTCCGGCACGTCTGAGAAGTGGTTCCGACATGCGCGACAGGTGGTTTCGGAGTGTCCGCCAGGTGGTTCTGGCGTACCCGGCAGGTGATTTTGGGGTGTCCGGCAGGTGTTTCTGGCGAGTCGAGCAGGTGGCTCCGGCATGCTCCGCAGGTGCTTCCGGCGTCTCCGGCACGTGGTTCTGGTGTGTCTGAGAGCTGCTTCCGGCATGTCCGGCAGATGATTCCGGAGTGTCCGCCAAGAGGTTCTGGCATACCCGGCTGGTGATTTGGGCATGTCAGGTAGGTGGTTCCGGCGAGTCGAGCAGGTGGCTCCGGCGTGCTCGGCAGGTTGTTCAGACGGGTCTGGCAGGTGTTTTCCGTCTGTTCGGGGTGTGGTTCCAGCATCTCATGCACATGGTTCTGGCACGTCTGAGATGTGGTTCCGGCCGGCCCGACAGGTGTTTCCACAGTGTCCGCCAAGTGGTACTGGCGTAGTTGGCAGGTGATTTTGGCATGACCGGCAGGTGGTTCCAGCAAGCGCGGCAGGTGATTCCGAAGTGTTCCCCAACTGGTTGTGGCGTAGCCGGCAGGTGATTTTTGCGTGTCCGGCAGGTGGTTCTGGCGAGTCGAGCAGGTGGTTCCGGCGTGCTCGGCAGGTGCTTCTGGGGTCATTGTCACGTGGTTCTGGTTGTTCCGGCATGCCCGGCAGGTGATTCCGGAGTGTTCGCCAAGTGTTTCCGGCGTAGCCGGCAGGTGATTTTGCATGTCCAGCGGTCGTTCCAGCGGGTCGAGCCGGTGGTTCCGGCGTGTCTGGAATGTGGTTCCGGTCTGTCCGGCAGGTGGTTCTGTGGTGTCCGGCACGAGGTTCAGTCTGAGAGGCTGTGCCGGCATGCCCCTCACGTGATTCCGGCTTGTCCCCGAAGTGGTGCTGGTGTAGCGGGCAGGTGATTTTGGCGTGTCCGGCAGGTGGTTCAGGCGAGTTGAGCAGGTGGTTGCGACGTGCTCGGCAGGTGCTTCCGGCGTCTCCGGCACGTGTTTCTGGCACATCTGACTGGTGGTTCCGGCATGCCCAAAAGTTGATTCCGGTCTGTCCGGTAGGTGGTTCCGGCGTGCACGGCACGTGGTTCTGGTACGTGTCAGAGGTGGTTGCGTATGCCCAACAGGTGATTCCGGACTGTCCGCCACGTGCTTCTGGCACGTCTGAGAGGTGGTTCCAACATGCCCGGCAGGTCATTTCGGAGAGTCGTCCAAGTGGTTCTGGCGTAGCCCGCAGGTGATTTTGGCGTGTCCGGCAGGTGGTTCCGCCGTGCTCGGCAGGTGGTTCAGGCATGGCCGTCACGTGGTTCCAGTCTGTCCAGGACGTGTTTCCAGCTTCTCCGGCAGGTGGTTCTGGTACGTCTGAGAGGTGGTTCCGCCATGGCTGGCAGGTGATCCCGGACTGTCCCCCAGGTGGTTCTGGCATAGCCAGCAGTTGATATTGGCCTGTCTGGCAGGTGGTTCCAGCGAGTCGAACAGGTGGCTCCGGCGTTCTTGGCAGGTGGTTCCGGTCTGTCCGGTAGGTGTTTCCGGCGTGTCTGGCACGTGCTTCCGGCACGTCTGAGAGGTGGTTCCGGCATGCGCGGCAGGTGATTCCGGAGTGTCCGCCAGGTGGTTCTGGCATACCCGGCAGGTGATTTTGGCGTGTCCGGCAGGTGTTTCTGGCGAGTCGAGCAGGTGGCTCCGGCATGCTCGGCAGGTGCTTCCGGTATCTCCGGCACTTGGTTCTGGTGTGTCTGAGAGCTGGTTCCGCCATGTCCGGCAGATGATTCCGGAGTGTCCGCCAAGTGGTTCTGGCATACCCAGCAGGTGATTTTGGCGTGTCAGGGAGGTGGTACCGGTGAGTCGAGCAGGTGGTTCCGGCGTGCTCAGCAGGTGGTTCAGGCGGTTCTGGCAGGTGGTATCCGTCTGTTCGGGGTGTGGTTCCAGCATCTCATGAACACGTTTCTGGCACGTCTGAGATGTGGTTCCAGCCGGCCCGACAGGTGTTTCCGCAGTGTCCGCCAAGCGGTTCTGGCGTAGTTGGCAGGTGATTTTGGCATGACTGGCAGGTGGTTCCAGCAAGCCTGGCAGGTGATTCCAAAGTGTTCACCAACTGGTTGTGGCGTAGCCGGCAGGTGATTTTTGCGTGATCGGCAGGTGGTTCTGGCGAGTCGAGCAGGTGGTTGCGGCGTGCTCGGCAGGTGCTTCCGGGGTCATTGGCACGGGGTTCTGGCATGTCTGAGAGGTGGTTCCTGCATGCCCGGCAAGTGATTCCGGAGTGTTCGCCAAGTGGTTCTGGCATAGTCGGCAGGTGATTTTGGCATGTCCGGCAGGTGGTTCAGGTGAGTTGAGCAGGTGGTTCCAACGTGCTTGGCAGGTGCTTCCGGCGTCTCCGGCACGTGTTTCTGGCACATCTGACAGGTGGTTCCGGCATGCCCGAAAGGTGATTCCGGTCTGTCCGGTAGGTGGTTCCAGCCTGCACGGCATGTGTTTCTGGTACGTCTCAGAGGTGGTTGCACATGCCCAACAGGTGATTCCGGACTGTCCGCCACATGGTTCTGGCACGTCTGAGAGGTGGTTCCGGCATGCCCGGCAGGTCATCCCAGAGAGTCCTCCAAGTGGTTCTGGCATAACACGCAGGTGATTTTGGCGTGTCTGGCAGGTTGTTCCGTTGTGCTTGGCAGGTGCTTCAGGCTTGGCCGGCAGGTGGTTCCAGACTGTCCGGGACGTGTTTCCAGCTTCTCCGGCACGTGGTTCTGGTACGTCTGAAAGGTGGTTCCGCCATGGCTGGCAGGTGATTCCGGACCGTCCCCCAGGTGGTTCTGGCATAGCCAGCAGTTGATATTGGCCTGTCCGGCAGGTGGTTCCAGCGAGTCGAACAGGTGGCTCCGGCGTGCTCGGCAGGTGGTTCCGGTCTGTCCGGTAGGTGATTCCGGCGTGTCCGGCACGTGCTTCCGGCACGTCTGAGAGGTGGTTCCGGCATGCGCGACAGGTGATTTCGGAGTGTCCGCCAGGTGGTTCTGGCGTACCCGGCAGGTGATTTTGGCATGACCGGCAGGTGGTTCCAGCAAGCCCGGCAGGTGATTCCGAAGTGTTCCACAACTGGTTGTGGCGTAGCCGGCAGGTGATTTTTGCGTGTCCGGCAGGTGGTTCTGGCGAGTCGAGCAGGTGGTTCCGGCGTGCTCGGCAGGTGCTTCCGGGGTCATTGGCACGTGGTTCTGGCACATCTGAGAGGTGGTTCCAGCATGCCCGTCAGGTGATTCCGGAGTGTTCGCCAAGTGTTTCCGGCGTAGCCGGCAGGTGATTTTGCATGTCCAGCGGTCGTTCCGGCGGGTCGAGCCGGTGGTTCAGGCGTGTCCGGCAGGTGGTTCCGGTCTGTCCGGCAGGTGGTTCTGTGGTGTCCGGCACGAGGTTCAGTCTGAGAGGCTGTGCCGGCATGCCCCTCACGTGATTCCGGCTTGTCCCGAAGTGGTGCTGGTGTAGCGGGCAGGTGATTTTGGCGTGTCCGGCAGGTGGTTCAGGCGAGTTGAGCAGGTGGTTGCGACGTGCTCGGCAGGTGCTTCCGGCGTCTCCGGCACGTGTTTCTGGCACATCTGACTGGTGGTTCCGGCATGCCCAAAAGTTGATTCCGGTCTGTCCGGTAGGTGGTTCCGGCGTGCACGGCACGTGGTTCTGGTACGTGTCAGAGGTGGTTGCGTATGCCCAACAGGTGATTCTGGACTGTCCGCCACGTGCTTCTGGCACGTCTGAGAGGTGGTTCCAACATGCCCGGCAGGTCATTTCGGAGAGTCGTCCAAGTGGTTCTGGCGTAGCCCGCAGGTGATTTTGGCGTGTCCGGCAGGTGGTTCCGCCGTGCTCGGCAGGTGGTTCAGGCATGGCCGTCACGTGGTTCCAGTCTGTCCAGGACGTGTTTCCAGCTTCTCCGGCAGGTGGTTCTGGTACGTCTGAGAGGTGGTTCCGCCATGGCTGGCAGGTGATCCCGGACTGTCCCCCAGGTGGTTCTGGCATAGCCAGCAGTTGATATTGGCCTGTCCGGCAGGTGGTTCCAGCGAGTTGAACAGGTGGCTCCGGCGTGCTCGGCAGGTGGTTCCGGTCTGTCCGGTAGGTGATTCCGGCGTGTCCGGCACGTGCTTCCGGCACGTCTGAGAGGTGGTTCCGGCATGCGCGACAGGTGGTTTCGGAGTGTCCGCCAGGTGGTTCTGGCGTACCCGGCAGGTGATTTTGGCGTGTCCGGCAGGTGTTTCTGGCGAGTCGAGCAGGTGGCTCCGGCATGCTCGGCAGGTGCTTCCGGCGTCTCCGGCACGTGGTTCTGGTGTGTCTGAGAGCTGGTTCCGGCATGTCCGGCAGATGATTCCGGAGTGTCCGCCAAGTGGTTCTGGCATACCCAGCAGGTGATTTTGGCGTGTCAGGGAGGTGGTACCGGTGAGTCGAGCAGGTGGTTCCGGCGTGCTCAGCAGGTGGTTCAGGCGGTTCTGGCAGGTGGTATCCGTCTGTTCGGGGTGTGGTTCCAGCATCTCATGAACACGTTTCGGGCACGTCTGAGATGTGGCTCCAGCCAGCCCGACAGGTGTTTCCGCAGTGTCCGCCAAGCGGTTGTGGCGTAGTTGGCAGGTGATTTTGGCATGACTGGCAGGTGGTTCCAGCAAGCCTGGCAGGTGATTCCAAAGTGTTCACCAACTGGTTGTGGCGTAGCCGGCAGGTGATTTTTGCATGATCGGCATGTGGTTCTGGCGAGTCGAGCAGGTGGTTCCGGCGTGCTCGGCTGGTGCTTCCGGGGTCATTGGCACGGGGTTCTGGCATGTCTGAGAGGTGGTTCCTGCATGCCCGGCAAGTGATTCCGGAGGGTTCGCCAAGTGGTTCTGGCATAGTCGGCAGGTGATTTTGGCATGTCCGGCAGGTGGTTCAGGCGAGTTGAGCAGGTGGTTCCAACGTGCTTGGCAGGTGCTTCCGGCGTCTCCGGCACGTGTTTCTGGCACATCTGACAGGTGGTTCCGGCATGCCCGAAAGGTGATTCCGGTCTGTCCGGTAGGTGGTTCCAGCCTGCACGGCATGTGGTTCTGGTACGTCTCAGAGGTGGTTGCGCATGCCCAACAGGTGATTCCGGACTGTCCGCCACATGGTTCTCGCACGTCTGAGAGGTGGTTCCGGCATGCCCGGCAGGTCATCCCAGAGAGTCCTCCAAGTGGTTCTGGCATAACACGCAGGTGATTTTGGCGTGTCTGGCAGGTTGTTCCGTTGTGCTTGGCAGGTGGTTCAGGCTTGGCCGGCAGGTGGTTCCAGACTGTCCGGGACGTGTTTCCAGCTTCTCCGGCAGGTGGTTCTGGTACGTCTGAGAGGTGGTTCCGCCATGGCTGGCAGGTGATTCCGGACCGTCCCCCAGGTGGTTCTGGCATAGCCACTAGTTGATATTGGCCTGTCCGGCAGGTGGTTCCAGCGAGTCGAACAGGTGGCTCCGGCGTGCTCGGCAGGTGGTTCCGGTCTGTCCGGTAGGTGATTCCGGCGTGTCCGGCACGTGCTTCCGGCACGTCTGAGAGGTGGTTCCGGCATGCGCGACAGGTGGTTTCGGAGTGTCCGCCAGGTGGTTCTGGCGTACCCGGCAGGTGATTTTGGCGTGTCCGGCAGGTGTTTCTGGCGAGTCGAGCAGGTGGCTCCGGCATGCTCGGCAGGTGCTTCCGGCGTCTCCGGCACGTGGTTCTGGTGTGTCTGAGAGCTGGTTCCGGCATGTCCGGCAGATGATTCCGGAGTGTCCGCCAAGTGGTTCTGGCATACCCGGCTGGTGGTTTGGGCATGTCAGGTAGGTGGTTCCGGCGAGTCGAGCAGGTGGCTCCGGCGTGCTCGGCAGGTTGTTCAGACGGGTCTGGCAGGTGTTTTCCGTCTGTTCGGGGTGTGGTTCCAGCATCTCATGCACATGGTTCTGGCACGTCTGAGATGTGGTTCCGGCCGGCCCGACAGGTGTTTCCACAGTGTCCGCCAAGTGGTACTGGCGTAGTTGGCAGGTGATTTTGGCATGACCGGCAGGTGGTTCCAGCAAGCCCGGCAGGTGATTCCGAAGTGTTCCCCAACTGGTTGTGGCGTAGCCGGCAGGTGATTTTTGCGTGTCCGGCAGGTGGTTCTGGCGAGTCGAGCAGGTGGTTCCGGCGTGCTCGCCCGGTGCTTCCGGGGTCTTTGTCACGTGGTTCTGGCATATCTGAGAGGTGGTTCCGGCATGCCCGGCAGGTGATTCCAGAGTGTTCGCCAAGTGTTTCCGGCGTAGCCGGCAGGTGATTTTGCATGTCCACCGGTCGTTCAGGCGGGTCGAGCCGGTGGTTACGGTGTGTCTGGAATGTGGTTCCGGTCTGTCCGGCAGGTGGTTCTGTGGTGTCCGGCACGAGGTTCAGTCTGAGAGGCTGTGCCGGCATGCCCCTCACGTGATTCCGGCTTGTCCCCGAAGTGGTGCTGGTGTAGCGGGCAGGTGATTTTGGCATGTCCGGCAGGTGGTTCAGGCGAGTTGAGCAGGTGGTTGCGACGTGCTCGGCAGGTGCTTCCGGCGTCTCCGGCACGTGTTTCTGGCACATCTGACTGGTGGTTCCGGCATGGCCAAAAGTTGATTCCGGTCTGTCCGGTAGGTGGTTCCGGCGTGCACGGCACGTGGTTCTGGTACGTCTCAGAGGTGGTTGCGTATGCCCAACAGGTGATTCCGGACTGTCCGCCACATGGTTCTGGCACGTCTGAGAGGTGGTTCCAACATGCCCGGCAGGTCATTTCAGAGAGTCGTCCAAGTGGTTCTGGCGTAGCCCGCAGGTGATTTTGGCGTGTCCGGCAGGTGGTTCCGCCGTGCTCGGCAGGTGGTTCAGACATGGCCGTCACGTGGTTCCAGTCTGTCCAGGACGTGTTTCCAGCTTCTCCGGCAGGTGGTTCTGGTACGTCTGAGAGGTGGTTCCGCCATGGCTGGCAGGTGATCCCTGACTGTCCCGCGGGTGGTTCTGGCATAGCCAGCAGTTGATATTGGCCTGTCCGGCAGGTGGTTCCAGCGAGTCGAACAGGTGGCTCCGGCGTTCTTGGCAGGTGGTTCCGGTCTGTCCGGTAGGTGTTTCCGGCGTGTCTGGCACGTGCTTCCGGCACGTCTGAGAGGTGGTTCCGGCATGCGCGGCAGGTGATTCCGGAGTGTCCGCCAGGTGGTTATGGCATACCCGGCAGGTGATTTTGGCGTGTCCGGCAGGTGTTTCTGGCGAGTCGAGCAGGTGGCTCCGGCATGCTCGGCAGGTGCTTCCGGCGTCTCCGGCACTTGGTTCTGGTGTGTCTGAGAGCTGGTTCCGGCATGTCCGGCAGATGATTCCGGAGTGTCCGCCAAGTGGTTCTGGCATACCCAGCAGGTGATTTTGGCGTGTCAGGGAGGTGGTACCGGTGAGTCGAGCAGGTGGTTCCGGCGTGCTGAGCAGGTGGTTCAGGCGGTTCTGGCAGGTGGTATCCGTCTGTTCGGGGTGTGGTTCCAGCATCTCATGAACACGTTTCTGGCACGTCTGAGATGTGGTTCCAGCCGGCCCGACAGGTGTTTCCGCAGTGTCCGCCAAGCGGTTCTGGCGTAGTTGGCAGGTGATTTTGGCATGACTGGCAGGTGGTTCCAGCAAGCCTGGCAGGTGATTCCAAAGTGTTCACCAACTGGTTGTGGCGTAGCCGGCAGGTGATTTTTGCGTGATCGGCAGGTGGTTCTGGCGAGTCGAGCAGGTGGTTCCGGCGTGCTCGGCTGGTGCTTCCGGGTTCATTGGCACGGGGTTCTGGCATGTCTGACAGGTGGTTCCTGCATGCCCGGCAAGTGATTCCGGAGTGTTCGCCAAGTGGTTCTGGTATAGTCGGCAGGTGATTTTGGCATGTCCGGCAGGTGGTTCAGGTGAGTTGAGCAGGTGGTTCCAACGTGCTTGGCAGGTGCTTCCGGCGTCTCCGGCACGTGTTTCTGGCACATCTGACAGGTGGTTCCAGCATGCCCGAAAGGTGATTCCGGTCTGTCCGGTAGGTGGTTCCAGCCTGCACGGCATGTGTTTCTGGTACGTCTCAGAGGTGGTTGCGCATGCCCAACAGGTGATTCCGGACAGTCCGCCACATGGTTCTGGCACGTCTGAGAGGTGGTTCCGGCATGCCCGGCAGGTCATCCCAGAGAGTCCTCCAAGTGGTTCTGGCATAACACGCAGGTGATTTTGGCGTGTCTGGCAGGTTGTTCCGTTGTGCTTGGCAGGTGGTTCAGGCTTGGCCGGCAGGTGGTTCCAGACTGTCCAGGACGTGTTTCCAGCTTCTCCGGCAGGTGGTTCTGGTACGTCTGAGAGGTGGTTCCGCCATGGCTGGCAGGTGATTCCGGACCGTCCCCCAGGTGGTTCTGGCATAGCCAGCAGTTGATATTGGCCTGTCCGGCAGGTGGTTCCAGCGAGTCGAACAGGTGGCTCCGGCGTGCTCGGCAGGTGGTTCCGGTCTGTCCGGTAGGTGATTCCGGCGTGTCCGGCACGTGCTTCCGGCACGTCTGAGAGGTGGTTCCGGCATGCGCGACAGGTGGTTTCGGAGTGTCCGCCAGGTGGTTCTGGCGTACCCGGCAGGTGATTTTGGCGTGTCCGGCAGGTGTTTCTGGCGAGTCGAGCAGGTGGCTCCGGCATGCTCGGCAGGTGCTTCCGGCGTCTCCGGCACGTGGTTCTGGTGTGTCTGAGAGCTGGTTCCGGCATGTCCGGCAGATGATTCCGGAGTGTCCGCCAAGTGGTTCTGGCATACCCGGCTGGTGGTTTGGGCATGTCAGGTAGGTGGTTCCGGCGAGTCGAGCAGGTGGCTCCGGCGTGCTCGGCAGGTTGTTCAGACGGGTCTGGCAGGTGTTTTCCGTCTGTTCGGGGTGTGGTTCCAGCATCTCATGCACATGGTTCTGGCACGTCTGAGATGTGGTTCCGGCCGGCCCGACAGGTGTTTCCACAGTGTCCGCCAAGTGGTACTGGCGTAGTTGGCAGGTGATTTTGGCATGACCGGCAGGTGGTTCCAGCAAGCCCGGCAGGTGATTCCGAAGTGTTCCCCAACTGGTTGTGGCGTAGCCGGCAGGTGATTTTTGCGTGTCCGGCAGGTGGTTCTGGCGAGTCGAGCAGGTGGTTCCGGCGTGCTCGCCCGGTGCTTCCGGGGTCTTTGTCACGTGGTTCTGGCATATCTGAGAGGTGGTTCCGGCATGCCCGGCAGGTGATTCCAGAGTGTTCGCCAAGTGTTTCCGGCGTAGCCGGCAGGTGATTTTGCATGTCCACCGGTCGTTCAGGCGGGTCGAGCCGGTGGTTACGGCGTGTCTGGAATGTGGTTCCGGTCTGTCCGGCAGGTGGTTCTGTGGTGTCCGGCACGAGGTTCAGTCTGAGAGGCTGTGCCGGCATGCCCCTCACGTGATTCCGGCTTGTCCCCGAAGTGGTGCTGGTGTAGCGGGCAGGTGATTTTGGCATGTCCGGCAGGTGGTTCAGGCGAGTTGAGCAGGTGGTTGCGACGTGCTCGGCAGGTGCTTCCGGCGTCTCCGGCACGTGTTTCTGGCACATCTGACTGGTGGTTCCGGCATGGCCAAAAGTTGATTCTGGTCTGTCCGGTAGGTGGTTCCGGCGTGCAGGGCACGTGGTTCTGGTACGTCTCAGAGGTGGTTGCGTATGCCCAACAGGTGATTCCGGACTGTCCGCCACATGGTTCTGGCACGTCTGAGAGGTGGTTCCAACATGCCCGGCAGGTCATTTCGGAGAGTCGTCCAAGTGGTTCTGGCGTAGCCCGCAGGTGATTTTGGCGTGTCCGGCAGGTGGTTCCGCCGTGCTCGGCAGGTGGTTCAGGCATGGCCGTCACGTGGTTCCAGTCTGTCCAGGACGTGTTTCCAGCTTCTCCGGCAGGTGGTTCTGGTACGTCTGAGAGGTGGTTCCGCCATGGCTGGCAGGTGATCCCTGACTGTCCCGCGGGTGGTTCTGGCATAGCCAGCAGTTGATATTGGCCTGTCCGGCAGGTGGTTCCAGCGAGTCGAACAGGTGGCTCCGGCGTTCTTGGCAGGTGGTTCCGGTCTGTCCGGTAGGTGTTTCCGGCGTGTCTGGCACGTGCTTCCGGCACGTCTGAGAGGTGGTTCCGGCATGCGCGGCAGGTGATTCCGGAGTGTCCGCCAGGTGGTTCTGGCATACCCGGCAGGTGATTTTGGCGTGTCCGGCAGGTGTTTCTGGCGAGTCGAGCAGGTGGCTCCGGCATGCTCGGCAGGTGCTTCCGGCGTCTCCGGCACTTGGTTCTGGTGTGTCTGAGAGCTGGTTCCGGCATGTCCGGCAGATGATTCCAGAGTGTCCGCCAAGTGGTTCTGGCATACCCAGCAGGTGATTTTGGCGTGTCAGGGAGGTGGTACCGGTGAGTCGAGCATGTGGTTCCGGCGTGCTCAGCAGGTGGTTCAGGCGGTTCTGGCAGGTGGTATCCGTCTGTTCGGGGTGTGGTTCCAGCATCTCATGAACACGTTTCTGGCACGTCTGAGATGTGGTTCCAGCCGGCCCGACAGGTGTTTCCGCAGTGTCCGCCAAGCGGTTCTGGCGTAGTTGGCAGGTGATTTTGGCATGACTGGCAGGTGGTTCCAGCAAGCCTGGCAGGTGATTCCAAAGTGTTCACCAACTGGTTGTGGCGTAGCCGGCAGGTGATTTTTGCGTGATCGGCAGGTGGTTCTGGCGAGTCGAGCAGGTGGTTCCGGCGTGCTCGGCTGGTGCTTCCGGGGTCATTGGCACGGGGTTCTGGCATGTCTGAGAGGTGGTTCCTGCATGCCCGGCAAGTGATTCCGGAGTGTTCGCCAAGTGGTTCTGGCATAGTCGGCAGGTGATTTTGGCATGTCCGGCAGGTGGTTCAGGCGAGTTGAGCAGGTGGTTCCAACGTGCTTGGCAGGTGCTTCCGGCGTCTCCGGCACGTGTTTCTGGCACATCTGACAGGTGGTTCCGGCATGCCCGAAAGGTGATTCCGGTCTGTCCGGTAGGTGGTTCCAGCCTGCACGGCATGTGTTTCTGGTACGTCTCAGAGGTGGTTGCGCATGCCCAACAGGTGATTCCGGACAGTCCGCCACATGGTTCTGGCACGTCTGAGAGGTGGTTCCGGCATGCCCGGCAGGTCATCCCAGAGAGTCCTCCAAGTGGTTCTGGCATAACACGCAGGTGATTTTGGCGTGTCTGGCAGGTTGTTCCGTTGTGCTTGGCAGGTGGTTCAGGCTTGGCCGGCAGGTGGTTCCAGACTGTCCAGGACGTGTTTCCAGCTTCTCCGGCAGGTGGTTCTGGTACGTCTGAGAGGTGGTTCCGCCATGGCTGGCAGGTGATTCCGGACCGTCCCCCAGGTGGTTCTGGCATAGCCAGCAGTTGATATTGGCCTGTCCGGCAGGTGGTTCCAGCGAGTCGAACAGGTGGCTCCGGCGTGCTCGGCAGGTGGTTCCGGTCTGTCCGGTAGGTGATTCCGGCGTGTCCGGCACGTGCTTCCGGCACGTCTGAGAGGTGGTTCCGGCATGCGCGACAGGTGGTTTCGGAGTGTCCGCCAGGTGGTTCTGGCGTACCCGGCAGGTGATTTTGGCGTGTCCGGCAGGTGTTTCTGGCGAGTCGAGCAGGTGGCTCCGGCATGCTCGGCAGGTGCTTCCGGCGTCTCCGGCACGTGGTTCTGGTGTGTCTGAGAGCTGGTTCCGGCATGTCCGGCAGATGATTCCGGAGTGTCCGCCAAGTGGTTCTGGCATACCCGGCTGGTGGTTTGGGCATGTCAGGTAGGTGGTTCCGGCGAGTCGAGCAGGTGGCTCCGGCGTGCTCGGCAGGTTGTTCAGACGGGTCTGGCAGGTGTTTTCCGTCTGTTCGGGGTGTGGTTCCAGCATCTCATGCACATGGTTCTGGCACTTCTGAGATGTGGTTCCGGCCGGCCCGACAGGTGTTTCCACAGTGTCCGCCAAGTGGTACTGGCGTAGTTGGCAGGTGATTTTGGCATGACCGGCAGGTGGTTCCAGCAAGCCCGGCAGGTGATTCCGAAGTGTTCCCCAACTGGTTGTGGCGTAGCCGGCAGGTGATTTTTGCGTGTCCGGCAGGTGGTTCTGGCGAGTCGAGCAGGTGGTTCCGGCGTGCTCGGCCGGTGCTTCCGGGGTCTTTGTCACGTGGTTCTGGCATATCTGAGAGGTGGTTCCGGCATGCCCGGCAGGTGATTCCAGAGTGTTCGCCAAGTGTTTCCGGCGTAGCCGGCAGGTGATTTTGCATGTCCACCGGTCGTTCAGGCGGGTCGAGCCGGTGGTTACGGCGTGTCTGGAATGTGGTTCCGGTCTGTCCGGCAGGTGGTTCTGTGGTGTCCGGCACGAGGTTCAGTCTGAGAGGCTGTGCCGGCATGCCCCTCACGTGATTCCGGCTTGTCCCCGAAGTGGTGCTGGTGTAGCGGGCAGGTGATTTTGGCATGTCCGGCAGGTGGTTCAGGCGAGTTGAGCAGGTGGTTGCGACGTGCTCGGCAGGTGCTTCCGGCGTCTCCGGCACGTGTTTCTGGCACATCTGACTGGTGGTTCCGGCATGGCCAAAAGTTGATTCTGGTCTGTCCGGTAGGTGGTTCCGGCGTGCAGGGCACGTGGTTCTGGTACGTCTCAGAGGTGGTTGCGTATGCCCAACAGGTGATTCCGGACTGTCCGCCACATGGTTCTGGCACGTCTGAGAGGTGGTTCCAACATGCCCGGCAGGTCATTTCGGAGAGTCGTCCAAGTGGTTCTGGCGTAGCCCGCAGGTGATTTTGGCGTGTCCGGCAGGTGGTTCCGCCGTGCTCGGCAGGTGGTTCAGGCATGGCCGTCACGTGGTTCCAGTCTGTCCAGGACGTGTTTCCAGCTTCTCCGGCAGGTGGTTCTGGTACGTCTGAGAGGTGGTTCCGCCATGGCTGGCAGGTGATCCCTGACTGTCCCGCGGGTGGTTCTGGCATAGCCAGCAGTTGATATGTGCCTGTGTGGCAGGTGGTTCCAGCGAGTCGAACAGGTGGCTCCGGCGTTCTTGGCAGGTGGTTCCGGTCTGTCCGGTAGGTGTTTCCGGCGTGTCTGGCACGTGCTTCCGGCACGTCTGAGAGGTGGTTCCGGCATGCGCGGCAGGTGATTCCGGAGTGTCCGCCAGGTGGTTCTGGCATACCCGGCAGGTGATTTTGGCGTGTCCGGCAGGTGTTTCTGGCGAGTCGAGCAGGTGGCTCCGGCATGCTCGGCAGGTGCTTCCGGCGTCTCCGGCACTTGGTTCTGGTGTGTCTGAGAGCTGGTTCCGGCATGTCCGGCAGATGATTCCGGAGTGTCCGCCAAGTGGTTCTGGCATACCCGGCTGGTGGTTTGGGCATGTCAGGTAGGTGGTTCCGGCGAGTCGAGCAGGTGGCTCCGGCGTGCTCGGCAGGTTGTTCAGACGGGTCTGGCAGGTGTTTTCCGTCTGTTCGGGGTGTGGTTCCAGCATCTCATGCACATGGTTCTGGCACTTCTGAGATGTGGTTCCGGCCGGCCCGACAGGTGTTTCCACAGTGTCCGCCAAGTGGTACTGGCGTAGTTGGCAGGTGATTTTGGCATGACCGGCAGGTGGTTCCAGCAAGCCCGGCAGGTGATTCCGAAGTGTTCCCCAACTGGTTGTGGCGTAGCCGGCAGGTGATTTTTGCGTGTCCGGCAGGTGGTTCTGGCGAGTCGAGCAGGTGGTTCCGGCGTGCTCGGCCGGTGCTTCCGGGGTCTTTGTCACGTGGTTCTGGCATATCTGAGAGGTGGTTCCGGCATGCCCGGCAGGTGATTCCAGAGTGTTCGCCAAGTGTTTCCGGCGTAGCCGGCAGGTGATTTTGCATGTCCACCGGTCGTTCAGGCGGGTCGAGCCGGTGGTTACGGCGTGTCTGGAATGTGGTTCCGGTCTGTCCGGCAGGTGGTTCTGTGGTGTCCGGCACGAGGTTCAGTCTGAGAGGCTGTGCCGGCATGCCCCTCACGTGATTCCGGCTTGTCCCCGAAGTGGTGCTGGTGTAGCGGGCAGGTGATTTTGGCATGTCCGGCAGGTGGTTCAGGCGAGTTGAGCAGGTGGTTGCGACGTGCTCGGCAGGTGCTTCCGGCGTCTCCGGCACGTGTTTCTGGCACATCTGACTGGTGGTTCCGGCATGGCCAAAAGTTGATTCTGGTCTGTCCGGTAGGTGGTTCCGGCGTGCAGGGCACGTGGTTCTGGTACGTCTCAGAGGTGGTTGCGTATGCCCAACAGGTGATTCCGGACTGTCCGCCACATGGTTCTGGCACGTCTGAGAGGTGGTTCCAACATGCCCGGCAGGTCATTTCGGAGAGTCGTCCAAGTGGTTCTGGCGTAGCCCGCAGGTGATTTTGGCGTGTCCGGCAGGTGGTTCCGCCGTGCTCGGCAGGTGGTTCAGGCATGGCCGTCACGTGGTTCCAGTCTGTCCAGGACGTGTTTCCAGCTTCTCCGGCAGGTGGTTCTGGTACGTCTGAGAGGTGGTTCCGCCATGGCTGGCAGGTGATCCCTGACTGTCCCGCGGGTGGTTCTGGCATAGCCAGCAGTTGATATTGGCCTGTCCGGCAGGTGGTTCCAGCGAGTCGAACAGGTGGCTCCGGCGTTCTTGGCAGGTGGTTCCGGTCTGTCCGGTAGGTGTTTCCGGCGTGTCTGGCACGTGCTTCCGGCACGTCTGAGAGGTGGTTCCGGCATGCGCGGCAGGTGATTCCGGAGTGTCCGCCAGGTGGTTCTGGCATACCCGGCAGGTGATTTTGGCGTGTCCGGCAGGTGTTTCTGGCGAGTCGAGCAGGTGGCTCCGGCATGCTCGGCAGGTGCTTCCGGCGTCTCCGGCACTTGGTTCTGGTGTGTCTGAGAGCTGGTTCCGGCATGTCCGGCAGATGATTCCGGAGTGTCCGCCAAGTGGTTCTGGCATACCCAGCAGGTGATTTTGGCGTGTCAGGGAGGTGGTACCGGTGAGTCGAGCAGGTGGTTCCGGCGTGCTCAGCAGGTGGTTCAGGCGGTTCTGGCAGGTGGTATCCGTCTGTTCGGGGTGTGGTTCCAGCATCTCATGAACACGTTTCTGGCACGTCTGAGATGTGGTTCCAGCCGGCCCGACAGGTGTTTCCGCAGTGTCCGCCAAGCGGTTCTGGCGTAGTTGGCAGGTGATTTTGCCATGACTGGCAGGTGGTTCCAGCAAGCCTGGCAGGTGATTCCAAAGTGTTCACCAACTGGTTGTGGCGTAGCCGGCAGGTGATTTTTGCGTGATCGGCAGGTGGTTCTGGCGAGTCGAGCAGGTGGTTCCGGCGTGCTCGGCTGGTGCTTCCGGGGTCATTGGCACGGGGTTCTGGCATGTCTGAGAGGTGGTTCCTGCATGCCCGGCAAGTGATTCCGGAGTGTTCGCCAAGTGGTTCTGGCATAGTCGGCAGGTGATTTTGGCATGTCCGGCAGGTGGTTCAGGCGAGTTGAGCAGGTGGTTCCAACGTGCTTGGCAGGTGCTTCCGGCGTCTCCGGCACGTGTTTCTGGCACATCTGACAGGTGGTTCCGGCATGCCCGAAAGGTGATTCCGGTCTGTCCGGTAGGTGGTTCCAGCCTGCACGGCATGTGTTTCTGGTACGTCTCAGAGGTGGTTGCGCATGCCCAACAGGTGATTCCGGACAGTCCGCCACATGGTTCTGGCACGTCTGAGAGGTGGTTCCGGCATGCCCGGCAGGTCATCCCAGAGAGTCCTCCAAGTGGTTCTGGCATAACACGCAGGTGATTTTGGCGTGTCTGGCAGGTTGTTCCGTTGTGCTTGGCAGGTGGTTCAGGCTTGGCCGGCAGGTGGTTCCAGACTGTCCAGGACGTGTTTCCAGCTTCTCCGGCAGGTGGTTCTGGTACGTCTGAGAGGTGGTTCCGCCATGGCTGGCAGGTGATTCCGGACCGTCCCCCAGGTGGTTCTGGCATAGCCAGCAGTTGATATTGGCCTGTCCGGCAGGTGGTTCCAGCGAGTCGAACAGGTGGCTCCGGCGTGCTCGGCAGGTGGTTCCGGTCTGTCCGGTAGGTGATTCCGGCGTGTCCGGCACGTGCTTCCGGCACGTCTGAGAGGTGGTTCCGGCATGCGCGACAGGTGGTTTCGGAGTGTCCGCCAGGTGGTTCTGGCGTACCCGGCAGGTGATTTTGGCGTGTCCGGCAGGTGTTTCTGGCGAGTCGAGCAGGTGGCTCCGGCATGCTCGGCAGGTGCTTCCGGCGTCTCCGGCACGTGGTTCTGGTGTGTCTGAGAGCTGGTTCCGGCATGTCCGGCAGATGATTCCGGAGTGTCCGCCAAGTGGTTCTGGCATACCCGGCTGGTGGTTTGGGCATGTCAGGTAGGTGGTTCCGGCGAGTCGAGCAGGTGGCTCCGGCGTGCTCGGCAGGTTGTTCAGACGGGTCTGGCAGGTGTTTTCCGTCTGTTCGGGGTGTGGTTCCAGCATCTCATGCACATGGTTCTGGCACTTCTGAGATGTGGTTCCGGCCGGCCCGACAGGTGTTTCCACAGTGTCCGCCAAGTGGTACTGGCGTAGTTGGCAGGTGATTTTGGCATGACCGGCAGGTGGTTCCAGCAAGCCCGGCAGGTGATTCCGAAGTGTTCCCCAACTGGTTGTGGCGTAGCCGGCAGGTGATTTTTGCGTGTCCGGCAGGTGGTTCTGGCGAGTCGAGCAGGTGGTTCCGGCGTGCTCGGCCGGTGCTTCCGGGGTCTTTGTCACGTGGTTCTGGCATATCTGAGAGGTGGTTCCGGCATGCCCGGCAGGTGATTCCAGAGTGTTCGCCAAGTGTTTCCGGCGTAGCCGGCAGGTGATTTTGCATGTCCACCGGTCGTTCAGGCGGGTCGAGCCGGTGGTTACGGCGTGTCTGGAATGTGGTTCCGGTCTGTCCGGCAGGTGGTTCTGTGGTGTCCGGCACGAGGTTCAGTCTGAGAGGCTGTGCCGGCATGCCCCTCACGTGATTCCGGCTTGTCCCCGAAGTGGTGCTGGTGTAGCGGGCAGGTGATTTTGGCATGTCCGGCAGGTGGTTCAGGCGAGTTGAGCAGGTGGTTGCGACGTGCTCGGCAGGTGCTTCCGGCGTCTCCGGCACGTGTTTCTGGCACATCTGACTGGTGGTTCCGGCATGGCCAAAAGTTGACTCTGGTCTGTCCGGTAGGTGGTTCCGGCGTGCAGGGCACGTGGTTCTGGTACGTCTCAGAGGTGGTTGCGTATGCCCAACAGGTGATTCCGGACTGTCCGCCACATGGTTCTGGCACGTCTGAGAGGTGGTTCCAACATGCCCGGCAGGTCATTTCGGAGAGTCGTCCAAGTGGTTCTGGCGTAGCCCGCAGGTGATTTTGGCGTGTCCGGCAGGTGGTTCCGCCGTGCTCGGCAGGTGGTTCAGGCATGGCCGTCACGTGGTTCCAGTCTGTCCAGGACGTGTTTCCAGCTTCTCCGGCAGGTGGTTCTGGTACGTCTGAGAGGTGGTTCCGCCATGGCTGGCAGGTGATCCCTGACTGTCCCGCGGGTGGTTCTGGCATAGCCAGCAGTTGATATTGGCCTGTCCGGCAGGTGGTTCCAGCGAGTCGAACAGGTGGCTCCGGCGTTCTTGGCAGGTGGTTCCGGTCTGTCCGGTAGGTGTTTCCGGCGTGTCTGGCACGTGCTTCCGGCACGTCTGAGAGGTGGTTCCGGCATGCGCGGCAGGTGATTCCGGAGTGTCCGCCAGGTGGTTCTGGCATACCCGGCAGGTGATTTTGGCGTGTCCGGCAGGTGTTTCTGGCGAGTCGAGCAGGTGGCTCCGGCATGCTCGGCAGGTGCTTCCGGCGTCTCCGGCACTTGGTTCTGGTGTGTCTGAGAGCTGGTTCCGGCATGTCCGGCAGATGATTCCGGAGTGTCCGCCAAGTGGTTCTGGCATACCCAGCAGGTGATTTTGGCGTGTCAGGGAGGTGGTACCGGTGAGTCGAGCAGGTGGTTCCGGCGTGCTGAGCAGGTGGTTCAGGCGGTTCTAGCAGGTGGTATCCGTCTGTTCGGGGTGTGGTTCCAGCATCTCATGAACACGTTTCTGGCACGTCTGAGATGTGGTTCCAGCCGGCCCGACAGGTGTTTCCGCAGTGTCCGCCAAGCGGTTCTGGCGTAGTTGGCAGGTGATTTTGGCATGACTGGCAGGTGGTTCCAGCAAGCCTGGCAGGTGATTCCAAAGTGTTCACCAACTGGTTGTGGCGTAGCCGGCAGGTGATTTTTGCGTGATCGGCAGGTGGTTCTGGCGAGTCGAGCAGGTGGTTCCGGTGTGCTCGGCTGGTGCTTCCGGGGTCATTGGAACGGGGTTCTGGCATGTCTGAGAGGTGGTTCCTGCATGCCCGGCAAGTGATTCCGGAGTGTTCGCCAAGTGGTTCTGGCATAGTCGGCAGGTGATTTTGGCATGTCCGGCAGGTGGTTCAGGCGAGTTGAGCAGGTGGTTCCAACGTGCTTGGCAGGTGCTTCCGGCGTCTCCGGCACGTGTTTCTGGCACGTCTGAGAGGTGGTTCCGGCATGCCCGGCAGGTCATCCCAGAGAGTCCTCCAAGTGGTTCTGGCATAACACGCAGGTGATTTTGGCGTGTCTGGCAGGTTGTTCCGTTGTGCTTGGCAGGTGGTTCAGGCTTGGCCGGCAGGTGGTTCCAGACTGTCCGGGACGTGTTTCCAGCTTCTCCGGCAGGTGGTTCTGGTACGTCTGAGAGGTGGTTCCGCCATGGCTGGCAGGTGATTCCGGACCGTCCCCCAGGTGGTTCTGGCATAGCCAGCAGTTGATATTGGCCTGTCCGGCAGGTGGTTCCAGCGAGTCGAACAGGTGGCTCCGGCGTGCTCGGCAGGTGGTTCCGGTCTGTCCGGTAGGTGATTCCGGCGTGTCCGGCACGTGCTTCCGGCACGTCTGAGAGGTGGTTCCGGCATGCGCGACAGGTGGTTTCGGAGTGTCCGCCAGGTGGTTCTGGCGTACCCGGCAGGTGATTTTGGCGTGTCCGGCAGGTGTTTCTGGCGAGTCGAGCAGGTGGCTCCGGCATGCTCGGCAGGTGCTTCCGGCGTCTCCGGCACGTGGTTCTGGTGTGTCTGAGAGCTGGTTCCGGCATGTCCGGCAGATGATTCCGGAGTGTCCGCCAAGTGGTTCTGGCATACCCGGCTGGTGGTTTGGGCATGTCAGGTAGGTGGTTCCGGCGAGTCGAGCAGGTGGCTCCGGCGTGCTCGGCAGGTTGTTCAGACGGGTCTGGCAGGTGTTTTCCGTCTGTTCGGGGTGTGGTTCCAGCATCTCATGCACATGGTTCTGGCACGTCTGAGATGTGGTTCCGGCCGGCCCGACAGGTGTTTCCACAGTGTCCGCCAAGTGGTACTGGCGTAGTTGGCAGGTGATTTTGGCATGACCGGCAGGTGGTTCCAGCAAGCCCGGCAGGTGATTCCGAAGTGTTCCCCAACTGGTTGTGGCGTAGCCGGCAGGTGATTTTTGCGTGTCCGGCAGGTGGTTCTGGCCAGTCGAGCAGGTGGTTCTGGCGTGCTCGGCCGGTGCTTCCGGGGTCTTTGGCACGTGGTTCTGGCATATCTGAGAGGTGGTTCCGGCATGCCCGGCAGGTGATTCCAGAGTGTTCGCCAAGTGTTTCCGGCGTAGCCGGCAGGTGATTTTGCATGTCCACCGGTCGTTCAGGCGGGTCGAGCCGGTGGTTACGGCGTGTCTGGAATGTGGTTCCGGTCTGTCCGGCAGGTGGTTCTGTGGTGTCCGGCACGAGGTTCAGTCTGAGAGGCTGTGCCGGCATGCCCCTCACGTGATTCCGGCTTGTCCCCGAAGTGGTGCTGGTGTAGCGGGCAGGTGATTTTGGCGTGTCCGGCAGGTGGTTCAGGCGAGTTGAGCAGGTGGTTGCGACGTGCTCGGCAGGTGCTTCCGGCGTCTCCGGCACGTGTTTCTGGCACATCTGACTGGTGGTTCCGGCATGGCCAAAAGTTGATTCTGGTCTGTCCGCTAGGTGGTTCCGGCGTGCACGGCACGTGGTTCTGGTACGTCTCAGAGGTGGTTGCGTATGCCCAACAGGTGATTCCGGACTGTCCGCCACATGGTTCTGGCACGTCTGAGAGGTGGTTCCAACATGCCCGGCAGGTCATTTCGGAGAGTCGTCCAAGTGGTTCTGGCGTAGCCCGCAGGTGATTTTGGCGTGTCCGGCAGGTGGTTCCGCCGTGCTCGGCAGGTGGTTCAGGCATGGCCGTCACGTGGTTCCAGTCTGTCCAGGACGTGTTTCCAGCTTCTCCGGCAGGTGGTTCTGGTACGTCTGAGAGGTGGTTCCGCCATGGCTGGCAGGTGATCCCTGACTGTCCCCCAGGTGGTTCTGGCATAGCCAGCAGTTGATATTGGCCTGTCCGGCAGGTGGTTCCAGCGAGTCGAACAGGTGGCTCCGGCGTTCTCGGCAGGTGGTTCCGGTCTGTCCGGTAGGTGTTTCCGGCGTGTCTGGCACGTGCTTCCGGCACGTCTGAGAGGTGGTTCCGGCATGCGCAGCAGGTGATTCCGGAGTCTCCGCCAGGTGGTTCTGGCATACCCGGCAGGTGATTTTGGCGTGTCCGGCAGGTGTTTCTGGCGAGTCGAGCAGGTGGCTCCGGCATGCTCGGCAGGTGCTTCCGGCGTCTCCGGCACTTGGTTCTGGTGTGTCTGAGAGCTGTTTCCGGCATGTCCGGCAGATGATTCCGGAGTGTCCGCCAAGTGGTTCTGGCATACCCAGCAGGTGATTTTGGCGTGTCAGGGAGGTGGTACCGGTGAGTCGAGCAGGTGGTTCCGGCGTGCTCAGCAGGTGGTTCAGGCGGTTCTGGCAGGTGGTATCCGTCTGTTCGGGGTGTGGTTCCAGCATCTCATGAACACTTTTCTGGCACGTCTGAGATGTGGTTCCAGCCGGCCCGACAGGTGTTTCCGCAGTGTCCGCCAAGCGGTTCTGGCGTAGTTGGCAGGTGATTTTGGCATGACTGGCAGGTGGTTCCAGCAAGCCTGGCAGGTGATTCCAAAGTGTTCACCAACTGGTTGTGGCGTAGCCGGCAGGTGATTTTTGCGTGATCGGCAGGTGGTTCTGGCGAGTCGAGCAGGTGGTTCCGGCGTGCTCGGCTGGTGCTTCCGGGGTCATTGGCACGGGGTTCTGGCATTTCTGAGAGGTGGTTCCTGCGTGCCCGGCAAGTGATTCCGGAGTGTTTGCCAAGTGGTTCTGGCATAGTCGGCAGGTGATTTTGGCATGTCCGGCAGGTGGTTCAGGCGAGTTGAGCAGGTGGTTCCAACGTGCTTGGCAGGTGCTTCCGGCGTCTCCGGCACGTGTTTCTGGCACATCTGACAGGTGGTTCCGGCATGCCCGAAAGGTGATTCCGGTCTGTCCGGTAGGTGGTTCCAGCCTGCACGGCATGTGTTTCTGGTACGTCTCAGAGGTGGTTGCGCATGCCCAACAGGTGATTCCGGACTGTCCGCCACATGGTTCTGGCACGTCTGAGAGGTGGTTCCGGCATGCCCGGCAGGTCATCCCAGAGAGTCCTCCAAGTGGTTCTGGCATAACACGCAGGTGATTTTGGCGTGTCTGGCAGGTTGTTCCGTTGTGCTTGGCAGGTGGTTCAGGCTTGGCCGGCAGGTGGTTCCAGACTGTCCGGGACGTGTTTCCAGCTTCTCCGGCAGGTGGTTCTGGTACGTCTGAGAGGTGGTTCCGCCATGGCTGGCAGGTGATTCCGGACCGTCCCCCAGGTGGTTCTGGCATAGCCAGCAGTTGATATTGGCCTGTCCGGCAGGTGGTTCCAGCGAGTCGAACAGGTGGCTCCGGCGTGCTCGGCAGGTGGTTCCGGTCTGTCCGGTAGGTGATTCCGGCGTGTCCGGCACGTGCTTCCGGCACGTCTGAGAGGTGGTTCCGGCATGCGCGACAGGTGGTTTCGGAGTGTCCGCCAGGTGGTTCTGGCGTACCCGGCAGGTGATTTTGGCGTGTCCGGCAGGTGTTTCTGGCGAGTCGAGCAGGTGGCTCCGGCATGCTCGGCAGGTGCTTCCGGCGTCTCCGGCACGTGGTTCTGGTGTGTCTGAGAGCTGGTTCCGGCATGTCCGGCAGATGATTCCGGAGTGTCCGCCAAGTGGTTCTGGCATACCCGGCTGGTGGTTTGGGCATGTCAGGTAGGTGGTTCCGGCGAGTCGAGCAGGTGGCTCCGGCGTGCTCGGCAGGTTGTTCAGACGGGTCTGGCAGGTGTTTTCCGTCTGTTCGGGGTGTGGTTCCAGCATCTCATGCACATGGTTCTGGCACGTCTGAGATGTGGTTCCGGCCGGCCCGACAGGTGTTTCCACAGTGTCCGCCAAGTGGTACTGGCGTAGTTGGCAGGTGATTTTGGCATGACCGGCAGGTGGTTCCAGCAAGCCCGGCAGGTGATTCCGAAGTGTTCCCCAACTGGTTGTGGCATAGCCGGCAGGTGACTTTTGCGTGTCCGGCAGGTGGTTCTGGCGAGTCGAGCAGGTGGTTCTGGCGTGCTCGGCAGGTGCTTCCGGGGTCTTTGGCACGTGGTTCTGGCATATCTGAGAGGTGGTTCCGGCATGCCCGGCAGGTGATTCCAGAGTGTTCGCCAAGTGTTTCCGGCGTAGCCGGCAGGTGATTTTGCATGTCCACCGGTCGTTCAGGCGGGTCGAGCCGGTGGTTCCGGCGTGTCTGGAATGTGGTTCCGGTCTGTCCGGCAGGTGGTTCTGTGGTGTCCGGCACGAGGTTCAGTCTGAGAGGCTGTGCCGGCATGCCCCTCACGTGATTCCGGCTTGTCCCCGAAGTGGTGCTGGTGTAGCGGGCAGGTGATTTTGGCGTGTCCGGCAGGTGGTTCAGGCGAGTTGAGCAGGTGGTTGCGACGTGCTCGGCAGGTGCTTCCGGCGTCTCCGGCACGTGTTTCTGGCACATCTGACTGGTGGTTCCGGCATGGCCAAAAGTTGATTCTGGTCTGTCCGCTAGGTGGTTCCGGCGTGCACGGCACGTGGTTCTGGTACGTCTCAGAGGTGGTTGCGTATGCCCAACAGGTGATTCCGGACTGTCCGCCACATGGTTCTGGCACGTCTGAGAGGTGGTTCCAACATGCCCGGCAGGTCATTTCGGAGAGTCGTCCAAGTGGTTCTGGCGTAGCCCGCAGGTGATTTTGGCGTGTCCGGCAGGTGGTTCCGCCGTGCTCGGCAGGTGGTTCAGGCATGGCCGTCACGTGGTTCCAGTCTGTCCAGGACGTGTTTCCAGCTTCTCCGGCAGGTGGTTCTGGTACGTCTGAGAGGTGGTTCCGCCATGGCTGGCAGGTGATCCCTGACTGTCCCCCAGGTGGTTCTGGCATAGCCAGCAGTTGATATTGGCCTGTCCGGCAGGTGGTTCCAGCGAGTCGAACAGGTGGCTCCGGCGTTCTCGGCAGGTGGTTCCGGTCTGTCCGGTAGGTGTTTCCGGCGTGTCTGGCACGTGCTTCCGGCACGTCTGAGAGGTGGTTCCGGCATGCGCGGCAGGTGATTCCGGAGTGTCCGCCAGGTGGTTCTGGCATACCCGGCAGGTGATTTTCTCGTGTCCGGCAGGTGTTTCTGGAGAGTCGAGCAGGTGGCTCCGGCATGCTCGGCAGGTGCTTCCGGCGTCTCCGGCACTTGGTTCTGGTGTGTCTGAGAGCTGGTTCCGGCATGTCCGGCAGATGATTCCGGAGTGTCCGCCAAGTGGTTCTGGCATACCCAGCAGGTGATTTTGGCGTGTCAGGGAGGTGGTACCGGTGAGTCGAGCAGGTGGTTCCGGCGTGCTGAGCAGGTGGTTCAGGCGGTTCTGGCAGGTGGTATCCGTCTGTTCGGGGTGTGGTTCCAGCATCTCATGAACACGTTTCTGGCACGTCTGAGATGTGGTTCCAGCCGGCCCGACAGGTGTTTCCGCAGTGTCCGCCAAGCGGTTCTGGCGTAGTTGGCAGGTGATTTTGGCATGACTGGCAGGTGGTTCCAGCAAGCCTGGCAGGTGATTCCAAAGTGTTCACCAACTGGTTGTGGCGTAGCCGGCAGGTGATTTTTGCGTGATCGGCAGGTGGTTCTGGCGAGTCGAGCAGGTGGTTCCGGCGTGCTCGGCTGGTGCTTCCGGGGTCATTGGCACGGGGTTCTGGCATGTCTGAGAGGTGGTTCCTGCATGCCCGGCAAGTGATTCCGGAGTGTTCGCCAAGTGGTTCTGGCATAGTCGGCAGGTGATTTTGGCATGTCCGGCAGGTGGTTCACGCGAGTTGAGCAGGTGGTTCCAACGTGCTTGGCAGGTGCTTCCGGCGTCTCCGGCACGTGTTTCTGGCACATCTGACAGGTGGTTCCGGCATGCCCGAAAGGTGATTCCGGTCTGTCCGGTAGGTGGTTCCAGCCTGCACGGCATGTGTTTCTGGTACGTCTCAGAGGTGGTTGCGCATGCCCAACAGGTGATTCCGGACAGTCCGCCACATGGTTCTGGCACGTCTGAGAGGTGGTTCCGGCATGCCCGGCAGGTCATCCCAGAGAGTCCTCCAAGTGGTTCTGGCATAACACGCAGGTGATTTTGGCGTGTCTGGCAGGTTGTTCCGTTGTGCTTGGCAGGTGGTTCAGGCTTGGCCGGCAGGTGGTTCCAGACTGTCCGGGACGTGTTTCCAGCTTCTCCGGCAGGTGGTTCTGGTACGTCTGAGAGGTGGTTCCGCCATGGCTGGCAGGTGATTCCGGACCGTCCCCCAGGTGGTTCTGGCATAGCCAGCAGTTGATATTGGCCTGTCCGGCAGGTGGTTCCAGCGAGTCGAACAGGTGGCTCCGGCGTGCTCGGCAGGTGGTTCCGGTCTGTCCGGTAGGTGATTCCGGCGTGTCCGGCACGTGCTTCCGGCACGTCTGAGAGGTGGTTCCGGCATGCGCGACAGGTGGTTTCGGAGTGTCCGCCAGGTGGTTCTGGCGTACCCGGCAGGTGATTTTGGCGTGTCCGGCAGGTGTTTCTGGCGAGTCGAGCAGGTGGCTCCGGCATGCTCGGCAGGTGCTTCCGGCGTCTCCGGCACGTGGTTCTGGTGTGTCTGAGAGCTGGTTCCGGCATGTCCGGCAGATGATTCCGGAGTGTCCGCCAAGTGGTTCTGGCATACCCGGCTGGTGGTTTGGGCATGTCAGGTAGGTGGTTCCGGCGAGTCGAGCAGGTGGCTCCGGCGTGCTCGGCAGGTTGTTCAGACGGGTCTGGCAGGTGTTTTCCGTCTGTTCGGGGTGTGGTTCCAGCATCTCATGCACATGGTTCTGGCACGTCTGAGATGTGGTTCCGGCCGGCCCGACAGGTGTTTCCACAGTGTCCGCCAAGTGGTACTGGCGTAGTTGGCAGGTGATTTTGGCATGACCGGCAGGTGGTTCCAGCAAGCCCGGCAGGTGATTCCGAAGTGTTCCCCAACTGGTTGTGGCATAGCCGGCAGGTGATTTTTGCGTGTCCGGCAGGTGGTTCTGGCGAGTCGAGCAGGTGGTTCTGGCGTGCTCGGCAGGTGCTTCCGGGGTCTTTGGCACGTGGTTCTGGCATATCTGAGAGGTGGTTCCGGCATGCCCGGCAGGTGATTCCAGAGTGTTCGCCAAGTGTTTCCGGCGTAGCCGGCAGGTGATTTTGCATGTCCACCGGTCGTTCAGGCGGGTCGAGCCGGTGGTTCCGGCGTGTCTGGAATGTGGTTCCGGTCTGTCCGGCAGGTGGTTCTGTGGTGTCCGGCACGAGGTTCAGTCTGAGAGGCTGTGCCGGCATGCCCCTCACGTGATTCCGGCTTGTCCCCGAAGTGGTGCTGGTGTAGCGGGCAGGTGATTTTGGCGTGTCCGGCATGTGGTTCAGGCGAGTTGAGCAGGTGGTTGCGACGTGCTCGGCAGGTGCTTCCGGCGTCTCCGGCACGTGTTTCTGGCACATCTGACTGGTGGTTCCGGCATGGCCAAAAGTTGATTCTGGTCTGTCCGGTAGGAAGTTCCGGCGTGCACGGCACGTGGTTCTGGTACGTCTCAGAGGTGGTTGCGTATGCCCAACAGGTGATTCCGGACTGTCCGCCACATGGTTCTGGCACGTCTGAGAGGTGGTTCCAACATGCCCGGCAGGTCATTTCGGAGAGTCGTCCAAGTGGTTCTGGCGTAGCCCGCAGGTGATTTTGGCGTGTCCGGCAGGTGGTTCCGCCGTGCTCGGCAGGTGGTTCAGGCATGGCCGTCACGTGGTTCCAGTCTGTCCAGGACGTGTTTCCAGCTTCTCCGGCAGGTGGTTCTGGTACGTCTGAGAGGTGGTTCCGCCATGGCTGGCAGGTGATCCCTGACTGTCCCCCAGGTGGTTCTGGCATAGCCAGCAGTTGATATTGGCCTGTCCGGCAGGTGGTTCCAGCGAGTCGAACAGGTGGCTCCGGCGTTCTCGGCAGGTGGTTCCGGTCTGTCCGGTAGGTGTTTCCGGCGTGTCTGGCACGTGCTTCCGGCACGTCTGAGAGGTGGTTCCGGCATGCGCGGCAGGTGATTCCGGAGTGTCCGCCAGGTGGTTCTGGCATACCCGGCAGGTGATTTTGGCGTGTCCGGCAGGTGTTTCTGGCGAGTCGAGCAGGTGGCTCCGGCATGCTCGGCAGGTGCTTCCGGCGTCTCCGGCACTTGGTTCTGGTGTGTCTGAGAGCTGGTTCCGGCATGTCCGGCAGATGATTCCGGAGTGTCCGCCAAGTGGTTCTGGCATACCCAGCAGGTGATTTTGGCGTGTCAGGGAGGTGGTACCGGTGAGTCGAGCAGGTGGTTCCGGCGTGCTCAGCAGGTGGTTCAGGCGGTTCTGGCAGGTGGTATCCGTCTGTTCGGGGTGTGGTTCCAGCATCTCATGAACACGTTTCTGGCACGTCTGAGATGTGGTTCCAGCCGGCCCGACAGGTGTTTCCGCAGTGTCCGCCAAGCGGTTCTGGCGTAGTTGGCAGGTGATTTTGGCATGACTGGCAGGTGGTTCCAGCAAGCCTGGCAGGTGATTCCAAAGTGTTCACCAACTGGTTGTGGCGTAGCCGGCAGGTGATTTTTGCGTGATCGGCAGGTGGTTCTGGCGAGTCGAGCAGGTGGTTCCGGCGTGCTCGGCTGGTGCTTCCGGGGTCATTGGCACGGGGTTCTGGCATGTCTGAGAGGTGGTTCCTGCATGCCCGGCAAGTGATTCCGGAGTGTTCGCCAAGTGGTTCTGGCATAGTCGGCAGGTGATTTTGGCATGTCCGGCAGGTGGTTCAGGCGAGTTGAGCAGGTGGTTCCAACGTGCTTGGCAGGTGCTTCCGGCGTCTCCGGCACGTGTTTCTGGCACATCTGACAGGTGGTTCCGGCATGCCCGAAAGGTGATTCCGGTCTGTCCGGTAGGTGGTTCCAGCCTGCACGGCATGTGTTTCTGGTACGTCTCAGAGGTGGTTGCGCATGCCCAACAGGTGATTCCAGACTGTCCGCCACATGGTTCTGGCACGTCTGAGAGGTGGTTCCGGCATGCCCGGCAGGTCATCCCAGAGAGTCCTCCAAGTGGTTCTGGCATAACACGCAGGTGATTTTGGCGTGTCTGGCAGGTTGTTCCGTTGTGCTTGGCAGGTGGTTCAGGCTTGGCCGGCAGGTGGTGCCAGACTGTCCGGGACGTGTTTCCAGCTTCTCCGGCAGGTGGTTCTGGTACGTCTGAGAGGTGGTTCCGCCATGGCTGGCAGGTGATTCCGGACCGTCCCCCAGGTGGTTCTGGCATAGCCAGCAGTTGATATTGGCCTGTCCGGCAGGTGGTTCCAGCGAGTCGAACAGGTGGCTCCGGCGTGCTCGGCAGGTGGTTCCGGTCTGTCCGGTAGGTGATTCCGGCGTGTCCGGCACGTGCTTCCGGCACGTCTGAGAGGTGGTTCCGGCATGCGCGACAGGTGGTTTCGGAGTGTCCGCCAGGTGGTTCTGGCGTACCCGGCAGGTGATTTTGGCGTGTCCGGCAGGTGTTTCTGGCGAGTCGAGCAGGTGGCTCCGGCATGCTCGGCAGGTGCTTCCGGCGTCTCCGGCACGTGGTTCTGGTGTGTCTGAGAGCTGGTTCCGGCATGTCCGGCAGATGATTCCGGAGTGTCCGCCAAGTGGTTCTGGCATACCCGGCTGGTGGTTTGGGCATGTCAGGTAGGTGGTTCCGGCGAGTCGAGCAGGTGGCTCCGGCGTGCTCGGCAGGTTGTTCAGACGGGTCTGGCAGGTGTTTTCCCTCTGTTCGGAGTGTGGTTCCAGCATCTCATGCACATGGTTCTGGCACGTCTGAGATGTGGTTCCGGCCGGCCCGACAGGTGTTTCCACAGTGTCCGCCAAGTGGTACTGGCGTAGTTGGCAGGTGATTTTGGCATGACCGGCAGGTGGTTCCAGCAAGCCCGGCAGGTGATTCCGAAGTGTTCCCCAACTGGTTGTGGCATAGCCGGCAGGTGATTTTTGCGTGTCCGGCAGGTGGTTCTGGCGAGTCGAGCAGGTGGTTCTGGCGTGCTCGGCAGGTGCTTCCGGGGTCTTTGGCACGTGGTTCTGGCATATCTGAGAGGTGGTTCCGGCATGCCCGGCAGGTGATTCCAGAGTGTTCGCCAAGTGTTTCCGGCGTAGCCGGCAGGTGATTTTGCATGTCCAGCGGTCGTTCCGGCGGGTCGAGCCGGTGGTTCGGGCGTGTCTGGAATGTGGTTCCGGTCTGTCCGGCAGGTGGTTCTGTGGTGTCCGGCACGAGGTTCAGTCTGAGAGGCTGTGCCGGCATGCCCCTCACGTGATTCCGGCTTGTCCCCGAAGTGGTGCTGGTGTAGCGGGCAGGTGATTTTGGTGTGTCCGGCAGGTGGTTCAGGCGAGTTGAGCAGGTGGTTGCGACGTGCTCGGCAGGTGCTTCCGGCGTCTCCGGCACGTGTTTCTGGCACATCTGACTGGTGGTTCCGGCATGGCCAAAAGTTGATTCTGGTCTGTCCGGTAGGTGGTTCCGGCGTGCACGGCACGTGGTTCTGGTACGTCTCAGAGGTGGTTGCGTATGCCCAACAGGTGATTCCGGACTGTCCGCCACATGGTTCTGGCACGTCTGAGAGGTGGTTCCAACATGGCCGGCAGGTCATTTCGGAGAGTCGTCCAAGTGGTTCTGGCGTAGCCCGCAGGTGATTTTGGCGTGTCCGGCAGGTGGTTCCGCCGTGCTCGGCAGGTGGTTCAGGCATGGCCGTCACGTGGTTCCAGTCTGTCCAGGACGTGTTTCCAGCTTCTCCGGCAGGTGGTTCTGGTACGTCTGAGAGGTGGTTCCGCCATGGCTGGCAGGTGATCCCTGACTGTCCCCCAGGTGGTTCTGGCATAGCCAGCAGTTGATATTGGCCTGTCCGGCAGGTGGTTCCAGCGAGTCGAACAGGTGGCTCCGGCGTTCTTGGCAGGTGGTTCCGGTCTGTCCGGTAGGTGTTTCCGGCGTGTCTGGCACGTGCTTCCGGCACGTCTGAGAGGTGGTTCCGGCATGCGCGGCAGGTGATTCCGGAGTGTCCGCCAGGTGGTTCTGGCATACCCGGCAGGTGATTTTGGCGTGTCCGGCAGGTGTTTCTGGCGAGTCGAGCAGGTGGCTCCGGCATGCTCGGCAGGTGCTTCCGGCGTCTCCGGCACTTGGTTCTGGTGTGTCTGAGAGCTGTTTCCGGCATGTCCGGCTGATGATTCCGGAGTGTGGTTCTGGCATACCCAGCAGGTGATTTTGGCGTGTCAGGGAGGTGGTACCGGTGAGTCGAGCAGGTGGTTCCGGTGTGCTGAGCAGGTGGTTCAGGTGCTTCTGGCAGGTGGTATCCGTCTGTTCGGGGTGTGGTTCCAGCATCTCATGAACACGTTTCTGGCACGTCTGAGATGTGGTTCCAGCCGGACCGACAGGTGTTGCCGCAGTGTCCGCCAAGCGGTTCTGGCGTAGTTGGCAGGTGATTTTGGCATGACTGGCAGGTGGTTCCAGCAAGCCTGGCAGGTGATTCCAAAGTGTTCACCAACTGGTTGTGGCGTAGCCGGCAGGTGATATTTGCGTGATCGGCAGGTGGTTCTGGCGAGTCGAGCAGGTGGTTGCGGCGTGCTCGGCAGGTGCTTCCGGGGTCATTGGCACGGGGTTCTGGCATGTCTGAGAGGTGGTACCTGCATGCCCGGCAGGTGATTCCGGAGTGTTTGCCAAGTGGTTCTGGCATAGTCGGCAGGTGATTTTGGCATGTCCGGCAGGTGGTTCAGGTGAGTTGAGCAGGTGGTTGCGACGTGCTCGGCAGGTGCTTCCGGCGTCTCCGGCACGTGTTTCTGGCACATCTGACTGGTGGTTCCGGCATGCCCAAACGTTGATTCCGGTCTGTCCGGTAGGTGGCTCCGGCGTGCACGGCACGTGGTTCTGGTACGTCTCAGAGGCTGTTGTGTATGCCCAACAGGTGATTCCGGACTGTCCGCCACGTGCTTCTGGCACGTCTGAGAGGTGGTTCCAACATGCCCGGCAGGTCATTTCGGAGAGTCGTCCAAGTGGTTCTGGCGTAGCCCGCAGGTGATTTTGGCGTGTCCGGCAGGTGGTTCCGCCGTGCTCGGCAGGTGGTTCAGGCATGGCCGTCACGTGGTTCCAGTCTGTCCAGGACGTGTTTCCAGCTTCTCCGGCAGGTGGTTCTGGTACGTCTGAGAGGTGGTTCCGCCATGGCTGGCAGGTGATCCCGGACTGTCCCCCAGGTGGTTCTGGCATAGCCAGCAGTTGATATTGGCCTGTCCGGCAGGTGGTTCCAGCGAGTCGAACAGGTGGCTCCGGCGTTCTTGGCAGGTGGTTCCGGTCTGTCCGGTAGGTGTTTCCGGCGTGTCTGGCACGTGCTTCCGGCACGTCTGAGAGGTGGTTCCGGCATGCGCGGCAGGTGATTCCGGAGTGTCCGCCAGGTGGTTCTGGCATACCCGGCAGGTGATTTTGGCGTGTCCGGCAGGTGTTTCTGGCGAGTCGAGCAGGTGGCTCCGGCATGCTCGGCAGGTGTTTCCGGCGTCTCCGGCACTTGGTTCTGGTGTGTCTGAGAGCTGGTTCCGGCATGTCCGGCAGATGATTCCGGAGTGTCCGCCAAGTGGTTCTGGCATACCCAGCAGGTGATTTTGGCGTGTCAGGGAGGTGGTACCGGTGAGTCGAGCAGGTGGTTCCGGCGTGCTCAGCAGGTGGTTCAGGCGGTTCTGGCAGGTGGTATCCGTCTGTTCGGGGTGTGGTTCCAGCATCTCATGAACACGTTTCTGGCACGTCTGAGATGTGGTTCCAGCCGGCCCGACAGGTGTTTCCGCAGTGTCCGCCAAGCGGTTCTGGCGTAGTTGGCAGGTGATTTTGGCATGACTGGCAGGTGGTTCCAGCAAGCCTGGCAGGTGATTCCAAAGAGTTCACCAACTGGTTGTGGCGTAGCCGGCAGGTGATTTTTGCGTGATCGGCAGGTGGTTCTGGCGAGTCGAGCAGGTGGTTCCGGCGTGCTCGGCTGGTGCTTCCGGGGTCATTGGCACGGGGTTCTGGCATGTCTGAGAGGTGGTTCCTGCATGCCCGGCAAGTGATTCCGGAGTGTTCGCCAAGTGGTTCTGGCATAGTCGGCAGGTGATTTTGGCATGTCCGGCAGGTGGTTCAGGCGAGTTGAGCAGGTGGTTCCAACGTGCTTGGCAGGTGCTTCCGGCGTCTCCGGCACGTGTTTCTGGCACATCTGACAGGTGGTTCCGGCATGCCCGAAAGGTGATTCCGGTCTGTCCGGTAGGTGGTTCCAGCCTGCACGGCATGTGTTTCTGGTACGTCTCAGAGGTGGTTGCGCATGCCCAACAGGTGATTCCGGACTGTCCGCCACATGGTTCTGGCACGTCTGAGAGGTGGTTCCGGCATGCCCGGCAGGTCATCCCAGAGAGTCCTCCAAGTGGTTCTGGCATAACACGCAGGTGATTTTGGCGTGTCTGGCAGGTTGTTCCGTTGTGCTTGGCAGGTGGTTCAGGCTTGGCCGGCAGGTGGTTCCAGACTGTCCGGGACGTGTTTCCAGCTTCTCCGGCAGGTGGTTCTGGTACGTCTGAGAGGTGGTTCCGCCATGGCTGGCAGGTGATTCCGGACCGTCCCCCAGGTGGTTCTGGCATAGCCAGCAGTTGATATTGGCCTGTCCGGCAGGTGGTTCCAGCGAGTCGAACAGGTGGCTCCGGCGTGCTCGGCAGGTGGTTCCGGTCTGTCCGGTAGGTGATTCCGGCGTGTCCGGCACGTGCTTCCGGCACGTCTGAGAGGTGGTTCCGGCATGCGCGACAGGTGGTTTCGGAGTGAACGCCAGGTGGTTCTGGCGTACCCGGCAGGTGATTTTGGCGTGTCCGGCAGGTGTTTCTGGCGAGTCGAGCAGGTGGCTCCGGCATGCTCGGCAGGTGCTTCCGGCGTCTCCGGCACGTGGTTCTGGTGTGTCTGAGAGCTGGTTCCGGCATGTCCGGCAGATGATTCCGGAGTGTCCGCCAAGTGGTTCTGGCATACCCGGCTGGTGGTTTGGGCATGTCAGGTAGGTGGTTCCGGCGAGTCGAGCAGGTGGCTCCGGCGTGCTCGGCAGGTTGTTCAGACGGGTCTGGCAGGTGTTTTCCGTCTGTTCGGGGTGTGGTTCCAGCATCTCATGCACATGGTTCTGGCACGTCTGAGATGTGGTTCCGGCCGGCCCGACAGGTGTTTCCACAGTGTCCGCCAAGTGGTACTGGCGTAGTTGGCAGGTGATTTTGGCATGACCGGCAGGTGGTTCCAGCAAGCCCGGCAGGTGATTCCGAAGTGTTCCCCAACTGGTTGTGGCGTAGCCGGCAGGTGATTTTTGCGTGTCCGGCAGGTGGTTCTAGCGAGTCGAGCAGGTGGTTCCGGCGTGCTCGGCCGGTGCTTCCGGGGTCTTTGGCACGTGGTTCTGGCATATCTGAGAGGTGGTTCCGGCATGACGGGCAGGTGATTCCAGAGTGTTCGCCAAGTGTTTCCGGCGTAGCCGGCAGGTGATTTTGCATGTCCACCGGTCGTTCAGGCGGGTCGAGCCGGTGGTTACGGCGTGTCCGGCAGGTGGTTCCGGTCTGTCCGGCAGGTGGTTCTGTGGTGTGCGCTACGAGGTTCAGTCTGAGAGGCTGTGCCGGCATGCCCCTCACGTGATTCCGGCTTGTCCCGAAGTGGTGCTGGTGTAGCGGGCAGGTGATTTTGGCGTGTCCGTCAGGTGGTTCAGGAGAGTTGAGCAGGTGGTTGCGACGTGCTCGGCAGGTGCTTCCGGCGTCTCCGGCACGTGTTTCTGGCACATCTGACTGGTGGTTCCGGCATGCCCAAAAGTTGATTCCGGTCTGTCCGGTAGGTGGTTCCGGCGTGCACGGCACGTGGTCTGGTACGTCTCAGAGGTGGTTGCGTATGCCCAACAGGTGATTCTGGACTGTCCGCCACGTGCTTCTGGCACGTCTGAGAGGTGGTTCCAACATGCCCAACAGGTCATTTCGGAGAGTCGTCCAAGTGGTTCTGGCGTAGCCCGCAGGTGATTTTGGCGTGTCCGGCAGGTGGTTCCGCCGTGCTCGGCAGGTGGTTCAGGCATGGCCGTCACGTGGTTCCAGTCTGTCCAGGACGTGTTTCCAGCTTCTCCGGCAGGTGGTTCTGGTACGTCTCAGAGGTGGTTGCGCATGCCCAACAGGTGATTCCGGACTGTCCGCCACATGGTTCTGGCACGTCTGAGAGGTGGTTCCGGCATGCCCGGCAGGTCATCCCAGAGAGTCCTCCAAGTGGTTCTGGCATAACACGCAGGTGATTTTGGCGTGTCTGGCAGGTTGTTCCGTTGTGCTTGGCAGGTGCTTCAGGCTTGGCCGGCAGGTGGTTCCAGACTGTCCGGGACGTGTTTCCAGCTTCTCCGGCAGGTGGTTCTGGTACGTCTGAGAGGTGGTTCCGCCATGGCTGGCAGGTGATTCCGGACCGTCCCCCAGGTGGTTCTGGCATAGCCAGCAGTTGATATTGGCCTGTCCGGCAGGTGGTTCCAGCGAGTCGAACAGGTGGCTCCGGCGTGCTCGGCAGGTGGTTCCGGTCTGTCCGGTAGGTGATTCCGGCGTGTCCGGCACGTGCTTCCGGCACGTCTGAGAGGTGGTTCCGGCATGCGCGACAGGTGGTTTCGGAGTGTCCGCCAGGTGGTTCTGGCGTACCCGGCAGGTGATTTTGGCGTGTCCGGCAGGTGTTTCTGGCGAGTCGAGCAGGTGGCTCCGGCATGCTCGGCAGGTGCTTCCGGCGTCTCCGGCACGTGGTTCTGGTGTGTCTGAGAGCTGGTTCCGGCATGTCCGGCAGATGATTCCGGAGTGTCCGCCAAGTGGTTCTGGCATACCCGGCTGGTGGTTTGGGCATGTCAGGTAGGTGGTTCCGGCGAGTCGAGCAGGTGGCTCCGGCGTGCTCGGCAGGTTGTTCAGACGGGTCTGGCAGGTGTTTTCCGTCTGTTCGGGGTGTGGTTCCAGCATCTCATGCACATGGTTCTGGCACGTCTGAGATGTGGTTCCGGCCGGCCCGACAGGTGTTTCCACAGTGTCCGCCAAGTGGTACTGGCGTAGTTGGCAGGTGATTTTGGCATGACCGGCAGGTGGTTCCAGCAAGCCCGGCAGGTGATTCCGAAGTGTTCCCCAACTGGTTGTGGCATAGCCGGCAGGTGATTTTTGCGTGTCCGGCAGGTGGTTCTGGCGAGTCGAGCAGGTGGTTCTGGCGTGCTCGGCAGGTGCTTCCGGGGTCTTTGGCACGTGGTTCTGGCATATCTGAGAGGTGGTTCCGGCATGCCCGGCAGGTGATTCCAGAGTGTTCGCCAAGTGTTTCCGGCGTAGCCGGCAGGTGATTTTGCATGTCCACCGGTCGTTCAGGCGGGTCGAGCCGGTGGTTCCGGCGTGTCCGGCAGGTGGTTCCGGTCTGTCCGGCAGGTGGTTCTGTGGTGTCCGGCACGAGGTTCAGTCTGAGAGGCTGTGCCGGCATGCCCCTCACGTGATTCCGGCTTGTCCCCGAAGTGATGCTGGTGTAGCGGGCAGGGGATTTTGGCGTGTCCGGCAGGTGGTTCAGGCAAGTTGAGCAGGTGGTTGCGACGTGCTCGGCAGGTGCTTCCGGCGTCTCCGGCACGTGTTTCTGGCACATCTGACTGGTGGTTCCGGCATGGCCAAAAGTTGATTCTGGTCTGTCCGGTAGGTGGTTCCGGCGTGCACGGCACGTGGTTCTGGTACGTCTCAGAGGTGGTTGCGTATGCCCAACAGGTGATTCCGGACTGTCCGCCACATGGTTCTGGCACGTCTGAGAGGTGGTTCCAACATGGCCGGCAGGTCATTTCGGAGAGTCGTCCAAGTGGTTCTGGCGTAGCCCGCAGGTGATTTTGGCGTGTCCGGCAGGTGGTTCCGCCGTGCTCGGCAGGTGGTTCAGGCATGGCCGTCACGTGGTTCCAGTCTGTCCAGGACGTGTTTCCAGCTTCTCCGGCAGGTGGTTCTGGTACGTCTGAGAGGTGGTTCCGCCATGGCTGGCAGGTGATCCCTGACTGTCCCCCAGGTGGTTCTGGCATAGCCAGCAGTTGATATTGGCCTGTCCGGCAGGTGGTTCCAGCGAGTCGAACAGGTGGCTCCGGCGTTCTCGGCAGGTGGTTCCGGTCTGTCCGGTAGGTGTTTCCGGCGTGTCTGGCACGTGCTTCCGGCACGTCTGAGAGGTGGTTCCGGCATGCGCGGCAGGTGATTCCGGAGTGTCCGCCAGGTGGTTCTGGCATACCCGGCAGGTGATTTTGGCGTGTCCGGCAGGTGTTTCTGGCGAGTCGAGCAGGTGGCTCCGGCATGCTCGGCAGGTGCTTCCGGCGTCTCCGGCACTTGGTTCTGGTGTGTCTGAGAGCTGTTTCCAGCCTGTCCGGCAGATGATTCCGGAGTGTGGTTCTGGCATACCCAGCAGGTGATTTTGGCGTGTCAGGGAGGTGGTACCGGTGAGTCGAGCAGGTGGTTCCGGTGTGCTGAGCAGGTGGTTCAGGCGGTTCTGGCAGGTGGTATCCGTCTGTTCGGGGTGTGGTTCCAGCATCTCATGAACACGTTTCTGGCACGTCTGAGATGTGGTTCCAGCCGGACCGACAGGTGTTGCCGCAGTGTCCGCCAAGCGGTTCTGGCGTAGTTGGCAGGTGATTTTGGCATGACTGGCAGGTGGTTCCAGCAAGCCTGGCAGGTGATTCCAAAGTGTTCACCAACTGGTTGTGGCGTAGCCGGCAGGTGATATTTGCGTGATCGGCAGGTGGTTCTGGCGAGTCGAGCAGGTGGTTGCGGCGTGCTCGGCAGGTGCTTCCGGGGTCATTGGCACGGGGTTCTGGCATGTCTGAGAGGTGGTACCTGCATGCCCGGCAGGTGATTCCGGAGTGTTTGCCAAGTGGTTCTGGCATAGTCGGCAGGTGATTTTGGCATGTCCGGCAGGTGGTTCAGGTGAGTTGAGCAGGTGGTTGCGACGTGCCTGGCAGGTGCTTCTGGCGTCTCCGGCACGTGTTTCTGGCACATCTGACAGGTGGTTCCGGCATGCCCGAAAGGTGATTCCGGTCTGTCCGGTAGGTGGTTCCAGCCTGCACGGCATGTGTTTCTGGTACGTCTCAGAGGTGGTTGCGCATGCCCAACAGGTGATTCCGGACTGTCCGCCACATGGTTCTGGCACGTCTGAGAGGTGGTTCCGGCATGCCCGGCAGGTCATCCCAGAGAGTCCTCCAAGTGGTTCTGGCATAACACGCAGGTGATTTTGGCGTGTCTGGCAGGTTGTTCCGTTGTGCTTGGCAGGTGGTTCAGGCTTGGCCGGCAGGTGGTTCCAGACTGTCCGGGACGTGTTTCCAGCTTCTCCGGCAGGTGGTTCTGGTACGTCTGAGAGGTGGTTCCGCCATGGCTGGCAGGTGATTCCGGACCGTCCCCCAGGTGGTTCTGGCATAGCCAGCAGTTGATATTGGCCTGTCTGGCAGGTGGTTCCAGCGAGTCGAACAGGTGGCTCCGGCGTGCTCGGCAGGTGGTTCCGGTCTGTGCGGTAGGTGATTCTGGCGTGTCCGGCACGTGCTTCCGGCACGTCTGAGAGGTGGTTCCGGCATGCGCGACAGGTGGTTTCGGAGTGTCCGCCAGGTGGTTCTGGCGTACCCGGCAGGTGATTTTGGCGTGTCCGGCAGGTGTTTCTGGCGAGTCGAGCAGGTGGCTCCGGCATGCTCGGCAGGTGCTTCCGGCGTCTCCGGCACGTGGTTCTGGTGTGTCTGAGAGCTGGTTCCGGCATGTCCGGCAGATGATTCCGGAGTGTCCGCCAAGTGGTTCTGGCATACCCGGCTGGTGGTTTGGGCATGTCAGGTAGGTGGTTCCGGCGAGTCGAGCAGGTGGCTCCGGCGTGCTCGGCAGGTTGTTCAGACGGGTCTGGCAGGTGTTTTCCGTCTGTTCGGGGTGTGGTTCCAGCATCTCATGCACATGGTTCTGGCACGTCTGAGATGTGGTTCCGGCCGGCCCGACAGGTGTTTCCACAGTGTCCGCCAAGTGGTACTGGCGTAGTTGGCAGGTGATTTTGGCATGACCGGCAGGTGGTTCCAGCAAGCCCGGCAGGTGATTCCGAAGTGTTCCCCAACTGGTTGTGGCATAGCCGGCAGGTGATTTTTGCGTGTCCAGCAGGTGGTTCTGGCGAGTCGAGCAGGTGGTTCTGGCGTGCTCGGCAGGTGCTTCCGGGGTCTTTGGCACGTGGTTCTGGCATATCTGAGAGGTGGTTCCGGCATGCCCGGCAGGTGATTCCAGAGTGTTCGCCAAGTGTTTCCGGCGTAGCCGGCAGGTGATTTTGCATGTCCACCGGTCGTTCAGGCGGGTCGAGCCGGTGGTTCGGGCGTGTCTGGAATGTGGTTCCGGTCTGTCCGGCAGGTGGTTCTGTGGTGTCCGGCACGAGGTTCAGTCTGAGAGGCTGTGCCGGCATGCCCCTCACGTGATTCCGGCTTGTCCCCGAAGTGGTGCTGGTGTAGCGGGCAGGTGATTTTGGCGTGTCCGGCAGGTGGTTCAGGCGAGTTGAGCAGGTGGTTGCGACGTGCTCGGCAGGTGCTTCCGGCGTCTCCGGCACGTGTTTCTGGCACATCTGACTGGTGGTTCCGGCATGGCCAAAAGTTGATTCTGGTCTGTCCGGTAGGTGGTTCCGGCGTGCACGGCACGTGGTTCTGGTACGTCTCAGAGGTGGTTGCGCATGCCCAACAGGTGATTCCGGACTGTCCGCCACATGGTTCTGGCACGTCTGAGAGGTGGTTCCGTCATGCCCGGCAGGTCATCCCAGAGAGTCCTCCAAGTGGTTCTGGCATAACACGCAGGTGATTTTGGCGTGTCTGGCAGGTTGTTCCGTTGTGCTTGGCAGGTGGTTCAGGCTTGGCCGGCAGGTGGTTCCAGACTGTCCAGGACGTGTTTCCAGCTTCTCCGGCAGGTGGTTCTGGTACGTCTGAGAGGTGGTTCCGCCATGGCTGGCAGGTGATCCCTGACTGTCCCCCAGGTGGTTCTGGCATAGCCAGCAGTTGATATTGGCCTCTCCGGCAGGTGGTTCCAGCGAGTCGAACAAGTGGCTCCGGCGTTCTCGGCAGGTGGTTCCGGTCTGTCCGGTAGGTGTTTCCGGCGTGTCTGGCACGTGCTTCCGGCACGTCTGAGAGGTGGTTCCGGCATGCACAGCAGGTGATTCCGGAGTGTCCGCCATGTGGTTTTGGCATACCCGGCAGGTGATTTTGGCGTGTCCGGCAGGTGTTTCTGGCGAGTCGAGCAGGTGGCTCCGGCATGCTCGGCAGGTGCTTCCGGCGTCTCCGGCACTTGGTTCTGGTGTGTCTGAGAGCTGTTTCCGGCATGTCCGGCAGATGATTCCGGAGTGTCCGCCAAGTGGTTCTGGCATACCCAGCAGGTGATTTTGGCGTGTCAGGGAGGTGGTACCGGTGAGTCGAGCAGGTGGTTCCGGCGTGCTGAGCAGGTGGTTCAGGCGGTTCTGGCAGGTGGTATCCGTCTGTTCGGGGTGTGGTTCCAGCATCTCATGAACACGTTTCTGGCACGTCTGAGATGTGGTTCCAGCCGGCCCGACAGGTGTTTCCGCAGTGTCCACCAAGCGGTTCTGGCGTAGTTGACAGGTGATTTTGGCATGACTGGCAGGTGGTTCCAGCAAGCCTGGCAGGTGATTCCAAAGTGTTCACCAACTGGTTGTGGCGTAGCCGGCAGGTGATTTTTGCGTGATCGGCAGGTGGTTCTGGCGAGTCGAGCAGGTGGTTCCGGCGTGCTCGGCTGGTGCTTCCGGGGTCATTGGCACGGGGTTCTGGCATGTCTGAGAGGTGGTTCCTGCATGCCCGGCAAGTGATTCCGGAGTGTTCGCCAAGTGGTTCTGGCATAGTCGGCAGGTGATTTTGGCATGTCCGGCAGGTGGTTCAGGCGAGTTGAGCAGGTGGTTCCAACGTGCTTGGCAGGTGCTTCCGGCGTCTCCGGCACGTGTTTCTGGCACATCTGACAGGTGGTTCCGGCATGCCCGAAAGGTGATTCCAGTCTGTCCGGTAGGTGGTTCCAGCCTGCACGGCATGTGTTTCTGGTACGTCTCAGAGGTGGTTGCGCATGCCCAACAGGTGATTCCGGACTGTCCGCCACATGGTTCTGGCACGTCTGAGAGGTGGTTCCGGCATGCCCGGCAGGTCATCCCAGAGAGTCCTCCAAGTGGTTCTGGCATAACACGCAGGTGATTTTGGCGTGTCTGGCAGGTTGTTCCGTTGTGCTTGGCAGGTGCTTCAGGCTTGGCCGGCAGGTGGTTCCAGACTGTCCGGGACGTGTTTCCAGCTTCTCCGGCAGGTGGTTCTGGTACGTCTGAGAGGTGGTTCCGCCATGGCTGGCAGGTGATTCCGGACCGTCCCACAGGTGGTTCTGGCATAGCCAGCAGTTGATATTGGCCTGTCCGGCAGGTGGTTCCAGCGAGTCGAACAGGTGGCTCCGGCGTGCTCGGCAGGTGGTTCCGGTCTGTCCGGTAGGTGATTCCGGCGTGTCCGGCACGTGCTTCCGGCACGTCTGAGAGGTGGTTCCGGCATGCGCGACAGGTGGTTTCGGAGTGTCCGCCAGGTGGTTCTGGCGTACCCGGCAGGTGATTTTGGCGTGTCCGGCAGGTGTTTCTGGCGAGTCGAGCAGGTGGCTCCGGCATGCTCGGCAGGTGCTTCCGGCGTCTCCGGCACGTGGTTCTGGTGTGTCTGAGAGCTGGTTCCGGCATGTCCGGCAGATGATTCCGGAGTGTCCGCCAAGTGGTTCTGGCATACCCGGCTGGTGGTTTGGGCATGTCAGGTAGGTGGTTCCGGCGAGTCGAGCAGGTGGCTCCGGCGTGCTCGGCAGGTTGTTCAGACGGGTCTGGCAGGTGTTTTCCGTCTGTTCGGGGTGTGGTTCCAGCATCTCATGCACATGGTTCTGGCACGTCTGAGATGTGGTTCCGGCCGGCCCGACAGGTGTTTCCACAGTGTCCGCCAAGTGGTACTGGCGTAGTTGGCAGGTGATTTTGGCATGACCGGCAGGTGGTTCCAGCAAGCCCGGCAGGTGATTCCGAAGTGTTCCCCAACTGGTTGTGGCGTAGCCGGCAGGTGATTTTTGCGTGTCCGGCAGGTGGTTCTGGCGAGTCGAGCAGGTGGTTCCGGCGTGCTCGGCCGGTGCTTCCGGGGTCATTGGCACGTGGTTCTGGCATATCTGAGAGGTGGTTCCGGCATGCCCGGCAGGTGATTCCAGAGTGTTCGCCAAGTGTTTCCGGCGTAGCCGGCAGGTGATTTTGCATGTCCACCGGTCGTTCAGGTGGGTCGAGGCGGTGCTTCCGGCGTGTCTGGAATGTGGGTCCGGTCTGTCCGGCAGGTGGTTCTGTGGTGTCCGGCACGAGGTTCAGTCTGAGAGGCTGTGCCGGCATGCCCCTCACGTGATTCTGGCTTGTCCCCGAAGTGGTGCTGGTGTAGCGGGCAGGTGATTTTGGCGTGTCCGGCAGGTGGTTCAGGCGAGTTGAGCAGGTGGTTGCGACGTGCTCGGCAGGTGCTTCCGGCGTCTCCGGCACGTGTTTCTGGCACATCTGACTGGTGGTTCCGGCATGGCCAAAAGTTGATTCTGGTCTGTCCGGTAGGTGGTTCCGGGGTGCACGGCATGTGGTTCTGGTACGTCTCAGAGGTGGTTGCGTATGCCCAACAGGTGATTCCGGACTGTCCGCCACATGGTTCTGGCACGTCTGAGAGGTGGTTCCAACATGCCCGGCATGTCATTTCGGAGAGTCGTCCAAGTGGTTCTGGCGTAGCCCGCAGGTGATTTTGGCGTGTCCGGCAGGTGGTTCCGCCGTGCTCGGCAGGTGGTTCAGGCATGGCCGTCACGTGGTTCCAGTCTGTCCAGGACGTGTTTCCAGCTTCTCCGGCAGGTGGTTCTGGTACGTCTGAGAGGTGGTTCCGCCATGGCTGGCAGGTGATCCCGGACTGTCCCCCAGGTGGTTCTGGCATAGCCAGCAGTTGATATTGGCCTGTCCGGCAGGTGGTTCCAGCGAGTCGAACAGGTGGCTCCGGCGTTCTCGGCAGGTGGTTCCGGTCTGTCCGGTAGGTGTTTCCGGCGTGTCTGGCACGTGCTTCCGGCACGTCTGAGAGGTGGTTCCGGCATGCGCAGCAGGTGATTCCGGAGTGTCCGCCAGGTGGTTCTGGCATACCCGGCAGGTGATTTTGGCGTGTCCGGCAGGTGTTTCTGGCGAGTCGAGCAGGTGGCTCCGGCATGCTCGGCAGGTGCTTCCGGCGTCTCCGGCACTTGGTTCTGGTGTGTCTGAGAGCTGTTTCCGGCATGTCCGGCAGATGATTCCGGAGTGTCCGCCAAGTGGTTCTGGCATACCCAGCAGGTGATTTTGGCGTGTCAGGGAGGTGGTACCGGTGAGTCGAGCAGGTGGTTCCGGCGTGCTGACCAGGTGGTTCAGGCGGTTCTGGCAGGTGGTATCTGTCTGTTCGGGGTGTGGTTCCAGCATCTCATGAACACGTTTCTGGCACGTCTGAGATGTGGTTCCAGCCGGCCCGACAGGTGTTTCCGCAGTGTCCGCCAAGCGGTTCTGGCGTAGTTGGCAGGTGATTTTGGCATGACTGGCAGGTGGTTCCAGCAAGCCTGGCAGGTGATTCCAAAGTGTTCACCAACTGGTTGTGGCGTAGCCGGCAGGTGATATTTGCGTGATCGGCAGGTGGTTCTGGCGAGTCGAGCAGGTGGTTGCGGCGTGCTCGGCAGGTGCTTCCGGGGTCATTGGCACGGGGTTCTGGCATGTCTGAGAGGTGGTACCTGCATGCCCGGCAAGTGATTCCGGAGTGTTTGCCAAGTGGTTCTGGCATAGTCGGCAGGTGATTTTGGCATGTCCGGCAGGTGGTTCAGGCGAGTTGAGCAGGTGTTTGCGACGTGCTCGGCAGGTGCTTCCGGCGTCTCCGGCACGTGTTTCTGGCACATCTGACTGGTGGTTCCGGCATGCCCAAAAGTTGATTCCGGTCTGTCCGGTAGGTGGCTCCGGCGTGCACGGCACGTGGTTCTGGTACGTCTCAGAGGTGGTTGTGTATTCCCAACAGGTGATTCCGGACTGTCCGCCACGTGCTTCTGGCACGTCTGAGAGGTGGTTCCAACATGCCCGGCAGGTCATTTCGGAGAGTCGTCCAAGTGGTTCTGGCGTAGCCCGCAGGTGATTTTGGCGTGTCCGGCAGGTGGTTCCTCCGTGCTCGGCAGGTGGTTCAGGCATGGCCGTCACGTGGTTCCAGTCTGTCCAGGACGTGTTTCCAGCTTCTCCGGCAGGTGGTTCTGGTACGTCTGAGAGGTGGTTCCGCCATGGCTGGCAGGTGATCCCGGACTGTCCCCCAGGTGGTTCTGGCATAGCCAGCAGTTGATATTGGCCTGTCCGGCAGGTGGTTCCAGCGAGTCGAACAGGTGGCTCCGGCGTTCTTGGCAGGTGGTTCCGGTCTGTCCGGTAGGTGTTTCCGGCGTGTCTGGCACGTGCTTCCGGCACGTCTGAGAGGTGGTTCCGGCATGCGCGGCAGGTGATTCCGGAGTGTCCGCCAGGTGGTTCTGGCATACCCGGCAGGTGATTTTGGCGTGTCCGGCAGGTGTTTCTGGCGAGTCGAGCAGGTGGCTCCGGCATGCTCGGCAGGTGCTTCCGGCGTCTCCGGCACTTGGTTCTGGTGTGTCTGAGAGCTGGTTCCGGCATGTCCGGCAGATGATTCCGGAGTGTCCGCCAAGTGGTTCTGGCATACCCAGCAGGTGATTTTGGCGTGTCAGGGAGGTGGTACCGGTGAGTCGAGCAGGTGGTTCCGGCGTGCTCAGCAGGTGGTTCAGGCGGTTCTGGCAGGTGGTATCCGTCTGTTCGGGGTGTGGTTCCAGCATCTCATGAACACGTTTCTGGCACGTCTGAGATGTGGTTCCAGCCGGCCCGACAGGTGTTTCCGCAGTGTCCGCCAAGCGGTTCTGGCGTAGTTGGCAGGTGATTTTGGCATGACTGGCAGGTGGTTCCAGCAAGCCTGGCAGGTGATTCCAAAGTGTTCACCAACTGGTTGTGGCGTAGCCGGCAGGTGATTTTTGCGTGATCGGCAGGTGGTTCTGGCGAGTCGAGCAGGTGGTTCCGGCGTGCTCGGCTGGTGCTTCCGGGGTCATTGGCACGGGGTTCTGGCATGTCTGAGAGGTGGTTCCTGCATGCCCGGCAAGTGATTCCGGAGTGTTCGCCAAGTGGTTCTGGCATAGTCGGCAGGTGATTTTGGCATGTCCGGCAGGTGGTTCAGGCGAGTTGAGCAGGTGGTTCCAACGTGCTTGGCAGGTGCTTCCGGCGTCTCCGGCACGTGTTTCTGGCACATCTGACAGGTGGTTCCGGCATGCCCGAAAGGTGATTCCGGTCTGTCCGGTAGGTGGTTCCAGCCTGCACGGCATGTGTTTCTGGTACGTCTCAGAGGTGGTTGCGCATGCCCAACAGGTGATTCCAGACTGTCCGCCACATGGTTCTGGCACGTCTGAGAGGTGGTTCCGGCATGCCCGGCAGGTCATCCCAGAGAGTCCTCCAAGTGGTTCTGGCATAACACGCAGGTGATTTTGGCGTGTCTGGCAGGTTGTTCCGTTGTGCTTGGCAGGTGGTTCAGGCTTGGCCGGCAGGTGGTGCCAGACTGTCCGGGACGTGTTTCCAGCTTCTCCGGCAGGTGGTTCTGGTACGTCTGAGAGGTGGTTCCGCCATGGCTGGCAGGTGATTCCGGACCGTCCCCCAGGTGGTTCTGGCATAGCCAGCAGTTGATATTGGCCTGTCCGGCAGGTGGTTCCAGCGAGTCGAACAGGTGGCTCCGGCGTGCTCGGCAGGTGGTTCCGGTCTGTCCGGTAGGTGATTCCGGCGTGTCCGGCACGTGCTTCCGGCACGTCTGAGAGGTGGTTCCGGCATGCGCGACAGGTGGTTTCGGAGTGTCCGCCAGGTGGTTCTGGCGTACCCGGCAGGTGATTTTGGCGTGTCCGGCAGGTGTTTCTGGCGAGTCGAGCAGGTGGCTCCGGCATGCTCGGCAGGTGCTTCCGGCGTCTCCGGCACGTGGTTCTGGTGTGTCTGAGAGCTGGTTCCGGCATGTCCGGCAGATGATTCCGGAGTGTCCGCCAAGTGGTTCTGGCATACCCGGCTGGTGGTTTGGGCATGTCAGGTAGGTGGTTCCGGCGAGTCGAGCAGGTGGCTCCGGCGTGCTCGGCAGGTTGTTCAGACGGGTCTGGCAGGTGTTTTCCGTCTGTTCGGGGTGTGGTTCCAGCATCTCATGCACATGGTTCTGGCACGTCTGAGATGTGGTTCCGGCCGGCCCGACAGGTGTTTCCACAGTGTCCGCCAAGTGGTACTGGCGTAGTTGGCAGGTGATTTTGGCATGACCGGCAGGTGGTTCCAGCAAGCCCGGCAGGTGATTCCGAAGTGTTCCCCAACTGGTTGTGGCATAGCCGGCAGGTGATTTTTGCGTGTCCGGCAGGTGGTTCTGGCGAGTCGAGCAGGTGGTTCTGGCGTGCTCGGCAGGTGCTTCCGGGGTCTTTGGCACGTGGTTCTGGCATATCTGAGAGGTGGTTCCGGCATGCCCGGCAGGTGATTCCAGAGTGTTCGCCAAGTGTTTCCGGCGTAGCCGGCAGGTGATTTTGCATGTCCACCGGTCGTTCAGGCGGGTCGAGCCGGTGGTTCCGGCGTGTCCGGCAGGTGGTTCCGGTCTGTCCGGCAGGTGGTTCTGTGGTGTCCGGCACGAGGTTCAGTCTGAGAGGCTGTGCCGGCATGCCCCTCACGTGATTCCGGCTTGTCCCCGAAGTGATGCTGGTGTAGCGGGCAGGGGATTTTGGCGTGTCCGGCAGGTGGTTCAGGCAAGTTGAGCAGGTGGTTGCGACGTGCTCGGCAGGTGCTTCCGGCGTCTCCGGCACGTGTTTCTGGCACATCTGACTGGTGGTTCCGGCATGGCCAAAAGTTGATTCTGGTCTGTCCGGTAGGTGGTTCCGGCGTGCACGGCACGTGGTTCTGGTACGTCTCAGAGGTGGTTGCGTATGCCCAACAGGTGATTCCGGACTGTCCGCCACATGGTTCTGGCACGTCTGAGAGGTGGTTCCAACATGGCCGGCAGGTCATTTCGGAGAGTCGTCCAAGTGGTTCTGGCGTAGCCCGCAGGTGATTTTGGCGTGTCCGGCAGGTGGTTCCGCCGTGCTCGGCAGGTGGTTCAGGCATGGCCGTCACGTGGTTCCAGTCTGTCCAGGACGTGTTTCCAGCTTCTCCGGCAGGTGGTTCTGGTACGTCTGAGAGGTGGTTCCGCCATGGCTGGCAGGTGATCCCTGACTGTCCCCCAGGTGGTTCTGGCATAGCCAGCAGTTGATATTGGCCTGTCCGGCAGGTGGTTCCAGCGAGTCGAACAGGTGGCTCCGGCGTTCTCGGCAGGTGGTTCCGGTCTGTCCGGTAGGTGTTTCCGGCGTGTCTGGCACGTGCTTCCGGCACGTCTGAGAGGTGGTTCCGGCATGCGCGGCAGGTGATTCCGGAGTGTCCGCCAGGTGGTTCTGGCATACCCGGCAGGTGATTTTGGCGTGTCCGGCAGGTGTTTCTGGCGAGTCGAGCAGGTGGCTCCGGCATGCTCGGCAGGTGCTTCCGGCGTCTCCGGCACTTGGTTCTGGTGTGTCTGAGAGCTGTTTCCAGCATGTCCGGCAGATGATTCCGGAGTGTGGTTCTGGCATACCCAGCAGGTGATTTTGGCGTGTCAGGGAGGTGGTACCGGTGAGTCGAGCAAGTGGTTCTGGTGTGCTGAGCAGGTGGTTCAGGCGGTTCTGGCAGGTGGTATCCGTCTGTTCGGGGTGTGGTTCCAGCATCTCATGAACACGTTTCTGGCACGTCTGAGATGTGGTTCCAGCCGGCCCGACAGGTGTTTCCGCAGTGTCCGCCAAGCGGTTCTGGCGTAGTTGGCAGGTGATTTTGGCATGACTGGCAGGTGGTTCCAGCAAGCCTGGCAGGTGATTCCAAAGTGTTCACCAACTGGTTGTGGCGTAGCCGGCAGGTGATTTTTGCGTGATCGGCAGGTGGTTCTGGCGAGTCGAGCAGGTGGTTCCGGCGTGCTCGGCTGGTGCTTCCGGGGTCATTGGCACGGGGTTCTGGCATGTCTGAGAGGTGGTTCCTGCATGCCCGGCAAGTGATTCCGGAGTGTTCGCCAAGTGGTTCTGGCATAGTCGGCAGGTGATTTTGGCATGTCCGGCAGGTGGTTCAGGCGAGTTGAGCAGGTGGTTCCAACGTGCTTGGCAGGTGCTTCCGGCGTCTCCGGCACGTGTTTCTGGCACATCTGACAGGTGGTTCCGGCATGCCCGAAAGGTGATTCCGGTCTGTCCGGTAGGTGGTTCCAGCCTGCACGGCATGTGTTTCTGGTACGTCTCAGAGGTGGTTGCGCATGCCCAACAGGTGATTCCAGACTGTCCGCCACATGGTTCTGGCACGTCTGAGAGGTGGTTCCGGCATGCCCGGCAGGTCATCCCAGAGAGTCCTCCAAGTGGTTCTGGCATAACACGCAGGTGATTTTGGCGTGTCTGGCAGGTTGTTCCGTTGTGCTTGGCAGGTGGTTCAGGCTTGGCCGGCAGGTGGTTCCAGACTGTCCGGGACGTGTTTCCAGCTTCTCCGGCAGGTGGTTCTGGTACGTCTGAGAGGTGGTTCCGCCATGGCTGGCAGGTGATTCCGGACCGTCCCCCAGGTGGTTCTGGCATAGCCAGCAGTTGATATTGGCCTGTCCGGCAGGTGGTTCCAGCAAGTCGAACAGGTGGCTCCGGCGTGCTCGGCAGGTGGTTCCGGTCTGTCCGGTAGGTGATTCCGGCGTGTCCGGCACGTGCTTCCGGCACGTCTGAGAGGTGGTTCCGGCATGCGCGACAGGTGGTTTCGGAGTGTCCGCCAGGTGGTTCTGGCGTACCCGGCAGGTGATTTTGGCGTGTCCGGCAGGTGTTTCTGGCGAGTCGAGCAGGTGGCTCCGGCATGCTCGGCAGGTGCTTCCGGCGTCTCCGGCACGTGGTTCTGGTGTGTCTGAGAGCTGGTTCCGGCATGTCCGGCAGATGATTCCGGAGTGTCCGCCAAGTGGTTCTGGCATACCCGGCTGGTGGTTTGGGCATGTCAGGTAGGTGGTTCCGGCGAGTCGAGCAGGTGGCTCCGGCGTGCTCGGCAGGTTGTTCAGACGGGTCTGGCAGGTGTTTTCCGTCTGTTCGGGGTGTGGTTCCAGCATCTCATGCACATGGTTCTGGCACGTCTGAGATGTGGTTCCGGCCGGCCCGACAGGTGTTTCCACAGTGTCCGCCAAGTGGTACTGGCGTAGTTGGCAGGTGATTTTGGCATGACCGGCAGGTGGTTCCAGCAAGCCCGGCAGGTGATTCCGAAGTGTTCCCCAACTGGTTGTGGCATAGCCGGCAGGTGATTTTTGCGTGTCCGGCAGGTGGTTCTGGCGAGTCGAGCAGGTGGTTCTGGCGTGCTCGGCAGGTGCTTCCGGGGTCTTTGGCACGTGGTTCTGGCATATCTGAGAGGTGGTTCCGGCATGCCCGGCAGGTGATTCCAGAGTGTTCGCCAAGTGTTTCCGGCGTAGCCGGCAGGTGATTTTGCATGTCCACCGGTCGTTCAGGCGGGTCGAGCCGGTGGTTCCGGCGTGTCCGGCAGGTGGTTCCGGTCTGTCCGGCAGGTGGTTCTGTGGTGTCCGGCACGAGGTTCAGTCTGAGAGGCTGTGCCGGCATGCCCCTCACGTGATTCCGGCTTGTCCCCGAAGTGATGCTGGTGTAGCGGGCAGGGGATTTTGGCGTGTCCGGCAGGTGGTTCAGGCAAGTTGAGCAGGTGGTTGCGACGTGCTCGGCAGGTGCTTCCGGCGTCTCCGGCACGTGTTTCTGGCACATCTGACTGGTGGTTCCGGCATGGCCAAAAGTTGATTCTGGTCTGTCCGGTAGGTGGTTCCGGCGTGCACGGCACGTGGTTCTGGTACGTCTCAGAGGTGGTTGCGTATGCCCAACAGGTGATTCCGGACTGTCCGCCACATGGTTCTGGCACGTCTGAGAGGTGGTTCCAACAGGCCGGCAGGTCATTTCGGAGAGTCGTCCAAGTGGTTCTGGCGTAGCCCGCAGGTGATTTTGGCGTGTCCGGCAGGTGGTTCCGCCGTGCTCGGCAGGTGGTTCAGGCATGGCCGTCACGTGGTTCCAGTCTGTCCAGGACGTGTTTCCAGCTTCTCCGGCAGGTGGTTCTGGTACGTCTGAGAGGTGGTTCCGCCATGGCTGGCAGGTGATCCCTGACTGTCCCCCAGGTGGTTCTGGCATAGCCAGCAGTTGATATTGGCCTGTCCGGCAGGTGGTTCCAGCGAGTCGAACAGGTGGCTCCGGCGTTCTCGGCAGGTGGTTCCGGTCTGTCCGGTAGGTGTTTCCGGCGTGTCTGGCACGTGCTTCCGGCACGTCTGAGAGGTGGTTCCGGCATGCGCGGCAGGTGATTCCGGAGTGTCCGCCAGGTGGTTCTGGCATACCCGGCAGGTGATTTTGGCGTGTCCGGCAGGTGTTTCTGGCGAGTCGAGCAGGTGGCTCCGGCATGCTCGGCAGGTGCTTCCGGCGTCTCCGGCACTTGGTTCTGGTGTGTCTGAGAGCTGTTTCCAGCATGTCCGGCAGATGATTCCGGAGTGTGGTTCTGGCATACCCAGCAGGTGATTTTGGCGTGTCAGGGAGGTGGTACCGGTGAGTCGAGCAAGTGGTTCTGGTGTGCTGAGCAGGTGGTTCAGGCGGTTCTGGCAGGTGGTATCCGTCTGTTCGGGGTGTGGTTCCAGCATCTCATGAACACGTTTCTGGCACGTCTGAGATGTGGTTCCAGCCGGACCGACAGGTGTTTCCGCAGTGTCCGCCAAGCGGTTCTGGCGTAGTTGGCAGGTGATTTTGGCATGACTGGCAGGTGGTTCCAGCAAGCCTGGCAGGTGATTCCAAAGTGTTCACCAACTGGTTGTGGCGTAGCCGGCAGGTGATATTTGCGTGATCGGCAGGTGGTTCTGGCGAGTCGAGCAGGTGGTTGCGGCGTGCTCGGCAGGTGCTTCCGGGGTCATTGGCACGGGGTTCTGGCATGTCTGAGAGGTGGTACCTGCATGCCCGGCAGGTGATTCCGGAGTGTTTGCCAAGTGGTTCTGGCATAGACGGCAGGTGATTTTGGCATGTCCGGCAGGTGGTTCAGGTGAGTTGAGCAGGTGGTTGCGACGTGGTCGGCAGGTGCTTCCGGCGTCTCCGGCACGTGTTTCTGGCACATCTGACTGGTGGTTCCGGCATTCCCAAACGTTGATTCCGGTCTGTCCGGTAGGTGGCTCCGGCGTGCACGGCACGTGGTTCTGGTACGTCTCAGAGGTGGTTGTGTATGCCCAACAGGTGATTCCGGACTGTCCGCCACGTGCTTCTGGCACGTCTGAGAGGTGGTTCCAACATGCCCTGCAGGTCATTTCGGAGAGTCGTCCAAGTGGTTCTGGCGTAGCCCGCAGGTGATTTTGGCGTGTCCGGCAGGTGGTTCCGCCGTGCTCGGCAGGTGGTTCAGGCATGGCCGTCACGTGGTTCCAGTCTGTCCAGGACGTGTTTCCAGCTTCTCCGGCAGGTGGTTCTGGTACGTCTGAGAGGTGGTTCCGCCATGGCTGGCAGGTGATCCCGGACTGTCCCCCAGGTGGTTCTGGCATAGCCAGCAGTTGATATTGGCCTGTCCGGCAGGTGGTTCCAGCGAGTCGAACAGGTGGCTCCGGCGTTCTTGGCAGGTGGTTCCGGTCTGTCCGGTAGGTGTTTCCGGCGTGTCTGGCACGTGCTTCCGGCACGTCTGAGAGGTGGTTCCGGCATGCGCGGCAGGTGATTCCGGAGTGTCCGCCAGGTGGTTCTGGCATACCCGGCAGGTGATTTTGGCGTGTCCGGCAGGTGTTTCTGGCGAGTCGAGCAGGTGGCTCCGGCATGCTCGGCAGGTGCTTCCGGCGTCTCCGGCACGTGGTTCTGGTGTGTCTGAGAGCTGGTTCCGGCATGTCCGGCAGATGATTCCGGAGTGTCCGCCAAGTGGTTCTGGCATACCCAGCAGGTGATTTTGGCGTGTCAGGGAGGTGGTACCGGTGAGTCGAGCAGGTGGTTCCGGCGTGCTCAGCAGGTGGTTCAGGCGGTTCTGGCAGGTGGTATCCGTCTGTTCGGGGTGTGGTTCCAGCATCTCATGAACACGTTTCTGGCACGTCTGAGATGTGGTTCCAGCCGGCCCGACAGGTGTTTCCGCAGTGTCCGCCAAGCGGTTCTGGCGTAGTTGGCAGGTGATTTTGGCATGACTGGCAGGTGGTTCCAGCAAGCCTGGCAGGTGATTCCAAAGTGTTCACCAACTGGTTGTGGCGTAGCCGGCAGGTGATTTTTGCGTGATCGGCAGGTGGTTCTGGCGAGTCGAGCAGGTGGTTCCGGCGTGCTCGGCTGGTGCTTCCGGGGTCATTGGCACGGGGTTCTGGCATGTCTGAGAGGTGGTTCCTGCATGCCCGGCAAGTGATTCCGGAGTGTTTGCCAAGTGGTTCTGGCATAGTCGGCAGGTGATTTTGGCATGTCCGGCAGGTGGTTCAGGTGAGTTGAGCAGGTGGTTGCGACGTGGTCGGCAGGTGCTTCCGGCGTCTCCGGCACGTGTTTCTGGCACATCTGACTGGTGGTTCCGGCATGGCCAAAAGTTGATTCCGGTCTGTCCGGTAGGTGGCTGGGGCGTGCACGGCACGTGGTTCTGGTACGTCTCAGAGGTGGTTGTGTATTCCCAACAGGTGATTCCGGACTGTCCGCCACGTGCTTCTGGCACGTCTGAGAGGTGGTTCCAACATGCCCGGCAGGTCATTTCGGAGAGTCGTCCAAGTGGTTCTGGCGTAGCCCGCAGGTGATTTTGGCGTGTCCGGCAGGTGGTTCCGCCGTGCTCGGCAGGTGGTTCAGGCATGGCCGTCACGTGGTTCCAGTCTGTCCAGGACGTGTTTCCAGCTTCTCCGGCAGGTGGTTCTGGTACGTCTGAGAGGTGGTTCCGCCATGGCTGGCAGGTGATCCCGGACTGTCCCCCAGGTGGTTCTGGCATAGCCAGCAGTTGATATTGGCCTGTCCGGCAGGTGGTTCCAGCGAGTCGAACAGGTGGCTCCGGCGTTCTTGGCAGGTGGTTCCGGTCTGTCCGGTAGGTGTTTCCGGCGTGTCTGGCACGTGCTTCCGGCACGTCTGAGAGGTGGTTCCGGCATGCGCGGCAGGTGATTCCGGAGTGTCCGCCAGGTGGTTCTGGCATACCCGGCAGGTGATTTTGGCGTGTCCGGCAGGTGTTTCTGGCGAGTCGAGCAGGTGGCTCCGGCATGCTCGGCAGGTGCTTCCGGCGTCTCCGGCACGTGGTTCTGGTGTGTCTGAGAGCTGGTTCCGGCATGTCCGGCAGATGATTCCGGAGTGTCCGCCAAGTGGTTCTGGCATACCCAGCAGGTGATTTTGGCGTGTCAGGGAGGTGGTACCGGTGAGTCGAGCAGGTGGTTCCGGCGTGCTCAGCAGGTGGTTCAGGCGGTTCTGGCAGGTGGTATCCGTCTGTTCGGGGTGTGGTTCCAGCATCTCATGAACACGTTTCTGGCACGTCTGAGATGTGGTTCCAGCCGGCCCGACAGGTGTTTCCGCAGTGTCCGCCAAGCGGTTCTGGCGTAGTTGGCAGGTGATTTTGGCATGACTGGCAGGTGGTTCCAGCAAGCCTGGCAGGTGATTCCAAAGTGTTCACCAACTGGTTGTGGCGTAGCTGGCAGGTGATTGTTGCGTGATCGGCAGGTGGTTCTGGCGAGTCGAGCAGGTGGTTCCGGCGTGCTCGGCTGGTGCTTCCGGGGTCATTGGCACGGGGTTCTGGCATGTCTGACAGGTGGTTCCTGCATGCCCGGCAAGTGATTCCGGAGTGTTCGCCAAGTGGTTCTGGCATAGTCGGCAGGTGATTTTGGCATGTCCGGCAGGTGGTTCAGGCGAGTTGAGCAGGTGGTTCCAACGTGCTTGGCAGGTGCTTCCGGCGTCTCCGGCACGTGTTTCTGGCACATCTGACAGGTGGTTCCGGCATGCCCGAAAGGTGATTCCGGTCTGTCCGGTAGGTGGTTCCAGCCTGCACGGCATGTGTTTCTGGTACGTCTCAGAGGTGGTTGCGCATGCCCAACAGGTGATTCCGGACTGTCCGCCACATGGTTCTGGCACGTCTGAGAGGTGGTTCCGGCATGCCCGGCAGGTCATCCCAGAGAGTCCTCCAAGTGGTTCTGGCATAACACGCAGGTGATTTTGGCGTGTCTGGCAGGTTGTTCCGTTGTGCTTGGCAGGTGGTTCAGGCTTGGCCGGCAGGTGGTTCCAGACTGTCCGGGACGTGTTTCCAGCTTCTCCGGCAGGTGGTTCTGGTACGTCTGAGAGGTGGTTCCGCCATGGCTGGCAGGTGATTCCGGACCGTCCCCCAGGTGGTTCTGGCATAGCCAGCAGTTGATATTGGCCTGTCCGGCAGGTGGTTCCAGCGAGTCGAACAGGTGGCTCCGGCGTGCTCGGCAGGTGGTTCCGGTCTGTCCGGTAGGTGATTCCGGCGTGTCCGGCACGTGCTTCCGGCACGTCTGAGAGGTGGTTCCGGCATGCGCGACAGGTGGTTTCGGAGTGTCCGCCAGGTGGTTCTGGCGTACCCGGCAGGTGATTTTGGCGTGTCCGGCAGGTGTTTCTGGCGAGTCGAGCAGGTGGCTCCGGCATGCTCGGCAGGTGCTTCCGGCGTCTCCGGCACGTGGTTCTGGTGTGTCTGAGAGCTGGTTCCGGCATGTCCGGCAGATGATTCCGGAGTGTCCGCCAAGTGGTTCTGGCATACCCGGCTGGTGGTTTGGGCATGTCAGGTAGGTGGTTCCGGCGAGTCGAGCAGGTGGCTCCGGCGTGCTCGGCAGGTTGTTCAGACGGGTCTGGCAGGTGTTTTCCGTCTGTTCGGGGTGTGGTTCCAGCATCTCATGCACATGGTTCTGGCACGTCTGAGATGTGGTTCCGGCCGGCCCGACAGGTGTTTCCACAGTGTCCGCCAAGTGGTACTGGCGTAGTTGGCAGGTGATTTTGGCATGACCGGCAGGTGGTTCCAGCAAGCCCGGCAGGTGATTCCGAAGTGTTCCCCAACTGGTTGTGGCATAGCCGGCAGGTGATTTTTGCGTGTCCGGCAGGTGGTTCTGGCGAGTCGAGCAGGTGGTTCTGGCGTGCTCGGCAGGTGCTTCCGGGGTCTTTGGCACGTGGTTCTGGCATATCTGAGAGGTGGTGTCGGCATGCCCGGCAGGTGATTCCAGAGTGTTCGCCAAGTGTTTCCGGCGTAGCCGGCAGGTGATTTTGCATGTCCACCGGTCGTTCAGGCGGGTCGAGCCGGTGGTTCCGGCGTGTCTGGAATGTGGTTCCGGTCTGTCCGGCAGGTGGTTCTGTGGTGTCCGGCACGAGGTTCAGTCTGAGAGGCTGTGCCGGCATGCCCCTCACGTGATTCCGGCTTGTCCCCGAAGTGGTGCTGGTGTAGCGGGCAGGTGATTTTGGCGTGTCCGGCAGGTGGTTCAGGCGAGTTGAGCAGGTGGTTGCGACGTGCTCGGCAGGTGCTTCCGGCGTCTCCGGCACGTGTTTCTGGCACATCTGACTGGTGGTTCCGGCATGGCCAAAAGTTGATTCTGGTCTGTCCGGTAGGTGGTTCCGGCGTGCACGGCACGTGGTTCTGGTACGTCTCAGAGGTGGTTGCGCATGCCCAACAGGTGATTCCGGACTGTCCGCCACATGGTTCTGGCACGTCTGAGAGGTGGTTCCGGCATGCCCGGCAGGTCATCCCAGAGAGTCCTCCAAGTGGTTCTGGCATAACACGCAGGTGATTTTGGCGTGTCTGGCAGGTTGTTCCGTTGTGCTTGGCAGGTGGTTCAGGCTTGGCCGGCAGGTGGTTCCAGACTGTTCAGGACGTGTTTCCAGCTTCTCCGGCAGGTGGTTCTGGTACGTCTGAGAGGTGGTTCCGCCATGGCTGGCAGGTGATTCCGGACCGTCCCCCAGGTGGTTCTGGCATAGCCAGCAGTTGATATTGGCCTGTCCGGCAGGTGGTTCCAGCGAGTCGAACAGGTGGCTCCGGCGTGCTCGGCAGGTGGTTCCGGTCTGTCCGGTAGGTGATTCCGGCGTGTCCGGCACGTGCTTCCGGCACGTCTGAGAGGTGGTTCCGGCATGCGCGACAGGTGGTTTCGGAGTGTCCGCCAGGTGGTTCTGGCGTACCCGGCAGGTGATTTTGGCGTGTCCGGCAGGTGTTTCTGGCGAGTCGAGCAGGTGGCTCCGGCATGCTCGGCAGGTGCTTCCGGCGTCTCCGGCACGTGGTTCTGGTGTGTCTGAGAGCTGGTTCCGGCATGTCCGGCAGATGATTCCGGAGTGTCCGCCAAGTGGTTCTGGCATACCCGGCTGGTGATTTGGGCATGTCAGGTAGGTGGTTCCGGCGAGTCGAGCAGGTGGCTCCGGCGTGCTCGGCAGGTTGTTCAGACGGGTCTGGCAGGTGTTTTCCGTCTGTTCGGGGTGTGGTTCCAGCATCTCATGCACATGGTTCTGGCACGTCTGAGATGTGGTTCCGGCCGGCCCGACAGGTGTTTCCACAGTGTCCGCCAAGTTGTACTGGCGTAGTTGGCAGGTGATATTGGCATGACCGGCAGGTGGTTCCAGCAAGCCCGGCGGGTGATTCCGAAGTGTTCCCCAACTGGTTGTGGCGTAGCCGGCAGGTGATTTTTGCGTGTCCGGCAGGTGGTTCTGGCGAGTCGAGCAGGTGGTTCCGGCGTGCTCGGCAGGTGCTTCCGGGGTCATTGGCACGTGGTTCTGGCATATCTGAGAGGTGGTTCCGGCATGCCCGGCAGGTGATTCCGGAGTGTTCGCCAAGTGTTTCCGGCGTAGCCGGCAGGTGATTTTGCATGTCCCGCGGTCGTTCCGGCGGGTCGAGCCGGTGGTTCCGGCGTATCCGGCAGGTGGTTCCGGTCTGTCCGGCAGGTGGTTCTGTGGTGTCCGGCACGAGGTTCAGTCTGACAGGCTGTGCCGGCATGCCCCTCACCTGATTCCGGCTTGTCCCCGAAGTGGTGCTGGTGTAGCGGGCAGGTGATTTTGGCGTGTCCGGCAGGTGGTTCAGGCGAGTTGAGCAGGTGGTTGCGACGTGCTCGGCAGGTGCTTCCGGCGTCTCCGGCACGTGTTTCTGGCACATCTGACTGGTGGTTCCGGCATGCCCAAAAGTTGATTCCGGTCTGTCCGGTAGGTGGTTCCGGCGTGCACGGCACCTGGTTCTGGTACGTCTCAGAGGTGGTTGCGTATGCCCAACAGGTGATTCTGGACTGTCCGCCACGTGCTTCTGGCACGTCTGAGAGGTGGTTCCAACATGCCCGGCAGGTCATTTCGGAGAGTCGTCCAAGTGGTTCTGGCGTAGCCCGCAGGTGATTTTGGCGTGTCCGGCAGGTGGTTCCGCCGTGCTCGGCAGGTGGTTCAGGCATGGCCGTCACGTGGTTCCAGTCTGTCCAGGACGTGTTTCCAGCTTCTCCGGCAGGTGGTTCTGGTACGTCTGAGAGGTGGTTCCGCCATGGCTGGCAGGTGATCCCGGACTGTCCCCCAGGTGGTTCTGGCATAGCCAGCAGTTGATATTGGCCTGTCCGGCAGGTGGTTCCAGCGAGTCGAACAGGTGGCTCCGGCGTTCTTGGCAGGTGGTTCCGGTCTGTCCGGTAGGTGTTTCCGGCGTGTCTGGCACGTGCTTCCGGCACGTCTGAGAGGTGGTTCCGGCATGCGCGGCAGGTGATTCCGGAGTGTCCGCCAGGTGGTTCTGGCATACCCGGCAGGTGATTTTGGCGTGTCCGGCAGGTGTTTCTGGCGAGTCGAGCAGGTGGCTCCGGCATGCTCGGCAGGTGCTTCCGGCGTCTCCGGCACTTGGTTCTGGTGTGTCTGAGAGCTGGTTCCGGCATGTCCGGCAGATGATTCCGGAGTGTCCGCCAAGTGGTTCTGGCATACCCGGCTGGTGATTTGGGCATGTCAGGTAGGTGGTTCCGGCGAGTCGAGCAGGTGGCTCCGGCGTGCTCGGCAGGTTGTTCAGACGGGTCTGGCAGGTGTTTTCCGTCTGTTCGGGGTGTGGTTCCAGCATCTCATGCACATGGTTCTGGCACGTCTGAGATGTGGTTCCGGCCGGCCCGACAGGTGTTTCCACAGTGTCCGCCAAGTGGTACTGGCGTAGTTGGCAGGTGATTTTGGCATGACCGGCAGGTGGTTCCAGCAAGCCCGGCAGGTGATTCCGAAGTGTTCCCCAACTGGTTGTGGCGTAGCCGGCAGGTGATTTTTGCGTGTCCGGCAGGTGGTTCTGGCGAGTCGAGCAGGTGGTTCCGGCGTGCTCGGCAGGTGCTTCCGGGGTCATTGGCACGTGGTTCTGGCATATCTGAGAGGTGGTTCCGGCATGCCCGGCAGGTGATTCCGGAGTGTTCGCCAAGTGTTTCCAGCATAGCCGGCAGGTGATTTTGCATGTCCAGCGGTCGTTCCGGCGGGTCGAGCCGGTGGTTCCGGCGTGTCTGGAATGTGGTTCCGGTCTGTCCGGCAGGTGGTTCTGTGGTGTCCGGCACGAGGTTCAGTCTGAGAGGCTGTGCCGGCATGCCCCTCACCTGATTCCGGCTTGTCCCCGAAGTGGTGCTGGTGTAGCGGGCAGGTGATTTTGGTGTGTCCGGCAGGTGGTTCAGGCGAGTTGTGCAGGTGGTTGCGACGTGCTCGACACGTGCTTCCGGCGTCTCCGGCACGTGTTTCTGGCACATCTGACTGGTGGTTCCGGCATGCCCAAAAGTTGATTCCGGTCTGTCCGGTAGGTGGTTCCGGCGTGCACGGCACGTGGTTCTGGTACGTCTCATAGGTGGTTGCGTATGCCCAACAGGTTATTCTGGACTGTCCGCCACGTGCTTCTGGCACGTCTGAAAGGTGGTTCCGGCATGCGCAGCAGGTGATTCCGGAGTGTCCGCCAGGTGGTTTTGGCATACCCGGCAGGTGATTTTGGCGTGTCCGGCAGGTGTTTCTGGCGAGTCGAGCAGGTGGCTCCGGCATGCTCGGCAGGTGCTTCCGGCGTCTCCGGCACTTGGTTCTGGTGTGTCTGAGAGCTGGTTCCGGCATGTCCGGCAGATGATTCCGGAGTGTCCGCCAAGTGGTTCTGGCATACCCAGCAGGTGATTTTGGCGTGTCAGGGAGGTGGTACTGGTGAGTCGAGCAGGTGGTTCCGGCGTGCTCAGCAGGTGGTTCAGGCGGTTCTGGCAGGTGGTATCCGTCTGTTCGGTGTGTGGTTCCAGCATCTCATGAACACGTTTCTGGCACGTCTGAGATGTGGTTCCAGCCGGCCCGACAGGTGTTTCCGCAGTGTCCGCCAAGCGGTTCTGGCGTAGTTGGCAGGTGATTTTGGCATGACTGGCAGGTGGTTCCAGCAAGCCTGGCAGGTGATTCCAAAGTGTTCACCAACTGGTTGTGGCGTAGCCGGCAGGTGAGTTTTGCGTGATCGGCAGGTGGTTCTGGCGAGTCGAGCAGGTGGTTGCGGCGTGCTCGGCTGGTGCTTCCGGGGTCATTGGCACGGGGTTCTGGCATGTCTGAGAGGTGGTTCCTGCATGCCCGGCAAGTGATTCCGGAGTGTTTGCCAAGTGGTTCTGGCATAGTCGGCAGGTGATTTTGGCATGTCCGGCAGGTGGTTCAGGCGAGTTGAGCAGGTGGTTCCAACGTGCTTGGCAGGTGCTTCCGGCGTCTCCGGCACGTGTTTCTGGCACATCTGACAGGTGGTTCCGGCATGCCCGAAAGGTGATTCCGGTCTGTCCGGTAGGTGGTTCCAGCCTGCACGGCATGTGGTTCTGGTACGTCTCAGAGGTGGTTGCGCATGCCCAACAGGTGATTCCGGACTGTCCGCCACATGGTTCTGGCACGTCTGAGAGGTGGTTCCGGCATGCCCGGCAGGTCATCCCAGAGAGTCCTCCAAGTGGTTCTGGCATAACACGCAGGTGATTTTGGCGTGTCTGGCAGGTTGTTCCGTTGTGCTTGGCAGGTGCTTCAGGCTTGGCCGGCAGGTGGTTCCAGACTGTCCAGGACGTGTTTCCAGCTTCTCCGGCAGGTGGTTCTGGTACGTCTGAGAGGTGGTTCCGCCATGGCTGGCAGGTGATTCCGGACCGTCCCCCAGGTGGTTCTGGCATAGCCAGCAGTTGATATTGGCCTGTCCGGCAGGTGGTTCCAGCGAGTCGAACAGGTGGCTCCGGCGTGCTCGGCAGGTGGTTCCGGTCTGTCCGGTAGGTGATTCCGGCGTGTCCGGCACGTGCTTCCGGCACGTCTGAGAGGTGGTTCCGGCATGCGCGACAGGTGGTTTCGGAGTGTCCGCCAGGTGGTTCTGGCGTACCCGGCAGGTGATTTTGGCGTGTCCGGCAGGTGTTTCTGGCGAGTCGAGCAGGTGGCTCCGGCATGCTCGGCAGGTGCTTCCGGCGTCTCCGGCACGTGGTTCTGGTGTGTCTGAGAGCTGGTTCCGGCATGTCCGGCAGATGATTCCGGAGTGTCCGCCAAGTGGTTCTGGCATACCCGGCTGGTGGTTTGGGCATGTCAGGTAGGTGGTTCCGGCGAGTCGAGCAGGTGGCTCCGGCGTGCTCGGCAGGTTGTTCAGACGGGTCTGGCAGGTGTTTTCCGTCTGTTCGGGGTGTGGTTCCAGCATCTCATGCACATGGTTCTGGCACGTCTGAGATGTGGTTCCGGCCGGCCCGACAGGTGTTTCCACAGTGTCCGCCAAGTGGTACTGGCGTAGTTGGCAGGTGATTTTGGCATGACCGGCAGGTGGTTCCAGCAAGCCCGGCAGGTGATTCCGAAGTGTTCCCCAACTGGTTGTGGCGTAGCCGGCAGGTGATTTTTGCGTGTCCGGCAGGTGGTTCTGGCGAGTCGAGCAGGTGGTTCCGGCGTGCTCGGCAGGTGCTTCCGGGGTCATTGGCACGTGGTTCTGGCATATCTGAGAGGTGGTTCCGGCATGCCCGGCAGGTGATTCCGGAGTGTTCGCCAAGTGTTTCCAGCGTAGCCGGCAGGTGATTTTGCATGTCCAGCGGTCGTTCCGGCGGGTCGAGCCGGTGGTTCCGGCGTGTCTGGAATGTGGTTCCGGTCTGTCCGGCAGGTGGTTCTGTGGTGTCCGGCACGAGGTTCAGTCTGAGAGGCTGTGCCGGCATGCCCCTCACCTGATTCCGGCTTGTCCCCGAAGTGGTGCTGGTGTAGCGGGCAGGTGATTTTGGTGTGTCCGGCAGGTGGTTCAGGCGAGTTGAGCAGGTGGTTGCGACGTGCTCGGCAGGTGCTTCCGGCGTCTCCGGCACGTGTTTCTGGCACATCTGACTGGTGGTTCCGGCATGCCCAAAAGTTGATTCCGGTCTGTCCGGTAGGTGGTTCCGGCGTGCACGGCACGTGGTTCTGGTACGTCTCAGAGGTGGTTGCGTATGCCCAACAGGTGATTCTGGACTGTCCGCCACGTGCTTCTGGCACGTCTGAGAGGTGGTTCCGGCATGCGCAGCAGGTGATTCCGGAGTGTCCGCCAGGTGCTTCTGGCATACCCGGCAGGTGATTTTGGCGTGTCCGGCAGGTGTTTCTGGCGAGTCGAGCAGGTGGCTTCGGCATGCTCGGCAGGTGCTTCCGGCGTCTCCGGCACTTGGTTCTGGTGTGTCTGAGAGCTGGTTCCGGCATGTCCGGCAGATGATTCCGGAGTGTCCGCCAAGTGGTTCTGGCATACCCAGCAGGTGATTTTGGTGTGTCAGGGACGTGGTACCGGTGAGTCGAGCAGGTGGTTCCGGCGTGCTCAGCAGGTGGTTCAGGCGGTTCTGGCAGGTGGTATCCGTCTGTTCGGGGTGTGGTTCCAGCATCTCATGAACACGTTTCTGGCACGTCTGAGATGTGGTTCCAGCCGGCCCGACAGGTGTTTCCGCAGTGTCCGCCAAGCGGTTCTGGCGTAGTTGGCAGGTGATTTTGGCATGACTGGCAGGTGGTTCCAGCAAGCCTGGCAGGTGATTCCAAAGTGTTCACCAACTGGTTGTGGCGTAGCCGGCAGGTGAGTTTTGCGTGATCGGCAGGTGGTTCTGGCGAGTCGAGCAGGTGGTTGCGGCGTGCTCGGCTGGTGCTTCCGGGGTCATTGGCACGGGGTTCTGGCATGTCTGAGAGGTGGTTCCTGCATGCCCGGCAAGTGATTCCAGAGTGTTCGCCAAGTGGTTCTGGCATAGTCGGCAGGTGATTTTGGCATGTCCGGCAGGTGGTTCAGGCGAGTTGAGCAGGTGGTTCCAACGTGCTTGGCAGGTGCTTCCGGCGTCTCCGGCACGTGTTTCTGGCACATCTGACAGGTGGTTCCGGCATGCCCGAAAGGTGATTCCGGTCTGTCCGGTAGGTGGTTCCAGCCTGCACGGCATGTGTTTCTGGTGCGTCTCAGAGGTGGTTGCGCATGCCCAACAGGTGATTCCGGACTGTCCGCCACATGGTTCTGGCACGTCTGAGAGGTGGTTCCGGCATGCCCGGCAGGTCATCCCAGAGAGTCCTCCAAGTGGTTCTGGCATAACACGCAGGTGATTTTGGCGTGTCTGGCAGGTTGTTCCGTTGTGCTTGGCAGGTGGTTCAGGCTTGGCCGGCAGGTGGTTCCAGACTGTCCGGGACGTGTTTCCAGCTTCTCCGGCAGGTGGTTCTGGTACGTCTGAGAGGTGGTTCCGCCATGGCTGGCAGGTGATTCCGGACCGTCCCCCAGGTGGTTCTGGCATAGCCAGCAGTTGATATTGGCCTGTCCGGCAGGTGGTTCCAGCGAGTCGAACAGGTGGCTCCGGCGTGCTCGGCAGGTGGTTCCGGTCTGTCCGGTAGGTGATTCCGGCGTGTCCGGCACGTGCTTCCGGCACGTCTGAGAGGTGGTTCCGGCATGCGCGACAGGTGGTTTCGGAGTGTCCGCCAGGTGGTTCTGGCGTATCCGGCAGGTGATTTTGGCGTGTCCGGCAGGTGTTTCTGGCGAGTCGAGCAGGTGGCTCCGGCATGCTCGGCAGGTGCTTCCGGCGTCTCCGGCACGTGGTTCTGGTGTGTCTGAGAGCTGGTTCCGGCATGTCCGGCAGATGATTCCGGAGTGTCCGCCAAGTGGTTCTGGCATACCCGGCTGGTGATTTGGGAATGTCAGGTAGGTGGTTCCGGCGAGTCGAGCAGGTGGCTCCGGCGTGCTCGGCAGGTTGTTCAGACGGGTCTGGCAGGTGTTTTCCGTCTGTTCGGGGTGTGGTTCCAGCATGTCATGCACATGGTTCTGGCACGTCTGAGATGTGGTTCCGGCCGGCCCGACAGGTGTTTCCACAGTGTCCGCCAAGTGGTACTGGCGTAGTTGGCAGGTGATTTTGGCATGACCGGCAGGTGGTTCCAGCAAGCCCGGCAGGTGATTCCGAAGTGTTCCCCAACTGGTTGTGGCGTAGCCGGCAGGTGATTTTTGCGTGTCCGGCAGGTGGTTCTGGCGAGTCGAGCAGGTGGTTCCGGCGTGCTCGGCAGGTGCTTCCGGGGTCATTGGCACGTGGTTCTGATGGTTCCGGCATGCCCGGCAGGTGATTCCGGAGTGTTCGCCAAGTGTTTCCGGCGTAGCCGGCAGGTGATTTTGCATGTCCAGCGGTCGTTCCGGCGGGTCGAGCCGGTGGTTCCGGCATGTCCGGCAGGTGGTTCCGGTCTGTCCGGCAGGTGGGCCTGTGGTGTCCGGCACGAGGTTCAGTCTGAGAGGCTGTGCCGGCATGCCCCTCACGTGATTCCGGCTTGTCCCCGAAGTGGTGCTGGTGTAGCGGGCAGGTGATTTTGGCGTGTCCGGCAGGTGGTTCAGGCGAGTTGAGCAGGTGGTTGCGACGTGCTCGGCAGGTGCTTCCGGCGTCTCCGGCACGTGTTTCTGGCACATCTGACTGGTGGTTCTGGCATGCCCAAAAGTTGATTCCGGTCTGTCCGGTAGGCGGTTCCGGCGTGCACGGCACGTCGTTCTGGTACGTCTCAGAGGTGGTTGCGTATGCCCAACAGGTGATTCCGGACTGTCCGCCACGTGCTTCTGGCACGTCTGAGAGGTGGTTCCAACATGCCCGGCAGGTCATTTCGGAGAGTCGTCCAAGTGGTTCTGGCGTAGCCCGCAGGTGATTTTGGCGTGTCCGGCAGGTGGTTCCGCCGTGCTCGGCAGGTGGTTCAGGCATGGCCGTCACGTGGTTCCAGTCTGTCCAGGACGTGTTTCCAGCTTCTCCGGCAGGTGGTTCTGGTACGTCTGAGAGGTGGTTCCGCCATGGCTGGCAGGTGATCCCGGACTGTCCCCCAGGTGGTTCTGGCATAGCCAGCAGTTGATATTGGCCTGTCCGGCAGGTGGTTCCAGCGAGTCGAACAGGTGGCTCCGGCGTTCTTGGCAGGTGGTTCCGGTCTGTCCGGTAGGTGTTTCCGGCGTGTCTGGCACGTGCTTCCGGCACGTCTGAGAGGTGGTACCGGCATGCGCGGCAGGTGATTCCGGAGTGTCCGCCAGGTGGTTCTGGCATACCCGGCAGGTGATTTTGGCGTGTCCGGCAGGTGTTTCTGGCGAGTCGAGCAGGTGGCTCCGGCATGCTCGGCAGGTGCTTCCGGCGTCTCCGGCACTTGGTTCTGGTGTGTCTGAGAGCTGGTTCCGGCATGTCCGGCAGATGATTCCGGAGTGTCCGCCAAGTGGTTCTGGCATACCCAGCAGGTGATTTTGGCGTGTCAGGGAGGTGGTACCGGTGAGTCGAGCAGGTGGTTCCGGCGTGCTCAGCAGGTGGTTCAGGCGGTTCTGGCAGGTGGTATCCGTCTGTTCGGGGTGTGGTTCCAGCATCTCATGAACACGTTTCTGGCACGTCTGAGATGTGGTTCCAGCCGGCCCGACAGGTGTTTCCGCAGTGTCCGCCAAGCGGTTCTGGCGTAGTTGGCAGGTGATTTTGGCATGACTGGCAGGTGGTTCCAGCAAGCCTGGCAGGTGATTCCAAATAGTTCACCAACTGGTTGTGGCGTAGCCGGCAGGTGATTTTTGCGTGTCCGGCAGGTGGTTCTGGCGAGTCGAGCAGGTGGTTCCAGCGTGCTCGGCTGGTGCTTCCGGGGTCATTGGCACGGGGTTCTGGCATGTCTGAGAGGTGGTTCCTGCATGCCCGGCAAGTGATTCCGGAGTGTTCGCCAAGTGGTTCTGGCATAGTCGGCAGGTGATTTTGGCATGTCCGGCAGGTGGTTCAGGCGAGTTGAGCAGGTGGTTCCAACGTGCTTGGCAGGTGCCTCCGGCATCTCCGGCACGTGTTTCTGGCACATCTGACAGGTGGTTCCGGCATGCCCGAAAGGTGATTCCGGTCTGTCCGGTAGGTGGTTCCAGCCTGCACGGCATGTGTTTCTGGTACGTCTCAGAGGTGGTTGCGCATGCCCAACAGGTGATTCCGGACTGTCCGCCACATGGTTCTGGCACGTCTGAGAGGTGGTTCCGGCATGCCCGGCAGGTCATCCCAGAGAGTCCTCCAAGTGGTTCTGGCATAACACGCAGGTGATTTTGGCGTGTCTGGCAGGTTGTTCCGTTGTGCTTGGCAGGTGCTTCAGGCTTGGCCGGCAGGTGGTTCCAGACTGTCCGGGACGTGTTTCCAGCTTCTCCGGCAGGTGGTTCTGGTACGTCTGAGAGGTGGTTCCGCCATAGCTGGCAGGTGATTCCGGACCGTCCCCCAGGTGGTTCTGGCATAGCCAGCAGTTGATATTGGACTGTCCGGCAGGTGGTTCCAGCGAGTCGAACAGGTGGCTCCGGCGTGCTCGGCAGGTGGTTCCGGTCTGTCCGGTAGGTGATTCCGGCGTGTCCGGCACGTGCTTCCGGCACGTCTGAGAGGTGGTTCCGGCATGCGCGACAGGTGGTTTCGGAGTGTCCGCCAGGTGGTTCTGGCGTACCCGGCAGGTGATTTTGGCGTGTCCGGCAGGTGTTTCTGGCGAGTCGAGCAGGTGGCTCCGGCATGCTCGGCAAGTGCTTCCGGCGTCTCCGGCACGTGGTTCTGGTGTGTCTGAGAGCTGGTTCTGGCATGTCTGGCAGATGATTCCGGAGTGTCCGCCAAGTGGTTCTGGCATACCCGGCTGGTGATTTGGGCATGTCAGGTAGGTGGTTCCGGCGAGTCGAGCAGGTTGCTCCGGCGTGCTCGGCAGGTTGTTCAGACGGGTCTGGCAGATGTTTTCCGTCTGTTCGGGGTGTGGTTCCAGCATCTCATGCACATGGTTCTGGCACGTCTGAGATGTGGTTCCGGCCGGCCCGACAGGTGTTTCCACAGTGTCCGCCAAGTGGTACTGGCGTAGTTGGCAGGTGATTTTGGCATGACCGGCAGGTGGTTCCAGCAAGCCCGGCAGGTGATTCCGAAGTGTTCCCCAACTGGTTGTGGCGTAGCCGGCAGGTGATTTTTGCGTGTCCGGCAGGTGGTTCTGGCGAGTCGAGCAGGTGGTTCCGGCGTGCTCGGCAGGTGCTTCCGGGGTCATTGGCACGTGGTTCTGGTGGTTCCGGCATGCCCGGCAGGTGATTCCGGAGTGTTCGCCAAGTGTTTCCGGCGTAGCCGGCAGGTGATTTTGCATGTCCAGCGGTCGTTCCGGAGGGTCGAGCCGGTGGTTCCGGCGTGTCCGGCAGGTGGTTCCTGTCTGTCCGGTAGGTGGTTCTGTGGTGTCCGGCACGAGGTTCAGTCTGAGAGGCTGTGCCGGCATGCCCCTCACGTGATTCCGGCTTGTCCCCGCAGTGATGCTGGTGTAGCGGGCAGGGGATTTTGGCGTGTCCGGCAGGTGGTTCAGGCAAGTTGAGCAGGTGGTTGCGACGTGCTCGGCAGGTGCTTCCGGCGTCTCCGGCACGTGTTTCTGGCACATCTGACTGGTGGTTCCGGCATGCCCAAAAGTTGATTCCGGTCTGTCCGGTAGGTGGTTCCGGCGTGCACGGTACGTGGTTCTGGTACGTGTCAGAGGTGGTTGCGTATGCCCAACAGGTGATTCTGGACTGTCCGCCACGTGATTCTGGCACGTCTGAGATGTGGTTAAAACATGCCCGGCAGGTCATTTCGGAGAGTCGTCCAAGTGGTTCTGGCGTAGCCCGCAGGTGATTTTGGCGTGTCCGGCAGGTGGTTCCGCCGTGCTCGGCAGGTGGTTCAGGCATGGCCGTCAAGTGGTTCCAGTCTGTCCAGGACGTGTTTCCAGCTTCTCCGGCAGGTGGTTCTGGTACGTCTGAGAGGTGGTTCCGCCATGGCTGGCAGGTGATTCCGGACCGTCCCCCAGGTGGTTCTGGCATAGCCAGCAGTTGATATTGGCCTGTCCGGCAGGTGGTTCCAGCGAGTCGAACAGGTGGCTCCGGCGTGCTCGGCAGGTGGTTCCAGTCTGTCCGGTAGGTGATTCCGGCGTGTCCGGCACGTGCTTCCGGCACGTCTGAGAGGTGGTTCCGGCATGCGCGACAGGTGGTTTCGGAGTGTCCGCCAGGTGGTTCTGGCGTACCCGGCAGGTGATTTTGGCGTGTCCGGCAGGTGTTTCTGGAGAGTCGAGCAGGTGGCTCCGGCATGCTCGGCAGGTGCTTCCGGCGTCTCCGGCACTTGGTTCTGGTGTGTCTGAGAGCTGGTTCCGGCATGTCCGGCAGATGATTCCGGAGTGTCCGCCAAGTGGTTCTGGCATACCCGGCTGGTGATTTGGGCATGTCAGGTAGGTGGTTCCGGCGAGTCGAGCAGGTGGCTCCGGCGTGCTCGGCAGGTTGTTCAGACGGGTCTGGCAGGTGTTTTCCGTCTGTTCGGGGTGTGGTTCCAGCATCTCATGCACATGGTTCTGGCACGTCTGAGATGTGGTTCCGGCCGGCCCGACAGGTGTTTCCACAGTGTCCGCCAAGTGGTACTGGCGTAGTTGGCAGGTGATTTTGGCATGACCGGCAGGTGGTTCCAGCAAGCCCGGCAGGTGATTCCGAAGTGTTCCCCAACTGGTTGTGGCGTAGCCGGCAGGTGATAGTTGCGTGATCGGCAGGTGGTTCTGGCGAGTCGAGCAGGTGGTTGCGGTGTGCTCGGCAGGTGCTTCCGGGGTCATTGGCACGGGGTTCTGGCACATGTGACTGGTGGTTCCGGCATGCCCAAAAGTTGATTCCGGTCTGTCCGGTAGGTGGTTCCGGCGTGCACGGTATGTGGTTCTGGTACGTCTCAGAGGTGGTTGTGTATGCCCAACAGGTGATTCTGGACTGTCCGCCACGTGCTTCTGGCACGTCTGAGAGGTGGTTCCAACATGCCCGGCAGGTCATTTCGGAGAGTCGTCCAAGTGGTTCTGGCGTAGCCCGCAGGTGATTTTGGCGTGTCCGGCAGGTGGTTCCGCCGTGCTCGGCAGGTGGTTCAGGCATGGCCGTCACGTGGTTCCAGTCTGTGCAGGACGTGTTTCCAGCTTCTCCGGCAGGTGGTTCTGGTACGTCTGAGAGGTGGTTCCGCCATGGCTGGCAGGTGATCCCTGACTGTCCCCCAGGTGGTTCTGGCATAGCCAGCAGTTGATATTGGCCTGTCCGGCAGGTGGTTCCAGCGAGTCGAACAGGTGGCTCCGGCGTTCTTGGCAGGTGGTTCCGGTCTGTCCGGTAGGTGTTTCCGGCGTGTCTGGCACGTGCTTCCGGCACGTCTGAGAGGTGGTTCCGGCATGCGCAGCAGGTGATTCCGGAGTGTCCGCCAGGTGGTTCTGGCATACCCGGCAGGTGATTTTGGCGTGTCCGGCAGGTGTTTCTGGCGAGTCGAGCAGGTGGCTCCGGCATGCTCGGCAGGTGCTTCCGGCGTCTCCGGCACTTGGTTCTGGTGTGTCTGAGAGCTGGTTCCGGCATGTCCGGCAGATGATTCCGGAGTGTCCGCCAAGTGGTTCTGGCATACCCGGCTGGTGGTTTGGGCATGTCAGGTAGGTGGTTCCGGCGAGTCGAGCAGGTGGCTCCGGCGTGCTCGGCAGGTTGTTCAGACGGGTCTGGCAGGTGTTTTCCGTCTGTTCGGGGTGTGGTTCCAGCATCTCATGCACATGGTTCTGGCACGTCTGAGATGTGGTTCCGGCCGGCCCGACAGGTGTTTCCACAGTGTCCGCCAAGTGGTACTGGCGTAGTTGGCAGGTGATTTTGGCATGACCGGCAGGTGGTTCCAGCAAGCCCGGCAGGTGATTCCGAAGTGTTCCCCAACTGGTTGTGGCGTAGCCGGCAGGTGATTTTTGCGTGTCCGGCAGGTGGTTCTGGCGAGTCGAGCAGGTGGTTCCGGCGTGCTCGGCAGGTGCTTCCGGGGTCATTGGCACGTGGTTCTGGCATATCTGAGAGGTGGTTCCGGCATGCCCGGCAGGTGATTCCGGAGTGTTCGCCAAGTGTTTCCGGCGTAGCCGGCAGGTGATTTTGCATGTCCAGCGGTTGTTCCGGCGGGTCGAGCCGGTGGTTCCGGCGTGTCTGGAATGTGGTTCCGGTCTGTCCGGCAGGTGGTTCTGTGGTGTCCGGCACGAGGTTCAGTCTGACAGGCTGTGCCGGCATGCCCCTCACGTGATTCCGGCTTGTCCCCGAAGTGGTGCTGGTGTAGCGGGCAGGTGATTTTGGCGTGTCCGGCAGGTGGTTCAGGCGAGTTGAGCAGGTGGTTGCGACGTGCTCGGCAGGTGCTTCCGGCGTCTCCGGCACTTGGTTCTGGTGTGTCTGAGAGCTGGTTCCGGCATGTCCGGCAGATGATTCCGGAGTGTCCGCCAAGTGGTTCTGGCATACCCAGCAGGTGATTTTGGCGTGTCAGGGAGGTGGTACCGGTGAGTCGAGCAGGTGTTTCCGGCGTGCTCAGCAGGTGGTTCAGGCGGTTCTGGCAGGTGGTATTCGTCTGTTCGGGGTGTGGTTCCAGCATCTCATGAACACGTTTCTGGCACGTCTGAGATGTGGTTCCAGCCGGCCCGACAGGTGTTTCCGCAGTGTCCGTCAAGCAGTTCTGGCGTAGTTGGCAGGTGATTTTGGCATGACTGGCAGGTGGTTCCAGCAAGCCTGGCAGGTGATTCCAAAGTGTTCACCAACTGGTTGTGGCGTAGCCGGCAGGTGATATTTGCGTGATCGGCAGGTGGTTCTGGCGAGTCGAGCAGGTGGTTGCGGCGTGCTCGGCAGGTGCTTCCGGGGTCATTGGCACGGGGTTCTGGCATGTCTGAGAGGTGGTACCTGCATGCCCGGCAAGTGATTCCGGAGTGTTCGCCAAGTGGTTCTGGCATAGTCGGCAGGTGATTTTGGCATGTCCGGCAGGTGGTTCAGGTGAGTTGAGCAGGTGGTTGCGACGTGCTCGGCAGGTGCTTCCGGCGTCTCCGGCACGTGTTTCTGGCACATCTGACAGGTGGTTCCGGCATGCCCGAAAGGTGATTACGGTCTGTCCGGTAGGTGGTTCCAGCCTGCACGGCATCTGGTTCTGGCACGTCTGAGAGGTGGTTCCGGCATGCCCGGCAGGTCATCCCAGAGAGTCCTCCAAGTGGTTCTGGCATAGCACGCAGGTGATTTTGGCGTGTCTGGCAGGTTGTTCCGTTGTGCTTGGCAGGTGGTTCAGGCTTGGCCGGCAGGTGGTTCCAGACTGTCCAGGACGTGTTTCCAGCTTCTCCGGCAGGTGGTTCTGGTACGTCTGAGAGGTGGTTCCGCCATGGCTGGCAGGTGATTCCGGACCGTCCCCCAGGTGGTTCTGGCATAGCCAGGAGTTGATATTCGCCTGTCCGGCAGGTGGTTCCAGCGAGTCGAACAGGTGGCTCCGGCGTGCTCGGCAGGTGGTTCCGGTCTGTCCGGTAGGTGATTCCGGCGTGTCCGGCACGTGCTTCCGGCACGTCTGAGAGGTGGTTCCGGCATGCGCGACAGGTGGTTTCGGAGTGTCCGCCAGGTGGTTCTGGCGTACCCGGCAGGTGATTTTGGCGTGTCCGGCAGGTGTTTCTGGCGAGTCGAGCAGGTGGCTCCGGCATGCTCGGCAGGTGCTTCCGGCGTCTCCGGCACTTGGTTCTGGTGTGTCTGAGAGCTGGTTCCGGCATGTCCGGCAGATGATTCCGGAGTGTCCGCCAAGTGGTTCTGGCATACCCGGCTGGTGGTTTGGGCATGTCAGGTAGGTGGTTCCGGCGAGTCGAGCAGGTGGCTCCGGCGTGCTCGGCAGGTTGTTCAGACGGGTCTGGCAGGTGTTTTCCGTCTGTTCGGGGTGTGGTTCCAGCATCTCATGCACATGGTTCTGGCACGTCTGAGATGTGGTTCCGGCCGGCCCGACAGGTGTTTCCACAGTGTCCGCCAAGTGGTACTGGCGTAGTTGGCAGGTGATTTTGGCATGACCGGCAGGTGGTTCCAGCAAGCCCGGCAGGTGATTCCGAAGTGTTCCCCAACTGGTTGTGGCGTAGCCGGCAGGTGATTTTTGCGTGTCTGGCAGGTGGTTCTGGCGAGTCGAGCAGGTGGTTCCGGCGTGCTCGGCAGGTGCTTCCGGGGTCATTGGCACGTGGTTCTGGCATATCTGAGAGGTGGTTCCGGCATGCCCGGCAGGTGATTCCGGAGTGTTCGCCAAGTGTTTCCGGCGTAGCCGGCAGGTGATTTTGCATGTCCAGCGGTCGTTCAGGCGGGTCGAGCCGGTGGTTCCGGCGTGTCTGGAATGTGGTTCCGGTCTGTCCGGCAGGTGGTTCTGTGGTGTCCGGCACGAGGTTCAGTCTGAGAGGCTGTGCCGGCATGCCCCTCACGTGATTCCGGCTTGTCCCCGAAGTGGTGCTGGTGTAGCGGGCAGGTGATTTTGGCGTGTCCGGCAGGTGGTTCAGGCGAGTTGAGCAGGTGGTTGCGACGTGCTCGGCAGGTGCTTCCGGCGTCTCCGGCACTTGGTTCTGGTGTGTCTGAGAGCTGGTTCCGGCATGTCCGGCAGATGATTCCGGAGTGTCCGCCAAGTGGTTCTGGCATACCCAGCAGGTGATTTTGGCGTGTCAGGGAGGTGGTACCGGTGAGTCGAGCAGGTGTTTCCGGCGTGCTCAGCAGGTGGTTCAGGCGGTTCTGGCAGGTGGTATACGTCTGTTCGGGGTGTGGTTCCAGCATCTCATGAACACGTTTCTGGCACGTCTGAGATGTGGTTCCAGCCGGCCCGACAGGTGTTTCCGCAGTGTCCGCCAAGCAGTTCTGGCGTAGTTGGCAGGTGATTTTGGCATGACTGGCAGGTGGTTCCAGCAAGCCTGGCAGGTGATTCCAAAGTGTTCACCAACTGGTTGTGGCGTAGCCGGCAGGTGATATTTGCGTGATCGGCAGGTGGTTCTGGCGAGTCGAGCAGGTGGTTGCGGCGTGCTCGGCAGGTGCTTCCGGGGTCATTGGCACGGGTTTCTGGCATGTCTGAGAGGTGGTACCTGCATGCCCGGCAAGTGATTCCGGAGTGTTCGCCAAGTGGTTCTGGCATAGTCGGCAGGTGATTTTGGCATGTCCGGCAGGTGGTTCAGGTGAGTTGAGCAGGTGGTTGCGACGTGCTCGGCAGGTGCTTCCGGCGTCTCCGGCACGTGTTTCTGGCACATCTGACAGGTGGTTCCGGCATGCCCGAAAGGTGATTCCGGTCTGTCCGGTAGGTGGTTCCAGCCTGCACGGCATGTGGTTCTGGTACGTCTCAGAGGTGGCTGCGCATGCCCAACAGGTGATTCCGGACTGTCCGCCACATGGTTCTGGCACGTCTGAGAGGTGGTTCCGGCATGCCCGGCAGGTCATCCCAGAGAGTCCTCCAAGTGGTTCTGGCATAACACGCAGGTGATTTTGGCGTGTCTGGCAGGTTGTTCCGTTGTGCTTGGCAGGTGCTTCAGGCTTGGCCGGCAGGTGGTTCCAGACTGTCCGGGACGTGTTTCCAGCTTCTCCGGCAGGTGGTTCTGGTACGTCTGAGAGGTGGTTCCGCCATGGCTGGCAGGTGATTCCGGACCGTCCCCCAGGTGGTTCTGGCATAGCCAGCAGTTGATATTGGCCTGTCCGGCAGGTGGTTCCAGCGAGTCGAACAGGTGGCTCCGGCGTGCTCGGCAGGTGGTTCCGGTCTGTCCGGTAGGTGATTCCGGCGTGTCCGGCACGTGCTTCCGGCACGTCTGAGAGGTGGTTCCGGCATGCGCGGCAGGTGATTCCGGAGTGTCCGCCAGGTGGTTCTGGCATACCCGGCAGGTGATTTTGGCGTGTCTGGCAGGTGTTTCTGGCGAGTCGAGCAGGTGGCTCCGGCATGCTCGGCAGGTGCTTCCGGCGTCTCCGGCACTTGGTTCTGGTGTGTTTGAGAGCTGGTTCCGGGATGTCCGGCAGATGATTCCGGAGTGTCCGCCAAGTGGTTCTGGCATACCCAGCAGGTGATTTTGGCGTGTCAGGGAGGTGGTACCGGTGAGTCGAGCAGGTGGTTCCGGCGTGCTGAGCAGGTGGTTCAGGCGGTTCTGGCAGGTGGTATCCGTCTGTTCGGGGTGTGGTTCCAGCATCTCATGAACACGTTTCTGGCACGTCTGAGATGTGGTTCCAGCCGGCCCGACAGGTGTTTCCGCAGTGTCCGCCGAGCGGTTCTGGCGTAGTTGGCAGGTGATTTTGGCATGACTGGCAGGTGGTTCCAGCAAGCCTGGCAGGTGATTCCAAAGTGTTCACCAACTGGTTGTGGCGTAGCCGGCAGGTGATTTTTGCGTGATCGGCAGGTGGTTCTGGCGAGTCGAGCAGGTGACTCCGGCGTGCTCGGCAGGTTGTTCAGACGGGTCTGGCAGGTGTTTTCCGTCTGTTCGGGGTGTGGTTCCAGCATCTCATGCACATGGTTCTGGCACGTCTGAGATGTGGTTCCGGCCGGCCCGACAGGTGTTTCCACAGTGTCCGCCAAGTGGTACTGGCGTAGTTGGCAGGTGATTTTGGCATGACCGGCAGGTGGTTCCAGCAAGCCCGGCAGGTGATTCCGAAGTGTTCCCCAACTGGTTGTGGCGTAGCCGGCAGGTGATTTTTGCGTGTCTGGCAGGTGGTTCTGGCGAGTCGAGCAGGTGGTTCCGGCGTGCTCGGCAGGTGCTTCCGGGGTCATTGGCACGTGGGTCTGGCATATCTGAGAGGTGGTTCCGGCATGCCCGGCTGGTGATTCCGGAGTGTTCGCCAAGTGTTTCCGGCGTAGCCGGCAGGTGATTTTGCATGTCCAGCGGTCGTTCCGGCGGGTCGAGCCGGTGGTTCCGGCGTGTCCGGCAGGTGGTTCCGGTCTGTCCGGCAGGTGGTTCTGTGGTGTCCGGCACGAGGTTCAGTCTGAGAGGCTGTGCCGGCATGCCCCTCACGTGATTCCGGCTTGTCCCCGAAGTGGTGCTGGTGTAGCGGGCAGGTGATTTTGGCGTGTCCGGCAGGTGGTTCAGGCGAGTTGAGCAGGTGGTTGCGACGTGCTCGGCAGGTGCTTCCGGCGTCTCCGGCACGTGTTTCTGGCACATCTGACTGGTGGTTCCGGCATGCCCAAAAGTTGATTCCGGTCTGTCCGGTAGGTGGTTCCGGCGTGCACGGCACGTGGTTCTGGTACGTCTCAGAGGTGGTTGCGTATGCCCAACAGGTGATTCTGGACTGTCCGCCACGTGCTTCTGGCACGTCTGAGAGGTGGTTCCAACATGCCCGGCAGGTCATTTCGGAGAGTCGTCCACGTGGTTCTGGCGTAGCCCGCAGGTGATTTTGGCGTGTCCGGCAGGTGGTTCCGCCGTGCTCGGCAGGTGGTTCAGGCATGGCCGTCACGTGGTTCCAGTCTGTCCAGGACGTGTTTCCAGCTTCTCCGGCAGGTGGTTCTGGTACGTCTGAGAGGTGGTTCCGCCATGGCTGGCAGGTGATCCCGGACTGTCCCCCAGGTGGTTCTGGCATAGCCAGCAGTTGATATTGGCCTGTCCGGCAGGTGGTTCCAGCGAGTCGAACAGGTGGCTCCGGCGTTCTTGGCAGGTGGTTCCGGTCTGTCCGGTAGGTGTTTCCGGCGTGTCTGGCACGTGCTTCCGGCACGTCTGAGAGGTGGTTCCGGCATGCGCGGCAGGTGATTCCGGAGTGTCCGCCAGGTGGTTCTGGCATACCCGGCAGGTGATTTTCTCGTGTCCGGCAGGTGTTTCTGGCGAGTCGAGCAGGTGGCTCCGGCATGCTCGGCAGGTGCTTCCGGCGTCTCCGGCACTTGGTTCTGGTGTGTTTGAGAGCTGGTTCCGGGATGTCCGGCAGATGATTCCGGAGTGTCCGCCAAGTGGTTCTGGCATACCCAGCAGGTGATTTTGGCGTGTCAGGGAGGTGGTACCGGTGAGTCGAGCAGGTGGTTCCGGCGTGCTGAGCAGGTGGTTCAGGCGGTTCTGGCAGGTGGTATCCGTCTGTTCGGGGTGTGGTTCCAGCATCTCATGAACACGTTTCTGGCACGTCTGAGATGTGGTTCCAGCCGGCCCGACAGGTGTTTCCGCAGTGTCCGCCGAGCGGTTCTGGCGTAGTTGGCAGGTGATTTTGGCATGACTGGCAGGTGGTTCCAGCAAGCCTGGCAGGTGATTCCAAAGTGTTCACCAACTGGTTGTGGCGTAGCCGGCAGGTGATTTTTGCGTGATCGGCAGGTGGTTCTGGCGAGTCGAGCAGGTGGCTCCGGCCTGCTCGGCAGGTTGTTCAGACGGGTCTGGCAGGTGTTTTCCGTCTGTTCGGGGTGTGGTTCCAGCATCTCATGCACATGGTTCTGGCACGTCTGAGATGTGGTTCCGGCCGGCCCGACAGGTGTTTCCACAGTGTCCGCCAAGTGGTACTGGCGTAGTTGGCAGGTGATTTTGGCATGACCGGCAGGTGGTTCCAGCAAGCCCGGCAGGTGATTCCGAAGTGTTCCCCAACTGGTTGTGGCGTAGCCGGCAGGTGATTTTTGCGTGTCTGGCAGGTGGTTCTGGCGAGTCGAGCAGGTGGTTCCGGCGTGCTCGGCAGGTGCTTCCGGGGTCATTGGCACGTGGGTCTGGCATATCTGAGAGGTGGTTCCGGCATGCCCGGCTGGTGATTCCGGAGTGTTCGCCAAGTGTTTCCGGCGTAGCCGGCAGGTGATTTTGCATGTCCAGCGGTCGTTCCGGCGGGTCGAGCCGGTGGTTCCGGCGTGTCCGGCAGGTGGTTCCGGTCTGTCCGGCAGGTGGTTCTGTGGTGTCCGGCACGAGGTTCAGTCTGAGAGGCTGTGCCGGCATGCCCCTCACGTGATTCCGGCTTGTCCCCGAAGTGGTGCTGGTGTAGCGGGCAGGTGATTTTGGCGTGTCCGGCAGGTGGTTCAGGCGAGTTGAGCAGGTGGTTGCGACGTGCTCGGCAGGTGCTTCCGGCGTCTCCGGCACGTGTTTCTGGCACATCTGACTGGTGGTTCCGGCATGCCCAAAAGTTGATTCCGGTCTGTCCGGTAGGTGGTTCCGGCGTGCACGGCACGTGGTTCTGGTACGTCTCAGAGGTGGTTGCGTATGCCCAACAGGTGATTCTGGACTGTCCGCCACGTGCTTCTGGCACGTCTGAGAGGTGGTTCCAACATGCCCGGCAGGTCATTTCGGAGAGTCGTCCAAGTGGTTCTGGCGTAGCCCGCAGGTGATTTTGGCGTGTCCGGCAGGTGGTTCCGCCGTGCTCGGCAGGTGGTTCAGGCATGGCCGTCACGTGGTTCCAGTCTGTCCAGGACGTGTTTCCAGCTTCTCCGGCAGGTGGTTCTGGTACGTCTGAGAGGTGGTTCCGCCATGGCTGGCAGGTGATCCCGGACTGTCCCCCAGGTGGTTCTGGCATAGCCAGCAGTTGATATTGGCCTGTCCGGCAGGTGGTTCCAGCGAGTCGAACAGGTGGCTCCGGCGTTCTTGGCAGGTGGTTCCGGTCTGTCCGGTAGGTGTTTCCGGCGTGTCTGGCACGTGCTTCCGGCACGTCTGAGAGGTGGTTCCGGCATGCGCGGCAGGTGATTCCGGAGTGTCCGCCAGGTGGTTCTGGCATACCCGGCAGGTGATTTTCTCGTGTCCGGCAGGTGTTTCTGGCGAGTCGAGCAGGTGGCTCCGGCATGCTCGGCAGGTGCTTCCGGCGTCTCCGGCACTTGGTTCTGGTGTGTCTGAGAGCTGGTTCCGGCATGTCCGGCAGATGATTCCGGAGTGTCCGCCAAGTGGTTCTGGCATACCCAGCAGGTGATTTTGGCGTGTCAGGGAGGTGGTACCGGTGAGTCGAGCAGGTGGTTCCGGCGTGCTCAGCAGGTGGTTCAGGCGGTTCTGGCAGGTGGTATCCGTCTGTTCGGGGTGTGGTTCCAGCATCTCATGAACACGTTTCTGGCACGTCTGAGATGTGGTTCCAGCCGGCCCGACAGGTGTTTCCGCAGTGTCCGCCAAGCGGTTCTGGCGTAGTTGGCAGGTGCTTTTGGCATGACTGGCAGGTGGTTCCAGCAAGCCTGGCAGGTGATTCCAAAGTGTTCACCAACTGGTTGTGGCGGAGCCGGCAGGTGATTTTTGCGTGATCGGCAGGTGGTTCTGGCGAGTCGAGGAGGTGACTCCGGCGTGCTCGGCAGGTTGTTCAGACGGGTCTGGCAGGTGTTTTCCGTCTGTTCGGGGTGTGGTTCCAGCATCTCATGAACACGTTTCTGGCACGTCTGAGATGTGGTTCCAGCCGGCCCGACAGGTGTTTCCGCAGTGTCCGCCAAGCGGTTCTGGCGTAGTTGGCAGGTGCTTTTGGCATGACTGGCAGGTGGTTCCAGCAAGCCTGGCAGGTGATTCCAAAGTGTTCACCAACTGGTTGTGGCGGAGCCGGCAGGTGATATTTGCGTGATCGGCAGGTGGTTCTGGCGAGTCGAGCAGGTGGTTGCGGCGTGCTCGGCAGGTGCTTCCGGGGTCATTGGCACGGGGTTCTGGCATGTCTGAGAGGTGGTACCTGCATGCCCGGCAAGTGATTCCGGAGTGTTCGCCAAGTGGTTCTGGCATAGTCGGCAGGTGATTTTGGCATGTCCGGCAGGTGGTTCAGGTGAGTTGAGCAGGTGGTTGCGACGTGCTCGGCAGGTGCTTCCGGCGTCTCCGGCACGTGTTTCTGGCACATCTGACAGGTGGTTCCGGCATGCCCGAAAGGTGATTCCGGTCTGTCCGGTAGGTGGTTCCAGCCTGCACGGCATCTGGTTCTGGCACGTCTGAGAGGTGGTTCCGGCATGCCCGGCAGGTCATCCCAGAGATTCCTCCAAGTGGTTCTGGCATAGCACGCAGGTGATTTTGGCGTGTCTGGCAGGTTGTTCCGTTGTGCTTGGCAGGTGGTTCAGGCTTGGCCGGCAGGTGGTTCCAGACTGTCCGGGACGTGTTTCCAGCTTCTCCGGCAGGTGGTTCTGGTACGTCTGAGAGGTGGTTCCGCCATGGCTGGCAGGTGATTCCGGACCGTCCCCCAGGTGGTTCTGGCATAGCCAGCAGTTGATATTGGCCTGTCCGGCAGGTGGTTCCAGCGAGTCGAACAGGTGGCTCCGGCGTGCTCGGCAGGTGGTTCCGGTCTGTCCGGTAGGTGATTCCGGCGTGTCCGGCACGTGCTTCCGGCACGTCTGAGAGGTGGTTCCGGCATGCGCGACAGGTGGTTTCGGAGTGTCCGCCAGGTGGTTCTGGCGTACCCGGCAGGTGATTTTGGCGTGTCCGGCAGGTGTTTCTGGCGAGTCGAGCAGGTGGCTCCGGCATGCTCGGCAGGTGCTTCCGGCGTCTCCGGCACTTGGTTCTGGTGTGTCTGAGAGCTGGTTCCGGCATGTCCGGCAGATGATTCCGGAGTGTCCGCCAAGTGGTTCTGGCATACCCGGCTGGTGGTTTGGGCATCAGGTAGGTGGTTCCGGCGAGTCGAGCAGGTGGCTCCGGCGTGCTCGGCAGGTTGTTCAGACGGGTCTGGCAGGTGTTTTCCGTCTGTTCGGGGTGTGGTTCCAGCATCTCATGCACATGGTTCTGGCACGTCTGAGATGTGGTTCCGGCCGGCCCGACAGGTGTTTCCACAGTGTCCGCCAAGTGGTACTGGCGTAGTTGGCAGGTGATTTTGGCATGACCGGCAGGTGGTTCCAGCAAGCCCGGCAGGTGATTCCGAAGTGTTCCCCAACTGGTTGTGGCGTAGCCGGCAGGTGATTTTTGCGTGTCTGGCAGGTGGTTCTGGCGAGTCGAGCAGGTGGTTCCGGCGTGCTCGGCAGGTGCTTCCGGGGTCATTGGCACGTGGTTCTGGCATATCTGAGAGGTGGTTCCGGCATGCCCGGCAGGTGATTCCGGAGTGTTCGCCAAGTGTTTCCGGCGTAGCCGGCAGGTGATTTTGCATGTCCAGCGGTCGTTCAGGCGGGTCGAGCCGGTGGTTCCGGCGTGTCTGGAATGTGGTTCCGGTCTGTCCGGCAGGTGGTTCTGTGGTGTCCGGCACGAGGTTCAGTCTGAGAGGCTGTGCCGGCATGCCCCTCACGTGATTCCGGCTTGTCCCCGAAGTGGTGCTGGTGTAGCGGGCAGGTGATTTTGGCGTGTCCGGCAGGTGGTTCAGGCGAGTTGAGCAGGTGGTTGCGACGTGCTCGGCAGGTGCTTCCGGCGTCTCCGGCACTTGGTTCTGGTGTGTCTGAGAGCTGGTTCCGGCATGTCCGGCAGATGATTCCGGAGTGTCCGCCAAGTGGTTCTGGCATACCCAGCAGGTGATTTTGGCGTGTCAGGGAGGTGGTACCGGTGAGTCGAGCAGGTGTTTCCGGCGTGCTCAGCAGGTGGTTCAGGCGGTTCTGGCAGGTGGTATCCGTCTGTTCGGGGTGTGGTTCCAGCATCTCATGAACACGTTTCTGGCACGTCTGAGATGTGGTTCCAGCCGGCCCGACAGGTGTTTCCGCAGTGTCCGCCAAGCAGTTCTGGCGTAGTTGGCAGGTGATTTTGGCATGACTGGCAGGTGGTTCCAGCAAGCCTGGCAGGTGATTCCAAAGTGTTCACCAACTGGTTGTGGCGTAGCCGGCAGGTGATATTTGCGTGATCGGCAGGTGGTTCTGGCGAGTCGAGCAGGTGGTTGCGGCGTGCTCGGCAGGTGCTTCCGGGGTCATTGGCACGGGGTTCTGGCATGTCTGAGAGGTGGTACCTGCATGCCCGGCAAGTGATTCCGGAGTGTTCGCCAAGTGGTTCTGGCATAGTCGGCAGGTGATTTTGGCATGTCCGGCAGGTGGTTCAGGTGAGTTGAGCAGGTGGTTGCGACGTGCTCGGCAGGTGCTTCCGGCGTCTCCGGCACGTGTTTCTGGCACATCTGACAGGTGGTTCCGGCATGCCCGAAAGGTGATTCCGGTCTGTCCGGTAGGTGGTTCCAGCCTGCACGGCATGTGGTTCTGGTACGTCTGAGAGGTGGCTGCGCATGCCCAACAGGTGATTCCGGACTGTCCGCCACATGGTTCTGGCACGTCTGAGAGGTGGTTCCGGCATGCCCGGCAGGTCATCCCAGAGAGTCCTCCAAGTGGTTCTGGCATAACACGCAGGTGATTTTGGCGTGTCTGGCAGGTTGTTCCGTTGTGCTTGGCAGGTGGTTCAGGCTTGGCCGGCAGGTGGTTCCAGACTGTCCGGGACGTGTTTCCAGCTTCTCCGGCAGGTGGTTCTGGTACGTCTGAGAGGTGGTTCCGCCATGGCTGGCAGGTGATTCCGGACCGTCCCCCAGGTGGTTCTGGCATAGCCAGCAGTTGATATTGGCCTGTCCGGCAGGTGGTTCCAGCGAGTCGAACAGGTGGCTCCGGCGTTCTTGGCAGGTGGTTCCGGTCTGTCCGGTAGGTGTTTCCGGCGTGTCTGGCACGTGCTTCCGGCACGTCTGAGAGGTGGTTCCGGCATGCGCGGCAGGTGATTCCGGAGTGTCCGCCAGGTGGTTCTGGCATACCCGGTAGGTGATTTTCTCGTGTCCGGCAGGTGTTTCTGGCGAGTCGAGCAGGTGGCTCCGGCATGCTCGGCAGGTGCTTCCGGCGTCTCCGGCACTTGGTTCTGGTGTGTCTGAGAGCTGGTTCCGGCATGTCCGGCAGATGATTCCGGAGTGTCCGCCAAGTGGTTCTGGCATACCCAGCAGGTGATTTTGGCGTGTCAGGGAGGTGGTACCGGTGAGTCGAGCAGGTGGTTCCGGCGTGCTCAGCAGGTGGTTCAGGCGGTTCTGGCAGGTGGTATCCGTCTGTTCGGGGTGTGGTTCCAGCATCTCATGAACACGTTTCTGGCACGTCTGAGATGTGGTTCCAGCCGGCCCGACAGGTGTTTCCGCAGTGTCCGCCAAGCGGTTCTGGCGTAGTTGGCAGGTGCTTTTGGCATGACTGGCAGGTGGTTCCAGCAAGCCTGGCAGGTGATTCCAAAGTGTTCACCAACTGGTTGTGGCGGAGCCGGCAGGTGATTTTTGCGTGATCGGCAGGTGGTTCTGGCGAGTCGAGGAGGTGACTCCGGCGTGCTCGGCAGGTTGTTCAGACGGGTCTGGCAGGTGTTTTCCGTCTGTTCGGGGTGTGGTTCCAGCATCTCATGCACATGGTTCTGGCACGTCTGAGATGTGGTTCCGGCCGGCCCGACAGGTGTTTCCACAGTGTCCGCCAAGTGGTACTGGCGTAGTTGGCAGGTGATTTTGGCATGACCGGCAGGTGGTTCCAGCAAGCCCGGCAGGTGATTCCAAAGTGTTCACCAACTGGTTGTGGCGTAGCCGGCAGGTGATATTTGCGTGATCGGCAGGTGGTTCTGGCGAGTCGAGCAGGTGGTTGCGGCGTGCTCGGCAGGTGCTTCCGGGGTCATTGGCACGGGGTTCTGGCATGTCTGAGAGGTGGTACCTGCATGCCCGGCAAGTGATTCCGGAGTGTTCGCCTAGTGGTTCTGGCATAGTCGGCAGGTGATTTTGGCATGTCCGGCAGGTGGTTCAGGTGAGTTGAGCAGGTGGTTGCGACGTGCTCGGCAGGTGCTTCCGGCGTCTCCGGCACGTGTTTCTGGCACATCTGACAGGTGGTTCCGGCATGCCCGAAAGGTGATTCCGGTCTGTCCGGTAGGTGGTTCCAGCCTGCACGGCATCTGGTTCTGGCACGTCTGAGAGGTGGTTCCGGCATGCCCGGCAGGTCATCCCAGAGATTCCTCCAAGTGGTTCTGGCATAGCACGCAGGTGATTTTGGCGTGTCTGGCAGGTTGTTCCGTTGTGCTTGGCAGGTGGTTCAGGCTTGGCCGGCAGGTGGTTCCAGACTGTCCGGGACGTGTTTCCAGCTTCTCCGGCAGGTGGTTCTGGTACGTCTGAGAGGTGGTTCCGCCATGGCTGGCAGGTGATTCCGGACCGTCCCCCAGGTGGTTCTGGCATAGCCAGCAGTTGATATTGGCCTGTCCGGCATGTGGTTCCAGCGAGTCGAACAGGTGGCTCCGGCGTGCTCGGCAGGTGGTTCCGGTCTGTCCGGTAGGTGATTCCGGCGTGTCCGGCACGTGCTTCCGGCACGTCTGAGAGGTGGTTCCGGCATGCGCGACAGGTGGTTTCGGAGTGTCCGCCAGGTGGTTCTGGCGTACCCGGCAGGTGATTTTGGCGTGTCCGGCAGGTGTTTCTGGCGAGTCGAGCAGGTGGCTCCGGCATGCTCGGCAGGTGCTTCCGGCGTCTCCGGCACTTGGTTCTGGTGTGTCTGAGAGCTGGTTCCGGCATGTCCGGCAGATGATTCCGGAGTGTCCGCCAAGTGGTTCTGGCATACCCGGCTGGTGGTTTGGGCATCAGGTAGGTGGTTCCGGCGAGTCGAGCAGGTGGCTCCGGCGTGCTCGGCAGGTTGTTCAGACGGGTCTGGCAGGTGTTTTCCGTCTGTTCGGGGTGTGGTTCCAGCATCTCATGCACATGGTTCTGGCACGTCTGAGATGTGGTTCCGGCCGGCCCGACAGGTGTTTCCACAGTGTCCGCCAAGTGGTACTGGCGTAGTTGGCAGGTGATTTTGGCATGACCGGCAGGTGGTTCCAGCAAGCCCGGCAGGTGATTCCGAAGTGTTCCCCAACTGGTTGTGGCGTAGCCGGCAGGTGATTTTTGCGTGTCTGGCAGGTGGTTCTGGCGAGTCGAGCAGGTGGTTCCGGCGTGCTCGGCAGGTGCTTCCGGGGTCATTGGCACGTGGTTCTGGCATATCTGAGAGGTGGTTCCGGCATGCCCGGCAGGTGATTCCGGAGTGTTCGCCAAGTGTTTCCGGCGTAGCCGGCAGGTGATTTTGCATGTCCAGCGGTCGTTCAGGCGGGTCGAGCCGGTGGTTCCGGCGTGTCTGGAATGTGGTTCCGGTCTGTCCGGCAGGTGGTTCTGTGGTGTCCGGCACGAGGTTCAGTCTGAGAGGCTGTGCCGGCATGCCCCTCACGTGATTCCGGCTTGTCCCCGAAGTGGTGCTGGTGTAGCGGGCAGGTGATTTTGGCGTGTCCGGCAGGTGGTTCAGGCGAGTTGAGCAGGTGGTTGCGACGTGCTCGGCAGGTGCTTCCGGCGTCTCCGGCACTTGGTTCTGGTGTGTCTGAGAGCTGGTTCCGGCATGTCCGGCAGATGATTCCGGAGTGTCCGCCAAGTGGTTCTGGCATACCCAGCAGGTGATTTTGGCGTGTCAGGGAGGTGGTACCGGTGAGTCGAGCAGGTGTTTCCGGCGTGCTCAGCAGGTGGTTCAGGCGGTTCTGGCAGGTGGTATACGTCTGTTCGGGGTGTGGTTCCAGCATCTCATGAACACGTTTCTGGCACGTCTGAGATGTGGTTCCAGCCGGCCCGACAGGTGTTTCCGCAGTGTCCGCCAAGCAGTTCTGGCGTAGTTGGCAGGTGATTTTGGCATGACTGGCAGGTGGTTCCAGCAAGCCTGGCAGGTGATTCCAAAGTGTTCACCAACTGGTTGTGGCGTAGCCGGCAGGTGATATTTGCGTGATCGGCAGGTGGTTCTGGCGAGTCGAGCAGGTGGTTGCGGCGTGCTCGGCAGGTGCTTCCGGGGTCATTGGCACGGGGTTCTGGCATGTCTGAGAGGTGGTACCTGCATGCCCGGCAAGTGATTCCGGAGTGTTCGCCAAGTGGTTCTGGCATAGTCGGCAGGTGATTTTGGCATGTCCGGCAGGTGGTTCAGGTGAGTTGAGCAGGTGGTTGCGACGTGCTCGGCAGGTGCTTCCGGCGTCTCCGGCACGTGTTTCTGGCACATCTGACAGGTGGTTCCGGCATGCCCGAAAGGTGATTCCGGTCTGTCCGGTAGGTGGTTCCAGCCTGCACGGCATGTGGTTCTGGTACGTCTGAGAGGTGGCTGCGCATGCCCAACAGGTGATTCCGGACTGTCCGCCACATGGTTCTGGCACGTCTGAGAGGTGGTTCCGGCATGCCCGGCAGGTCATCCCAGAGAGTCCTCCAAGTGGTTCTGGCATAACACGCAGGTGATTTTGGCGTGTCTGGCAGGTTGTTCCGTTGTGCTTGGCAGGTGGTTCAGGCTTGGCCGGCAGGTGGTTCCAGACTGTCCGGGACGTGTTTCCAGCTTCTCTGGCAGGTGGTTCTGGTACGTCTGAGAGGTGGTTCCGCCATGGCTGGCAGGTGATTCCGGACCGTCCCCCAGGTGGTTCTGGCATAGCCAGCAGTTGATATTGGCCTGTCCGGCAGGTGGTTCCAGCGAGTCGAACAGGTGGCTCCGGCGTGCTCGGCAGGTGGTTCCGGTCTGTCCGGTAGGTGATTCTGGCGTGTCCGGCACGTGCTTCCGGCACGTCTGAGAGGTGGTTCCGGCATGCGCGGCAGGTGATTCCGTAGTGTCCGCCAGGTGGTTCTGGCATACCCGGCAGGTGATTTTGGCGTGTCCGGCAGGTGTTTCTGGCGAGTCGAGCAGGTGGCTCCGGCATGCTCGGCAGGTGCTTCCGGCGTCTCCGGCACTTGGTTCTGGTGTGTTTGAGAGCTGGTTCCGGGATGTCCGGCAGATGATTCCGGAGTGTCCGCCAAGTGGTTCTGGCATACCCAGCAGGTGATTTTGGCGTGTCAGGGAGGTGGTACCGGTGAGTCGAGCAGGTGGTTCCGGCGTGCTGAGCAGGTGGTTCAGGCGGTTCTGGCAGGTGGTATCCGTCTGTTCGGTGTGTGGTTCCAGCATCTCATGAACACGTTTCTGGCACGTCTGAGATGTGGTTCCAGCCGGCCCGACAGGTGTTTCCGCAGTGTCCGCCGAGCGGTTCTGGCGTAGTTGGCAGGTGATTTTGGCATGACTGGCAGGTGGTTCCAGCAAGCCTGGCAGGTGATTCCAAAGTGTTCACCAACTGGTTGTGGCGTAGCCGGCAGGTGATTTTTGCGTGATCGGCAGGTGGTTCTGGCGAGTCGAGCAGGTGACTCCGGCGTGCTCGGCAGGTTGTTCAGACGGGTCTGGCAGGTGTTTTCCGTCTGTTCGGGGTGTGGTTCCAGCATCTCATGCACATGGTTCTGGCACGTCTGAGATGTGGTTCCGGCCGGCCCGACAGGTGTTTCCACAGTGTCCGCCAAGTGGTACTGGCGTAGTTGGCAGGTGATTTTGGCATGACCGGCAGGTGGTTCCAGCAAGCCCGGCAGGTGATTCCGAAGTGTTCCCCAACTGGTTGTGGCGTAGCCGGCAGGTGATTTTTGCGTGTCCGGCAGGTGGTTCTGGCGAGTCGAGCAGGTGGTTCCGGCGTGCTCGGCAGGTGCTTCCGGGGTCATTGGCACGTGGGTCTGGCATATCTGAGAGGTGGTTCCGGCATGCCCGGCTGGTGATTCCGGAGTGTTCGCCAAGTGTTTCCGGCGTAACCGGCAGGTGATTTTGCATGTCCAGCGGTCGTTCTGGCGGGTCGAGCCGGTGGTTCCGGCGTGTCCGGCAGGTGGTTCCGGTCTGTCCGGCAGGTGGTTCTGTGGTGTCCGGCACGAGGTTCAGTCTGAGAGGCTGTGCCGGCATGCCCCTCACGTGATTCCGGCTTGTCCCCGAAGTGGTGCTGGTGTAGCGGGCAGGTGATTTTGGCGTGTCCGGCAGGTGGTTCAGGCGAGTTGAGCAGGTGGTTGCGACGTGCTCGGCAGGTGCTTCCGGCGTCTAAGGCACGTGTTTCTGGCACATCTGACTGGTGGTTCCGGCATGCCCAAAAGTTGATTCCGGTCTGTCCGGTAGGTGGTTCCGGCGTGCACGGCACGTGGTTCTGGTACGTCTCAGAGGTGGTTGCGTATGCCCAACAGGTGATTCTGGACTGTCCGCCACGTGCTTCTGGCACGTCTGAGAGGTGGTTCCAACATGCCCGGCAGGTCATTTCGGAGAGTCGTCCAAGTGGTTCTGGCGTAGCCCGCAGGTGATTTTGGCGTGTCCGGCAGGTGGTTCCGCCGTGCTCGGCAGGTGGTTCAGGCATGGCCGTCACGTGGTTCCAGTCTGTCCAGGACGTGTTTCCAGCTTCTCCGGCAGGTGGTTCTGGTACGTCTGAGAGGTGGTTCCGCCATGGCTGGCAGGTGATCCCGGACTGTCCCCCAGGTGGTTCTGGCATAGCCAGCAGTTGATATTGGCCTGTCCGGCAGGTGGTTCCAGCGAGTCGAACAGGTGGCTCCGGCGTTCTTGGCAGGTGGTTCCGGTCTGTCCGGTAGGTGTTTCCGGCGTGTCTGGCACGTGCTTCCGGCACGTCTGAGAGGTGGTTCCGGCATGCGCGGCAGGTGATTCCGGAGTGTCCGCCAGGTGGTTCTGGCATACCCGGCAGGTGATTTTCTCGTGTCCGGCAGGTGTTTCTGGCGAGTCGAGCAGGTGGCTCCGGCATGCTCGGCAGGTGCTTCCGGCGTCTCCGGCACTTGGTTCTGGTGTGTCTGAGAGCTGGTTCCGGCATGTCCGGCAGATGATTCCGGAGTGTCCGCCAAGTGGTTCTGGCATACCCAGCAGGTGATTTTGGCGTGTCAGGGAGGTGGTACCGGTGAGTCGAGCAGGTGGTTCCGGCGTGCTCAGCAGGTGGTTCAGGCGGTTCTGGCAGGTGGTATCCGTCTGTTCGGGGTGTGGTTCCAGCATCTCATGAACACGTTTCTGGCACGTCTGAGATGTGGTTCCAGCCGGCCCGACAGGTGTTTCCGCAGTGTCCGCCAAGCGGTTCTGGCGTAGTTGGCAGGTGCTTTTGGCATGACTGGCAGGTGGTTCCAGCAAGCCTGGCAGGTGATTCCAAAGTGTTCACCAACTGGTTGTGGCGGAGCCGGCAGGTGATTTTTGCGTGATCGGCAGGTGGTTCTGGCGAGTCGAGGAGGTGACTCCGGCGTGCTCGGCAGGTTGTTCAGACGGGTCTGGCAGGTGTTTTCCGTCTGTTCGGGGTGTGGTTCCAGCATCTCATGCACATGGTTCTGGCACGTCTGAGATGTGGTTCCGGCCGGCCCGACAGGTGTTTCCACAGTGTCCGCCAAGTGGTACTGGCGTAGTTGGCAGGTGATTTTGGCATGACCGGCAGGTGGTTCCAGCAAGCCCGGCAGGTGATTCCGAAGTGTTCCCCAACTGGTTGTGGCGTAGCCGGCAGGTGATTTTTGCGTGTCCGGCAGGTGGTTCTGGCGAGTCGAGCAGGTGGTTCCGGCGTGCTCGGCAGGTGCTTCCGGGGTCATTGGCACGTGGTTCTGGCATATCTGAGAGGTGGTTCCGGCATGCCCGGCAGGTGATTCCGGAGTGTTCGCCAAGTGTTTCCGGCGTAGCCGGCAGGTGATTTTGCATGTCCAGCGGTCGTTCCGGCGGGTCGAGCCGGTGGTTCCGGCGTGTCCGGCAGGTGGTTCCGGTCTGTCCGGCAGGTGGTTCTGTGGTGTCCGGCACGAGGTTCAGTCTGAGAGGCTGTGCCGGCATGCCCCTCACGTGATTCCGGCTTGTCCCCGAAGTGGTGCTGGTGTAGCGGGCAGGTGATTTTGGCGTGTCCGGCAGGTGGTTCAGGCGAGTTGAGCAGGTGGTTGCGACGTGCTCGGCAGGTGCTTCCGGCGTCTCCGGCACGTGTTTCTGGCACATCTGACTGGTGGTTCCGGCATGCCCAAAAGTTGATTCCGGTCTGTCCGGTAGGTGGTTCCGGCGTGCACGGCACGTGGTTCTGGTACGTCTCAGAGGTGGTTGCGTATGCCCAACAGGTGATTCTGGACTGTCCGCCACGTGCTTCTGGCACGTCTGAGAGGTGGTTCCAACATGCCCGGCAGGTCATTTCGGAGAGTCGTCCAAGTGGTTCTGGCGTAGCCCGCAGGTGATTTTGGCGTGTCCGGCAGGTGGTTCCGCCGTGCTCGGCAGGTGGTTCAGGCATGGCCGTCACGTGGTTCCAGTCTGTCCAGGACGTGTTTCCAGCTTCTCCGGCAGGTGGTTCTGGTACGTCTGAGAGGTGGTTCCGCCATGGCTGGCAGGTGATCCCGGACTGTCCCCCAGGTGGTTCTGGCATAGCCAGCAGTTGATATTGGCCTGTCCGGCAGGTGGTTCCAGCGAGTCGAACAGGTGGCTCCGGCGTTCTTGGCAGGTGGTTCCGGTCTGTCCGGTAGGTGTTTCCGGCGTGTCTGGCACGTGCTTCCGGCACGTCTGAGAGGTGGTTCCGGCATGCGCGACAGGTGGTTTCGGAGTGTCCGCCAGGTGGTTCTGGCGTACCCGGCAGATGATTTTGGCATGTCCGGCAGGTGTTTCTGGCGAGTCGAGCCGGTGGCTCCGGCATGCTCGGCAGGTGCTTCTGGCGTCTCCGGCACGTGGTTCTGGTGTGTCTGAGAGCTGGTTCCGGCATGTCTGGCAGATGATTCCGGAGTGTCCGCCAAGTGGTTCTGGCATACCCGGCTGGTGATTTGGGCATGTCAGGTAGGTGGTTCCGGCGAGTCGAGCAGGTTGCTCCGGCGTGCTCGGCAGGTTGTTCAGACGGGTCTGGCAGATGTTTTCCGTCTGTTCGGGGTGTGGTTCCAGCATCTCATGCACATGGTTCTGGCACGTCTGAGATGTGGTTCCGGCCGGCCCGACAGGTGTTTCCACAGTGTCCGCCAAGTGGTACTGGCGTAGTTGGCAGGTGATTTTGGCATGACCGGCAGGTGGTTCCAGCAAGCCCGGCAGGTGATTCCGAAGTGTTCCCCAACTGGTTGTGGCGTAGCCGGCAGGTGATTTTTGCGTGTCCGGCAGGTGGTTCTGGCGAGTCGAGCAGGTGGTTCCGGCGTGCTCGGCAGGTGCTTCCGGGGTCATTGGCACGTGGTTCTGGTGGTTCCGGCATGCCCGGCAGGTGATTCCGGAGTGTTCGCCAAGTGTTTCCGGCGTAGCCGGCAGGTGATTTTGCATGTCCAGCGGTCGTTCCGGCGGGTCGAGCCGGTGGTTCCGGCATGTGCGGCAGGTGGTTCCGGTCTGTCCGGCAGGTGGTTCTGTGGTGTCCGGCACGAGGTTCAGTCTGAGAGGCTGTGCCGGCATGCCCCTCACGTGATTCCGGCTTGTCCCCGAAGTGATGCTGGTGTAGCGGGCAGGTGATTTTGGCGTGTCCGGCAGGTGGTCCAGGCAAGTTGAGCAGGTGGTTGCGACGTGCTCGGCAGGTGCTTCCGGCGTCTCCGGCACGTGTTTCTGGCACATCTGACTGGTGGTTCCGGCATGCCCAAAAGTTGATTCCGGTCTGTCCGGTAGGTGGTTCCGGCGTGCACGGTACGTGGTTCTGGTACGTGTCAGAGGTGGTTGCGTATGACCAACAGGTGATTCTGGACTGTCCGCCACGTGCTTCTGGCACGTCTGAGATGTGGTTCCAACATGCCCGGCAGGTCATTTCGGAGAGTCGTCCAAGTGGTTCTGGCGTAGCCCGCAGGTGATTTTGGCGTGTCCGGCAGGTGGTTCCGCCGTGCTCGGCAGGTGGTTCAGGCATGGCCGTCAAGTGGTTCCAGTCTGTACAGGACGTGTTTCCAGCTTCTCCGGCAGGTGGTTCTGGTACGTCTGAGAGGTGGTTCCGGCATGCCCGGCAGGTCATCCCAGAGAGTCCTCCAAGTGGTTCTGGCATAACACGCAGGTGATTTTCGCGTGTCTGGCAGGTTGTTCCATTGTGCTTGGCAGGTGGTTCAGGCTTGGCCGGCAGGTGGTTCCAGACTGTCCAGGACGTGTTTCCAGCTTCTCCGGCAGGTGGTTCTGGTACGTCTGAGAGGTGGTTCCGCCATGGCTGGCAGGTGATTCCGGACCGTCCCCCAGGTGGTTCTGGCATAGCCAGCAGTTGATATTGGCCTGTCCGGCAGGTGGTTCCAGCGAGTCGAACAGGTGGCTCCGGCGTGCTCGGCATGTGGTTCCGGTCTGTCCGGTAGGTGATTCCGGCGTGTCCGGCACATGCTTCCGGCACGTCTGAGAGGTGGTTCCGGCATGCGCGACAGGTGATTCCGGAGTGTCCGCCAGGTGGTTCTGGCATACCCGGCAGGTGATTTTCTCGTGTCCGGCAGGTGTTTCTGGCGAGTCGAGCAGGTGGCTCCGGCATGCTCGGCAGGTGCTTCCGGCGTCTCCGGCACTTGGTTCTGGTGTGTCTGAGAGCTGGTTCCGGCATGTCCGGCAGATGATTCCGGAGTGTCCGCCAAGTGGTTCTGGCATACCCAGCAGGTGATTTTGGCGTGTCAGGGAGGTGGTACCGGTGAGTCGAGCAGGTGGTTCCGGCGTGCTCAGCAGGTTGTTCAGACGGGTCTGGCAGGTGTTTTCCGTCTGTTCGGGGTGTGGTTCCAGCATCTCATGCACATGGTTCTGGCACGTCTGAGATGTGGTTCCGGCCGGCCCGACAGGTGTTTCCACAGTGTCCGCCAAGTGGTACTGGCGTAGTTGGCAGGTGATTTTGGCATGACCGGCAGGTGGTTCCAGCAAGCCCGGCAGGTGATTCCGAAGTGTTCCCCAACTGGTTGTGGCGTAGCCAGCAGGTGATTTTTGCGTGTCCGGCAGGTGGTTCTGGCGAGTCGAGCAGGTGGTTCCGGCGTGCTCGGCAGGTGCTTCCGGGGTCATTGGCACGTGGTTCTGGTGGTTCCGGCATGCCCGGCAGGTGATTCCGGAGTGTTCGCCAAGTGTTTCCGGCGTAGCTGGCAGGTGATTTTGCATGTCCCGCGGTCGTTCCGGCGGGTCGAGCCGGTGGTTCCGGCGTGTCCGGCAGGTGGTTCCGGTCTGTCCGGCAGGTGCTTCTGTGGTGTCCGGCACGAGGTTCAGTCTGAGAGGCTGTGCCGGCATGCCCCTCACGTGATTCCGGCTTGTCCCCGAAGTGGTGCTGGTGTAGCGGGCAGGTGATTTTGGCGTGTCCGGCAGGTGGTTCAGGCAAGTTGAGCAGGTGGTTGCGACGTGCTCGGCAGGTGCTTCCGGCGTCTCCGGCACGTGTTTCTGGCACATCTGACTGGTGGTTCCGGCATGCCCAAAAGTTGATTCCGGTCTGTCCGGTAGGTGGTTCCGGCGTGCACGGCACGTGGTTCTGGTACGTGTCAGAGCTGGTTGCGTATGCCCAACAGGTGATTCCGGACTGTCCGCCACATGCTTCCGGCACGTCTGAGAGGTGGTTCCAACATGCCCGGCAGGTCACTTCGGAGAGTCGTCCAAGTGGTTCTGGCGTAGCCCGCAGGTGATTTTGGCGTGTCCGGCAGGTGGTTCCGCCGTGCTCGGCAGGTGGTTCAGGCATGGCCGTCACGTGGTTCCAGTCTGTCCAGGACGTGTTTCCAGCTTCTCCGGCAGGTGGTTCTGGTACGTCTGAGAGGTGGTTCCGCCATGGCTGGCAGGTGATCCCGGACTGTCCCCCAGGTGGTTCTGGCATAGCCAGCAGTTGATATTGGCCTGTCCGGCAGGTGGTTCCAGCGAGTCGAACAGGTGGCTCCGGCGTTCTTGGCAGGTGGTTCCGGTCTGTCCGGTAGGTGTTTCCGGCGTGTCTGGCACGTGCTTCCGGCACGTCTGAGAGGTGGTTCCGGCATGCGCGGCAGGTGATTCCGGAGTGTCCGCCAGGTGGTTCTGGCATAACCGGCAGGTGATTTTGGCGTGTCCGGCAGGTGTTTCTGGCGAGTCGAGCAGGTGGCTCCGGCATGCTCGGCAGGTGCTTCCGGCGTCTCCGGCACTTGGTTCTGGTGTGTCTGAGAGCTGGTTCCGGCATGTCCGGCAGATGATTCCGGAGTGTCCGCCAAGTGGTTCTGGCATACCCAGCAGGTGATTTTGGCGTGTCAGGGAGGTGGTACCGGTGAGTCGAGCAGGTGGTTCCGGCGTGCTCAGCAGGTGGTTCAGGCGGTTCTGGCAGGTGGTATCCGTCTGTTCGGGGTGTGGTTCCAGCATCTCATGAACACGTTTCTGGCACGTCTGAGATGTGGTTCCAGCCGGCCCGACAGGTGTTTCCGCAGTGTCCGCCAAGCGGTTCTGGCGTAGTTGGCAGGTGATTTTGGCATGACTGGCAGGTGGTTCCAGCAAGCCTGGCAGGTGATTCCAAAGTGTTCACCAACTGGTTGTGGCGTAGCCGGCAGGTGATATTTGCGTGATCGGCTGGTGGTTCTGGCAAGTCGAGCAGGTGGTTGCGGTGTGCTCGGCAGGTGCTTCCGGGGTCATTGGCACGGGGTTCTGGCATGTCTGAGAGGTGGTTCCTGCATGCCCGGCAAGTGATTCCGGAGTGTTCGCCAAGTGGTTCTGGCATAGTCGGCAGGTGATTTTGGCATGTCCGGCAGGTGGTTCAGGTGAGTTGAGCAGGTGGTTGCGACGTGCTCGGCAGGTGCTTCCGGCGTCTCCGGCACGTGTTTCTGGCACATCTGACTGGTGGTTCCGGCATGCCCAAAAGTTGATTCCGGTCTGTCCGGTAGGTGGTTCCGGCGTGCACGGTACGTGGTTCTGGTACGTCTCAGAGGTGGTTGCGTATGCCCAACAGGTGATTCTGGACTGTCCGCCACGTGCTTCTGGCACGTCTGAGAGGTGGTTCCAACATGCCCGGCAGGTCATTTCGGAGAGTCGTCCAAGTGGTTCTGGCGTAGCCCGCAGGTGATTTTGGCGTGTCCAGCAGGTGGTTCCGCCGTGCTCGGCAGGTGGTTCAGGCATGGCCGTCACGTGGTTCCAGTCTGTCCAGGACGTTTTTCCAGCTTCTCCGGCAGGTGGTTCTGGTACGTCTGAGAGGTGGTTCCGCCATGGCTGGCAGGTGATCCCGGACTGTCCCCCAGGTGGTTCTGGCATAGCCAGCAGTTGATATTGGCCTGTCCGGCAGGTGGTTCCAGCGAGTCGAACAGGTGGCTCCGGCGTTCTTGGCAGGTGGTTCCGGTCTGTCCGGTAGGTGTTTCCGGCGTGTCTGGCACGTGCTTCCGGCACGTCTGAGAGGTGGTTCCGGCATGCGCGGCAGGTGATTCCGGAGTGTCCGCCAGGTGGTTCTGGCATACCCGGCAGGTGATTTTGGCGTGTCCGGCAGGTGTTTCTGGCGAGTCGAGCAGGTGGCTCCGGCATGCTCGGCAGGTGCTTCCAGCGTCTCCGGCACGTGGTTCTGGTGTGTCTGAGAGCTGGTTCCGGCATGTCCGGCAGATGATTCCGGAGTGTCCGCCAAGTGGTTCTGGCATACCCAGCAGGTGATTTTGGCGTGTCAGGGAGGTGGTACCGGTGAGTCGAGCAGGTGGTTCCGGCGTGCTCAGCAGGTGGTTCAGGCGGTTCTGGCAGGTGGTATCCGTCTGTTCGGGGTGTGGTTCCAGCATCTCATGAACACGTTTCTGGCACGTCTGAGATGTGGTTCCGGCCGGCCCGACAGGTGTTTCCGCAGTGTCCGCCAAGCGGTTCTGGCGTAGTTGGCAGGTGATTTTGGCATGACTGGCAGGTGGTTCCAGCAAGCCTGGCAGGTGATTCCAAAGAGTTCACCAACTCTTTGTGGCGTAGCCGGGAGGTGATTTTTGCGTGTCCGGCAGGTGGTTCTGGCGAGTCGAGCAGGTGGTTCCAGCGTGCTCGGCAGGTGCTTCCGGGGTCATTGGCACGTGGTTCTGGCATATCTGAGAGGTGGTTCCGGCATGCCCGGCAGGTGATTCCGGAGTGTTCGCCAAGTGTTTCCGGCGTAGCCGGCAGGTGATTTTGCATGTCCAGCGGTCGTTCCGGCGGGTCGAGCTGGTGGTTCCGGCGTGTCTGGAATGTGGTTCCGGTCTGTCCGGCAGGTGGTTCTGTGGTGTCCGGCACGAGGTTCAGTCTGAGAGGCTGTGCCGGCATGCCCCTCACGTGATTCCGGCTTGTCCCTGAAGTGGTGCTGGTGTAGCGGGCAGGTGATTTTGGCGTGTCCGGCAGGTGGTTCAGGCGAGTTGAGCAGGTGGTTGCGACGTGCTCGGCAGGTGCTTCCGGCGTCTCCGGCACGTGTTTCTGGCACCTCTGACTGGTGGCTCCGGCATGCCCAAAAGTTGATTCCGGTCTGTCCGGTAGGTGGTTCCGGCGTGCACGGCACGTGGTTCTGGTACGTCTCAGAGGTGGTTGCGTATGCCCAACAGGTGATTCTGGACTGTCCGCCACGTGCTTCTGGCACGTCTGAGAGGTGGTTCCAACATGCCCGGCAGGTCATTTGGAAGAGTCGTCCAAGTGGTTCTGGCGTAGCCCGCAGGTGATTTTGGCGTGTCCGGCAGGTGGTTCCGCCGTGCTCGGCAGGTGGTTCAGGCATGGCCGTCACGTGGTTCCAGTCTGTCCAGGACGTGTTTCCAGCTTCTCCGGCAGGTGGTTCTGGTACGTCTGAGAGGTGGTTCCGCCATGGCTGGCAGGTGATCCCTGACTGTCCCCCAGGTGGTTCTGGCATAGCCAGCAGTTGATATTGGCCTGTCCGGCAGGTGGTTCCAGCGAGTCGAACAGGTGGCTCCGGCGTTCTTGGCAGGTGGTTCCGGTCTGTCCGGTAGGTGTTTCCGGCGTGTCTGGCACGTGCTTCCGGCACGTCTGAGAGGTGGTTCCGGCATGCGCGGCAGGTGATTCCGGAGTGTCCGCCAGGTGGTTCTGGCATACCCGGCAGGTGATTTTCTCGTGTCCGGCAGGTGTTTCTGGCGAGTCGAGCAGGTGGCTCCGGCATGCTCGGCAGGTGCTTCCGGCGTCTCCGGCACTTGGTTCTGGTGTGTCTGAGAGCTGGTTCCGGCATGTCCGGCAGATGATTCCACAGTGTCCGCCAAGTGGTTCTGGCATACCCAGCAGGTGATTTTGGCGTGTCAGGGAGGTGGTACCGGTGAGTCGAGCAGGTGGTTCCGGCGTGCTCAGCAGGTGGTTCAGGCGGTTCTGGCAGGTGGTATCCGTCTGTTCGGGGTGTGGTTCCAGCATCTCATGAACACGTTTCTGGCACGTCTGAGATGTGGTTCCAGCCGGCCCGACAGGTGTTTCTGCAGTGTCCGCCAAGCGGTTCTGGCGTAGTTGGCAGGTGATTTTGGCATGACTGGCAGGTGGTTCCAGCAAGCCTGGCAGGTGATTCCAAAGTGTTCACCAACTGGTTGTGGCGTAGCCGGCAGGTGATTTTTGCGTGATCGGCAGGTGGTTCTGGCGAGTCGAGCAGGTGGTTCCGGCGTGCTCGGCTGGTGCTTCCGGGGTCATTGGCATGGGGTTCTGGCATGTCTGAGAGGTGGTTCCTGCATGCCCGGCAAGTGATTCCGGAGTGTTCGCCAAGTGGTTCTGGCATAGTCGGCAGGTGATTTTGGCATGTCCGGCAGGTGGTTCAGGCGAGTTGAGCAGGTGGTTCCAACGTGCTTGGCAGGTGCTTCCGGCGTCTCCGGCACGTGTTTCAGGCACATCTGACAGGTGGTTCCGGCATGCCCGAAAGGTGATTCCGGTCTGTCCGGTAGGTGGTTCCAGCCTGCACGGCATGTGGTTCTGGTACGTCTCAGAGGTGGTTGCGCATGCCCAACAGGTGATTCGGGACTGTCCGCCACATGGTTCTGGCACGTCTGAGAGGTGGTTCCGGCATGCCCGGCAGGTCATCCCAGAGAGTCCTCCAAGTGGTTCTGGCATAACACGCAGGTGATTTTGGCGTGTCTGGCAGGTTGTTCCGTTGTGCTTGGCAGGTGCTTCAGGCTTGGCCGGCAGGTGGTTCCAGTCTGTCCAGGACGTGTTTCCAGCTTCTCCGGCAGGTGGTTCTGGTACGTCTGAGAGGTGGTTCCGCCATGGCTGGCAGGTGATTCCGGACCGTCCCCCAGGTGGTTCTGGCATAGCCAGCAGTTGATATTGGCCTGTCCGGCAGGTGGTTCCAGCGAGTCGAACAGGTGGCTCCGGCGTGCTCGGCAGGTGGTTCCGGTCTGTCCGGTAGGTGATTCCGGCGTGTCCGGCACGTGCTTCCGGCACGTGTGAGAGGTGGTTCCGGCATGCGCGACAGGTGGTTTCGGAGTGTCCGCCAGGTGGTTCTGGCGTACCCGGCAGGTGATTTTGGCGTGTCCGGCAGGTGTTTCTGGCGAGTCGAGCAGGTGGCTCCGGCATGCTCGGCAGGTGCTTCCGGCGTCTCCGGCACGTGGTTCTGGTGTGTCTGAGAGCTGGTTCCGGCATGTCCGGCAGATGATTCCGGAGTGTCCGCCAAGTGGTTCTGGCATACCCGGCTGGTGATTTGGGCATGTCAGGTAGGTGGTTCCGGCGAGTCGAGCAGGTGGCTCCGGCGTGCTCGGCAGGTTGTTCAGACGGGTCTGGCAGGTGTTTTCCGTCTGTTCGGGGTGTGGTTCCAGCATCTCATGCACATGGTTCTGGCACGTCTGAGATGTGGTTCCGGCCGGCCCGACAGGTGTTTCCACAGTGTCCGCCAAGTGGTACTGGCGTAGTTGGCAGGTGATTTTGGCATGACCGGCAGGTGGTTCCAGCAAGCCCGGCAGGTGATTCCGAAGTGTTCCCCAACTGGTTGTGGCGTAGCCAGCAGGTGATTTTTGCGTGTCCGGCAGGTGGTTCTGGCGAGTCGAGCAGGTGGTTCCGGCGTGCTTGGCAGGTGCTTCCGGGGTCATTGGCACGGGGTTCTGGCATGTCTGAGAGGTTGTTCCTGCATGCCCGGCAAGTGATTCCGGACTGTTCGCCAAGTGGTTCTGGCATAGTCGGCAGGTGATTTTGGCATGTCCGGCAGGTGGTTCAGGTGAGTTGAGCAGGTGGTTCCAACGTGCTTGGCAGGTGCTTCCGGCGTCTCCGGCACGTGTTTCTGGCACATCTGACAGGTGGTTCCGGCATGCCCGAAAGGTGATTCCGGTCTGTCCGGTAGGTGGTTCCAGCCTGCACGGCATGTGTTTCTGGTACGTCTCAGAGGTGGTTGCGCATGCCCAACAGGTGATTCCGGACTGTCCGCCACATGGTTCTGGCACGTCTGAGAGGTGGTTCCGGCATGCCCGGCAGGTCATCCCAGAGAGTCCTCCAAGTGGTTCTGGCATAACACGCAGGTGATTTTGGCGTGTCTGGCAGGTTGTTCCGTTGTGCTTGGCAGGTGCTTCAGGCTTGGCGGCAGGTGGTTCCAGATTGTCCGGGACGTGTTTCCAGCTTCTCCGGCAGGTGGTTCTGGTACGTCTGAGAGGTGGTTCCGCCATGGCTGGCAGGTGATTCCGGACCGTCCCCCAGGTGGTTCTGGCATAGCAAGCAGTTGATATTGGCCTGTCCGGCAGGTGGTTCCAGCGAGTCGAACAGGTGGCTCCGGCGTGCTCGGCAGGTGGTTCCGGTCTGTCCGGTAGGTGATTCCGGCGTGTCCGGCACGTGCTTCCGGCACGTCTGAGAGGTGGTTCCGGCATGCGCGACAGGTGGTTTCGGAGTGTCCGCCAGGTGGTTCTGGCGTACCCGGCAGGTGATTTTGGCGTGTCCGGCAGGTGTTTCTGGCGAGTCGAGCAGGCGGCTCCGGCATGCTCGGCAGGTGCTTCCGGCGTCTCCGGCACGTGGTTCTGGTGTGTCTGAGAGCTGGTTCCGGCATGTCTGGCAGATGATTCCGGAGTGTCCGCCAAGTGGTTCTGGCATACCCGGCTGGTGATTTGGGCATGTCAGGTAGGTGGTTCCGGCGAGTCGAGCAGGTGGCTCCGGCGTCCTCGGCAGGTTGTTCAGACGGGTCTGGCAGATGTTTTCCGTCTGTTCGGGGTGTGGTTCCAGCATCTCATGCACATGGTTCTGGCACGTCTGAGATGTGGTTCCGGCCGGCCCGACAGGTGTTTCCACAGTGTCCGCCAAGTGGTACTGGCGTAGTTGGCAGGTGATTTTGGCATGACCGGCAGGTGGTTCCAGCAATCCCGGCAGGTGATTCCGAAGTGTTCCCCAACTGGTTGTGGCGTAGCCGGCAGGTGATTTTTGCGTGTCCGGCAGGTGGTTCTGGCGAGTCGAGCAGGTGGTTCCGGCGTGCTCGGCAGGTGCTTCCGGGGTCATTGGCACGTGGTTCTGGTGGTTCCGGCATGCCCGGCAGGTGATTCCGGAGTGTTCGCCAAGTGTTTCCGGCGTAGCTGGCAGGTGATTTTGCATGTCCCGCGGTCGTACCGGCGGGTCGAGCCGGTGGTTCCGGCGTGTCCGGCAGGTGGTTCCGGTCTGTCCGGCAGGTGGTTCTGTGGTGTCCGGCACGAGGTTCAGTCTGAGAGGCTGTGCCGGCATGCCCCTCACGTGATTCCGGCTTGTCCCCGAAGTGATGCTGGTGTAGCGGGCAGGTGATTTTGGCGTGTCCGGCAGGTGGTTCAGGCAAGTTGAGCAGGTGGTTGCGACGTGCTCGGCAGGTGCTTCCGGCGTCTCCGGCACGTGTTTCTGGCACATCTGACTGGTGGTTCCGGCATGCCCAAAAGTTGATTCCGGTCTGTCCGGTAGGTGGTTCCGGCGTGCACGGTACGTGGTTCTGGTACGTGTCAGAGGTGGTTGCGTATGACCAACAGGTGATTCTGGACTGTCCGCCACGTGCTTCTGGCACGTCTGAGATGTGGTTCCAACATGCCCGGCAGGTCATTTCGGAGAGTCGTCCAAGTGGTTCTGGCGTAGCCCGCAGGTGATTTTGGCGTGTCCGGCAGGTGGTTCCGCCGTGCTCGGCAGGTGGTTCAGGCATGGCCGTCACGTGGTTCCAGTCTGTCCAGGACGTGTTTCCAGCTTCTCCGGCAGGTGGTGCTGGTACGTCTGAGAGGTGCTTCCGCCATGGCTGGCAGGTGATCCCGGACTGTCCCCCAGGTGGTTCTGGCATAGCCAGCAGTTGATATTGGCCTGTCTGGCAGGTGGTTCCAGCGAGTCGAACAGGTGGCTCCGGCGTTCTTGGCAGGTGGTTCCGGTCTGTCCGGTAGGTGTTTCCGGCGTGTCTGGCACGTGCTTCCGGCACGTCTGAGAGGTGGTTCCGGCATGCGCAGCAGGTGATTCCGGAGTGTCCGCCAGGTGGTTCTGGCATACCCGGCAGGTGATTTTGGCGTGTCCGGCAGGTGTTTCTGGCGAGTCGAGCAGGTGGCTCCGGCATGCTCGGCAGGTGCTTCCGGCGTCTCCGGCACTTGGTTCTGGTGTGTCTGAGAGCTGGTTCCGGCATGTCCGGCAGATGATTCCGGAGTGTCTGCCAAGTGGTTCTGGCATACCCAGCAGGTGATTTTGGCGTGTCAGGGAGGTGGTACCGGTGAGTCGAGCAGGTGGTCCCGGCGTGCTCAGCAGGTGGTTCAGGCGGTTCTGGCAGGTGGTATCCGTCTGTTCGGGGTGTGGTTCCAGCATCTCATGAACACGTTTCTGGCACGTCTGAGATGTGGTTCCAGCCGGCCCGACAGGTGTTTCCGCAGTGTCCGCCAAGCGGTTCTGGCGTAGTTGGCAGGTGATTTTGGCATGACTGGCAGGTGGTTCCAGCAAGCCTGGCAGGTGATTCCAAAGTGTTCACCAACTGGTTGTGGCGTAGCCGGCAGGTGATTTTTGCGTGATCGGCAGGTGGTTCTGGCGAGTCGAGCAGGTGGTTCCGGCGTGCTCGGCTGGTGCTTCCGGGGTCATTGGCACGGGGTTCTGGCATGTCTGAGAGGTGGTTCCTGCATGCCCGGCAAGTGATTCCGGAGTGTTCGCCAAGTGGTTCTGGCATAGTCGGCAGGTGATTTTGGCATGTCCGGCAGGTGGTTCAGGCGAGTTGAGCAGGTGGTTCCAACGTGCTTGGCAGGTGCTTCCGGCGTCTCCGGCACGTGTTTCTGGCACATCTGACAGGTGGTTCCGGCATGCCCGAAAGGTGATTCCGGTCTGTCCGGTAGGTGGTTCCAGCCTGCACAGCATGTGGTTCTGTTACGTCTCAGAGCTGGTTGCGCATGCCCAACAGGTGATTCCGGACTGTCCGCCACATGGTTCTGGCACGTCTGAGAGGTGGTTCCGGCATGCCCGGCAGGTCATCCCAGAGAGTCCTCCAAGTGGTTCTGGCATAACACGCAGGTGATTTTCGCGTGTCTGGCAGGTTGTTCCGTTGTGCTTGGCAGGTGGTTCAGGCTTGGCCGGCAGGTGGTTCCAGACTGTCCAGGACGTGTTTCCAGCTTCTCCGGCAGGTGGTTCTGGTACGTCTGAGAGGTGGTTCCGCCATGGCTGGCAGGTGATTCCGGACCGTCCCCCAGGTGGTTCTGGCATAGCCAGCAGTTGATATTGGCCTGTCCGGCAGGTGGTTCCAGCGAGTCGAACAGGTGGCTCCGGCGTGCTCGGCATGTGGTTCCGGTCTGTCCGGTAGGTGATTCCGGCGTGTCCGCAACGTGCTTCCGGCACGTCTGAGAGGTGGTTCCGGCATGCGCGGCAGGTGGTTTCGGAGTGTCCGCCAGGTGGTTCTGGCGTACCCGGCAGGTGATTTTGGCGTGTCCGGCAGGTGTTTCTGGCGAGTCGAGCAGGTGGCTCCGGCATGCTCGGCAGGTGCTTCCGGCGTCTCCGGCACGTGGTTCTGGTGTGTCTGAGAGCTGGTTCCGGCATGTCCGGCAGATGATTCCGGAGTGTCCGCCAAGTGGTTCTGGCATACCCGGCTGGTGATTTGGGCATGTCAGGTAGGTGGTTCCGGCGAGTGGAGCAGGTGGCTCCGGCGTGCTCGGCAGGTTGTTCAGACGGGTCTGGCAGGTGTTTTCCGTCTGTTCGGGGTGTGGTTCCAGCATCTCATGCACATGGTTCTGGCACGTCTGAGATGTGGTTCCGGCCGGCCCGACAGGTGTTTCCACAGTGTCCGCCAAGTGGTACTGGCGTAGTTGGCAGGTGATTTTGGCATGACCGGCAGGTGGTTCCAGCAAGCCCGGCAGGTGATTCCGAAGTGTTCCCCAACTGGTTGTGGCGTAGCCGGCAGGTGATTTTTGCGTGTCCGGCAGGTGGTTCTGGCGAGTCGAGCAGGTGGTTCCGGCGTGCTCGGCAGGTGCTTCCGGGGTCATTGGCACGTGGTTCTGGCATATCTGAGAGGTGGTTCCGGCATGCCCGGCAGGTGATTCCGGAGTGTTCGCCAAGTGTTTCCGGCGTAGCCGGCAGGTGATTTTGCATGTCCAGCAGTCGTTCCGGCGGGTCGAGCCGGTGGTTCCGGCGTGTCTCGAATGTGGTTCCGGTCTGTCCGGCAGGTGGTTCTGTGGTGTCCGGCACGAGGTTCAGTCTGAGAGGCTGTGCCGGCATGCCCCTCACGTGATTCCGGCTTGTCCCCGAAGTGATGCTGGTGTAGCGGGCAGGTGATTTTGGCGTGTCCGGCAGGTGGTTCAGGCGAGTTGAGCAGGTGGTTGCGACGTGCTCGGCAGGTGCTTCCGGCGTCTCCGGCACGTGTTTCTGGCACATCTGACTGGTGGTTCCGGCATGGCCAAAAGTTGATTCCGGTCTGTCCGGTAGGTGGTTCCGGCGTGCACGGCACGTGGTTCTGGTACGTCTCAGAGGTGGTTGCGTATGCCCAACAGGTGATTCCGGACTGTCCGCCACATGGTTCTGGCACGTCTGAGAGGTGGTTCCAACATGCCCGGCAGGTCATTTCGGAGAGTCGTCCAAGTGGTTCTGGCGTAGCCCGCAGGTGATTTTGGCGTGTCCGGCAGGTGGTTCCGCCGTGCTTGGCAGGTGGTTCAGGCATGGCCGTCACGTGGTTCCAGTCTGTCCAGGACGTGTTTCCAGCTTCTCCGGCAGGTGGTTCTGGTACGTCTGAGAGGTGGTTCCGCCATGGCTGGCAGGTGATCCCGGACTGTCCCCCAGGTGGTTCTGGCATAGCCAGCAGTTGATATTGGCCTGTCCGGCAGGTGGTTCCAGCGAGTCGAACAGGTGGCTCCGGCGTTCTTGGCAGGTGGTTCCGGTCTGTCCGGTAGGTGTTTCCGGCGTGTCTGGCACGTGCTTCCGGCACGTCTGAGAGGTGGTTCCGGCATGCGCGGCAGGTGATTCCGGAATGTCCGCCAGGTGGTTCTGGCATACCCGGCAGGTGATTTTCTCTTGTCCGGCAGGTGTTTCTGGCGAGTCGAGCAGGTGGCTCCGGCATGCTCGGCAGGTGCTTCCGGCGTCTCCGGCACTTGGTTCTGGTGTGTCTGAGAGCTGGTTCCGGCATGTCCGGCAGATGATTCCGCAGTGTCCGCCAAGTGGTTCTGGCATACCCAGCAGGTGATTTTGGCGTGTCAGGGAGGTGGTACCGGTGAGTCGAGCAGGTGGTTCCGGCGTGCTCAGCAGGTGGTTCAGGCGGTTCTGGCAGGTGGTATCCGTCTGTTCGGGGTGTGGTTCCAGCATCTCATGAACACGTTTCTGGCACGTCTGAGATGTGGTTCCAGCCGGCCCGACAGGTGTTTCCGCAGTGTCCGCCAAGCGGTTCTGGCGTAGTTGGCAGGTGATTTTGGCATGACTGGCAGGTGGTTCCAGCAAGCCTGGCAGGTGATTCCAAAGTGTTCACCAACTGGTTGTGGCGTAGCCGGCAGGTGATATTTGCGTGATCGGCAGGTGGTTCTGGCGAGTCGAGCAGGTGGTTCCGGCGTGCTCGGCTGGTGCTTCCGGGGTCATTGGCACGGGGTTCTGGCATGTCTGAGAGGTGGTTCCTGCATGCCCGGCAAGTGATTCCGGAGTGTTCGCCAAGTGGTTCTGGCATAGTCGGCAGGTGATTTTGGCATGTCCGGCAGGTGGTTCAGGCGAGTTGAGCAGGTGGTTCCAACGTGCTTGGCAGGTGCTTCCGGCGTCTCCGGCACGTGTTTCTGGCACATCTGACAGGTGGTTCCGGCATGCCCGAAAGGTGATTCCGGTCTGTCCGGTAGGTGGTTCCAGCCTGCACGGCATGTGGTTCTGGTACGTCTCAGAGGTGGTTGCGCATGCCCAACAGGTGATTCCGGACTGTCCGCCACATGGTTCTGGCACGTCTGAGAGGTGGTTCCGGCATGCCCGGCAGGTCATCCCAGAGAGTCCTCCAAGTGGTTCTGGCATAACACGCAGGTGATTTTGGCGTGTCTGGCAGGTTGTTCCGTTGTGCTTGGCAGGTGGTTCAGGCTTGGCCGGCAGGTGGTTCCAGTCTGTCCAGGACGTGTTTCCAGCTTCTCCGGCAGGTGGTTCTGGTACGTCTGAGAGGTGGTTCCGCCATGGCTGGCAGGTGATTCCGGACCGTCCCCCAGGTGGTTCTGGCATAGCCAGCAGTTGATATTGGCCTGTCCGGCAGGTGGTTCCAGCGAGTCGAACAGGTGGCTCCGGCGTGCTCGGCAGGTGGTTCCGGTCTGTCCGGTAGGTGATTCCGTCGTGTCCGGCACGTGCTTCCGGCACGTCTGAGAGGTGGTTCCGGCATGCGCGACAGGTGGTTTCGGAGTGTCCGCCAGGTGGTTCTGGCGTACCCGGCAGGTGATTTTGGCGTGTCCGGCAGGTGTTTCTGGCGAGTCGAGCAGGTGGCTCCGGCATGCTCGGCAGGTGCTTCTGGCGTCTCCGGCACGTGGTTCTGGTGTGCCTGAGATCTGGTTCCGGCATGTCCGGCAGATGATTCCGGAGTGTCCGCCAAGTGGTTCTGGCATACCCGGCTGGTGATTTGGGCATGTCAGGTAGGTGGTTCCGGCGAGTCGAGCAGGTGGCTCCGGCGTGCTCGGCAGGTTGTTCAGACGGGTCTGGCAGGTGTTTTCCGTCTGTTCGGGGTGTGGTTCCAGCATCTCATGCACATGGTTCTGGCACGTCTGAGATGTGGTTCCGGCCGGCCCGACAGGTGTTTCCACAGTGTCCGCCAAGTGGTACTGGCGTAGTTGGCAGGTGATTTTGGCATGACCGGCAGGTGGTTCCAGCAAGCCCGGCAGGTGATTCCGAAGTGTTCCCCAACTGGTTGTGGCGTAGCCGGCAGGTGATTTTTGCGTGTCCGGCAGGTGGTTCTGGCGAGTCGAGCAGGTGGTTCCGGCGTGCTCGGCAGGTGCTTCCGGGGTCATTGGCACGGGGTTCTGGCATGTCTGAGAGGTTGTTCCTGCATGCCCGGCAAGTGATTCCGGACTGTTCGCCAAGTGGTTCTGGCATAGTCGGCAGGTGATTTTGGCATGTCCGGCAGGTGGTTCAGGTGAGTTGAGCAGGTGGTTCCAACGTGCTCGGCAGGTGCTTCCGGCGTCTCCGGCACGTGTTTCTGGCACATCTGACAGGTGGTTCCGGCATGCCCGAAAGGTGATTCCGGTCTGTCCGGTAGGTGGTTCCAGCCTGCACGGCATGTGTTTCTGGTACGTCTCAGAGGTGGTTGCGCATGCCCAACAGGTGATTCCGGACTGTCCGCCACATGGTTCTGGCACGTCTGAGAGGTGGTTCCGGCATGCCCGGCAGGTCATCCCAGAGAGTCCTCCAAGTGGTTCTGGCATAACACGCAGGTGATTTTGGCGTGTCTGGCAGGTTGTTCCGTTGTGCTTGGCAGGTGCTTCAGGCTTGGCGGCAGGTGGTTCCAGATTGTCCGGGACGTGTTTCCAGCTTCTCCGGCAGGTGGTTCTGGTACGTCTGAGAGGTGGTTCCGCCATGGCTGGCAGGTGATTCCGGACCGTCCCCCAGGTGGTTCTGGCATAGCCAGCAGTTGATATTGGCCTGTCCGGCAGGTGGTTCCAGCGAGTCGAACAGGTGGCTCCGGCGTGCTCGGCAGGTGGTTCCGGTCTGTCCGGTAGGTGATTCCGGCGTGTCCGGCACGTGCTTCCGGCACGTCTGAGAGGTGGTTCCGGCATGCGCGACAGGTGGTTTCGGAGTGTCCGCCAGGTGGTTCTGGCGTACCCGGCAGGTGATTTTGGCGTGTCCGGCAGGTGTTTCTGGCGAGTCGAGCAGGCGGCTCCGGCATGCTCGGCAGGTGCTTCCGGCGTCTCCGGCACGTGGTTCTGGTGTGTCTGAGAGCTGGTTCCGGCATGTCTGGCAGATGATTCCGGAGTGTCCGCCAAGTGGTTCTGGCATACCCGGCTGGTGATTTGGGCATGTCAGGTAGGTGGTTCCGGCGAGTCGAGCAGGTGGCTCCGGCGTCCTCGGCAGGTTGTTCAGACGGGTCTGGCAGATGTTTTCCGTCTGTTCGGGGTGTGGTTCCAGCATCTCATGCACATGGTTCTGGCACATCTGAGATGTGGTTCCGGCCGGCCCGACAGGTGTTTCCACAGTGTCCGCCAAGTGGTACTGGCGTAGTTGGCAGGTGATTTTGGCATGACCGGCAGGTGGTTCCAGCAAGCCCGGCAGGTGATTCCGAAGTGTTCCCCAACTGGTTGTGGCGTAGCCGGCAGGTGATTTTTGCGTGTCCGGCAGGTGGTTCTGGCGACTCGAGCAGGTGGTTCCGGCGTGCTCGGCAGGTGCTTCCGGGGTCATTGGCACGTGGTTCTGGTGGTTCCGGCATGCCCGGCAGGTGATTCCGGAGTGTTCGCCAAGTGTTTCCGGCGTAGCTGGCAGGTGATTTTGCATGTCCCGCGGTCGTTCCGGCGGGTCGAGCCGGTGGTTCCGGCGTGTCCGGCAGGTGGTTCCGGTCTGTCCGGCAGGTGGTTCTGTGGTGTCCGGCACGAGGTTCAGTCTGAGAGGCTGTGCCGGCATGCCCCTCACGTGATTCCGGCTTGTCCCCGAAGTGGTGCTGGTGTAGCGGGCAGGTGATTTTGGCGTGTCCGGCAGGTGGTTCAGGCAAGTTGAGCAGGTGGTTGCGACGTGCTCGGCAGGTGCTTCCGGCGTCTCCGGCATGTGTTTCTGGCACATCTGGCTGGTGGTTCCGGCATGCCCAAAAGTTGATTCCGGTCTGTCCGGTAGGTGGTTCCGGCGTGCACGGCACGTGGTTCTGGTACGTGTCAGAGCTGGTTGCGTATGCCCAACAGGTGATTCCGGACTGTCCGCCACATGCTTCCGGCACGTCTGAGAGGTGGTTCCAACATGCCCGGCAGGTCACTTCGGAGAGTCGTCCAAGTGGTTCTGGCGTAGCCCGCAGGTGATTTTGGCGTGTCCGGCAGGTGGTTCCGCCGTGCTCGGCAGGTGTTTCAGGCATGGCCGTCACGTGGTTCCAGTCTGTCCAGGACGTGTTTCCAGCTTCTCCGGCAGGTGGTTCTGGTACGTCTGAGAGGTGGTTCCGCCATGGCTGGCAGGTGATCCCGGACTGTCCCCCAGGTGGTTCTGGCATAGCCAGCAGTTGATATTGGCCTGTCCGGCAGGTGGTTCCAGCGAGTCGAACAGGTGGCTCCGGCGTTCTTGGCAGGTGGTTCCGGTCTGTCCGGTAGGTGTTTCCGGCGTGTCTGGCACGTGCTTCCGGCACGTCTGAGAGGTGGTTCCGGCATGCGCGGCAGGTGATTCCGGAGTGTCCGCCAGGTGGTTCTGGCATACCCGGCAGGTGATTTTGGCGTGTCCGGCAGGTGTTTCTGGCGAGTCGAGCAGGTGGCTCCGGCATGCTCGGCAGGTGCTTCCGGCGTCTCCGGCACTTGGTTCTGGTGTGTCTGAGAGCTGGTTCCGGCATGTCCGGCAGATGATTCCGGAGTGTCCGCCAAGTGGTTCTGGCATACCCAGCAGGTGATTTTGGCGTGTCAGGGAGGTGGTACCGGTGAGTCGAGCAGGTGGTTCCGGCGTGCTCAGCAGGTGGTTCAGGCGGTTCTGGCAGGTGGTATCCGTCTGTTCGGGGTGTGGTTCCAGCATCTCATGAACACGTTTCTGGCACGTCTGAGATGTGGTTCCAGCCGGCCCGACAGGTGTTTCCGCAGTGTCCGCCAAGCGGTTCTGGCGTAGTTGGCAGGTGATTTTGGCATGACTGGCAGGTGGTTCCAGCAAGCCTGGCAGGTGATTCCAAAGAGTTCACCAACTGGTTGTGGCGTAGCCGGCAGGTGATTTTTGCGTGTCCGGCAGGTGGTTCTGGCGAGTCGAGCAGGTGGTTCCAGCGTGCTCGGCAGGTGCTTCCGGGGTCATTGGCACGTGGTTCTGGCATATCTGAGAGGTGGTTCCGGCATGCCCGGCAGGTGATTCCGGAGTGTTCGCCAAGTGTTTCCGGCGTAGCCGGCAGGTGATTTTGCATGTCCCGCGGTCGTTCCGGCGGGTCGAGCCGGTGGTTCCGGCGTGTCCGGCAGGTGGTTCCGGTCTGTCCGGCAGGTGGTTCTGTGGTGTCCGGCACGAGGTTCAGTCTGAGAGGCTGTGCCGGCATGCCCCTCACGTGATTCCGGCTTGTCCCCGAAGTGGTGCTGGTGTAGCGGGCAGGTGATTTTGGCATGTCCGGCAGGTGGTTCAGGCGAGTTGAGCAGGTGGTTGCGACGTGCTCGGCAGGTGCTTCCGGCGTCTCCGGCACGTGTTTCTGGCACATCTGACTGGTGGTTCCGGCATGCCCAAAAGTTGATTCCGGTCTGTCCGGTAGGTGGTTCCGGCGTGCACGGCACGTGGTTCTGGTACGTGTCAGAGGTGGTTGCGTATGCCCAACAGGTGATTCCGGACTGTCCGCCACATGCTTCTGGCACGTCTGAGAGGTGGTTCCAACATGCCCGGCAGGTCACTTCGGAGAGTCGTCCAAGTGGTTCTGGCGTAGCCCGCAGGTGATTTTGGCGTGTCCGGCAGTTGGTTCCGCTGTGCTCGGCAGGTGGTTCAGGCATGGCCGTCACGTGGTTCCAGTCTGTCCAGGACGTGTTTCCAGCTTCTCCGGCAGGTGGTTCTGGTACGTCTGAGAGGTGGTTCCGCCATGGCTGGCAGGTGATCCCGGACTGTCCCCCAGGTGGTTCTGGCATAGCCAGCAGTTGATATTGGCCTGTCCGGCAGGTGGTTCCAGCGAGTCGAACAGGTGGCTCCGGCGTGCTCGGCAGGTGGTTCCGGTCTGTCCGGTAGGTGTTTCCGGCGTGTCTGGCACGTGCTTCCGGCACGTCTGAGAGGTGGTTCCGGCATGCGCGGCAGGTGATTCCGGAGTGTCCGCCAGGTGGTTCTGGCATACCCGGCAGGTGATTTTCTCGTGTCGGGCAGGTGTTTCTGGCGAGTCGAGCAGGTGGCTCTGGCATACCCGGCAGGTGATTTTTGCGTGTCCGGCAGGTGGTTCTGGCGAGTCGAGCAGGTGGCTCCGGCATGCTCGGCAGGTGCTTCCGGCGTCTCCGGCACGTGGTTCTGGTGTGTCTGAGAGCTGGTTCCGGCATGTCCGGCAGATGATTCCGGAGTGTCCGCCGAGTGGTTCTGGCATACCCGGCTGGTGATTTGGGCATGTCAGGTAGGTGGTTCCGGCGAGTCGAGCAGGTGGCTCCGGCGTGCTCGGCAGGTTGTTCAGACGGGTCTGGCAGGTGTTTTCCGTCTGTTCGGGGTGTGGTTCCAGCATCTCATGCACATGGTTCTGGCACGTCTGAGATGTGGTTCCGGCCGGCCCGACAGGTGTTTCCACAGTGTCCGCCAAGTGGTACTGGCGTAGTTGGCAGGTGATTTTGGCATGACCGGCAGGTGGTTCCAGCAAGCCCGGCAGGTGATTCCGAAGTGTTCCCCAACTGGTTGTGGCGTAGCCGGCAGGTGATTTTTGCGTGTCCAGCAGGTGGTTCTGGCGAGTCGAGCAGGTGGTTCCGGCGTGCTCGGCAGGTGCTTCCGGGGTCATTGGCACGTGGTTCTGGCATATCTGAGAGGTGGTTCCGGCATGCCCGGCAGGTGATTCCGGAGTGTTCGCCAAGTGTTTCCGGCGTAGCCGGCAGGTGATTTTGCATGTCCAGCGGTCGTTCCGGCGGGTCGAGCCGGTGGTTCCGGCGTGTCTGGAATGTGGTTCCGGTCTGTCCGGCAGGTGGTTCTGTGGTGTCCGGCACGAGGTTCAGTCTGAGAGGCTGTGCCGGCATGCCCCTCACGTGATTCCGGCTTGTCCCCGAAGTGGTGCTGGTGTAGCGGGCAGGTGATTTTGGCGTGTCCGGCAGGTGGTTCAGGCGAGTTGAGCAGGTGGTTGCGACGTGCTCGGCAGGTGCTTCCGGCGTCTCCGGCACGTGTTTCTGGCACATCTGACTGGTGGTTCCGGCATGGCCAAAATTTGATTCCGGTCTGTCCGGTAGGTGGTTCCGGCGTGCACGGCACGTGGTTCTGGTACGTCTCAGAGGTGGTTGCGTATGCCCAACAGGTGATTCCGGACTGTCCGCCACATGGTTCTGGCACGTCTGAGAGGTGGTTCCAACATGCCCGGCAGGTCATTTCGGAGAGTCGTCCAAGTGGTTCTGGCGTAGCCCGCAGGTGATTTTGGCGTGTCCGGCAGGTGGTTCCGCCGTGCTCGGCAGGTGGTTCAGGCATGGCCGTCACATGGTTCCAGTCTGTCCAGGACGTGTTTCCAGCTTCTCCGGCAGGTGGTTCTGGTACGTCTGAGAGGTGGTTCCGCCATGGCTGGCAGGTGATCCCGGACTGTCCCCCAGGTGGTTCTGGCATAGCCAGCAGTTGATATTGGCCTGTCCGGCAGGTGGTTCCAGCGAGTCGAACAGGTGGCTCCGGCGTTCTTGGCAGGTGGTTCCGGTCTGTCCGGTAGGTGTTTCCGGCGTGTCTGGCACGTGCTTCCGGCACGTCTGAGAGGTGGTTCCGGCATGCGCAGCAGGTGATTCCGGAGTGTCCGCCAGGTGGTTCTGGCATAACCGGCAGGTGATTTTGGCGTGTCCGGCAGGTGATTCTGGCGAGTCGAGCAGGTGGCTCCGGCATGCTCGGCAGGTGCTTCCGGCGTCTCCGGCACTTGGTTCTGGTGTGTCTGAGAGCTGGTTCCGGCATGTCCGGCCGATGATTCCGGAGTGTCCGCCAAGTGTTTCTGGCATACCCAGCAGGTGATTTTGGCGTGTCAGGGAGGTGGTACCGGTGAGTCGAGCAGGTGGTTCCGGCGTGCTCAGCAGGTGGTTCAGGCGGTTCTGGCAGGTGGTATCCGTCTGTTCGGGGTGTGGTTCCAGCATCTCATGAACACGTTTCTGGCATGTCTGAGATGTGGTTCCAGCCGGCCCGACAGGTGTTTCCGCAGTGTCCGCCAAGCGGTTCTGGCGTAGTTGGCAGGTGATTTTGGCATGACTGGCAGGTGGTTCCAGCAAGCCTGGCAGGTGATTCCAAAGTGTTCACCAACTGGTTGTGGCGTAGCCGGCAGGTGATATTTGCGTGATCGGCAGGTGGTTCTGGCGAGTCGAGCAGGTGGTTGCGGTGTGCTCGGCAGGTGCTTCCGGGGTCATTGGCACGGGGTTCTGGCATGTCTGAGAGGTGGTTCCTGCATGCCCGGCAAGTGATTCCGGAGTGTTCGCCAAGTGGTTCTGGCATAGTCGGCAGGTGATTTTGGCATGTCCGGCAGGTGGTTCAGGTGAGTTGAGCAGGTGGTTGCGACGTGCTCGGCAGGTGCTTCCGGCGTCTCCGGCACGTGTTTCCGGCACATGTGACTGGTGGTTCCGGCATGCCCAAAAGTTTATTCCAGTCTGTCCGGTAGGTGGTTCCGGCGTGCACGGTACGTGGTTCTGGTACGTCTCAGAGGTGGTTGTGTATGCCCAACAGGTGATTCTGGACTGTCCGCCACGTGCTTCTGGCACGTCTGAGAGGTGGTTCCAACATGCCCGGCAGGTCATTTCGGAGAGTCGTCCAAGTGGTTCTGGCGTAGCCCGCAGGTGATTTTGGCGTGTCCGGCAGGTGGTTCCGCCGTGCTCGGCAGGTGGTTCAGGCATGGCCGTCACGTGGTTCCAGTCTGTGCAGGACGTGTTTCCAGCTTCTCCGGCAGGTGGTTCTGGTACGTCTGAGAGGTGGTTCCGCCATGGCTGGCAGGTGATCCCGGACTGTCCCCCAGGTGGTTCTGGCATAGCCAGCAGTTGATATTGGCCTGTCTGGCAGGTGGTTCCAGCGAGTCGAACAGGTGGCTCCGGTGTGCTTGGCAGGTGGTTCCGGTCTGTCCGGTAGGTGTTTCCGGCGTGTCTGGCACGTGCTTCCGGCACGTCTGAGAGGTGGTTCCGGCATGCGCAGCAGGTGATTCCGGAGTGTCCGCCAGGTGGTTCTGGCATACCCGGCAGGTGATTTTGGCGTGTCCGGCAGGTGTTTCTGGCGAGTCGAGCAGGTGGCTCCGGCATGCTCGGCAGGTGCTTCCGGCGTCTCCGGCACTTGGTTCTGGTGTGTCTGAGAGCTGGTTCCGGCATGTCCGGCAGATGATTCCGGAGTGTCCGCCAAGTGGTTCTGGCATACCCGGCTGGTGATTTGGGCATGTCAGGTAGGTGGTTCCGGCGAGTCGAGCAGGTGGCTCCAGCGTGCTCGGCAGGTTGTTCAGACGGGTCTGGCAGGTGTTTTCCGTCTGTTCGGGGTGTGGTTCCAGCATCTCATGCACATGGTTCTGGCACGTCTGAGATGTGGTTCCGGCCGGCCCGACAGGTGTTTCCACAGTGTCCGCCAAGTGGTACTGGCGTAGTTGGCAGGTGATTTTGGCATGACCGGCAGGTGGTTCCAGCAAGCCCGGCAGGTGATTCCGAAGTGTTCCCCAACTGGTTGTGGCGTAGCCGGCAGGTGATTTTTGCGTGTCCGGCAGGTGGTTCTGGCGAGTCGAGCAGGTGGTTCCGGCGTGCTCGGCAGGTGCTTCCGGGGTCATTGGCACGTGGTTCTGGCATATCTGAGAGGTGGTTCCGGCATGCCCGGCAGGTGATTCCGGAGTGTTCGCCAAGTGTTTCCGGCGTAGCCGGCAGGTGATTTTGCATGTCCAGCGGTCGTTCCGGCGGGTCGAGCCGGTGGTTCCGGCGTGTCTGGAATGTGGTTCCGGTCTGTCCGGCAGGTGGTACTGTGGTGTCCGGCACGAGGTTCAGTCTGAGAGGCTGTGCCGGCATGCCCCTCACGTGATTCCGGCTTGTCCCCGAAGTGGTGCTGGTGTAGCGGGCAGGTGATTTTGGCGTGTCCGGCAGGTGGTTCAGGCGAGTTGAGCAGGTGGTTGCGACGTGCTCGGCAGGTGCTTCCGGCGTCTCCGGCACTTGGTTCTGGTGTGTCTGAGAGCTGGTTCCGGCATGTCCGGCAGATGATTCCGGAGTGTCCGCCAAGTGGTTCTGGCATACCCAGCAGGTGATTTTGGCGTGTCAGGGAGGTGGTACCGGTGAGTCGAGCAGGTGTTTCCGGCGTGCTCAGCAGGTGGTTCAGGCGGTTCTGGCAGGTGGTATTCGTCTGTTCGGGGTGTGGTTCCAGCATCTCATGAACACGTTTCTGGCACGTCTGAGATGTGGTTCCAGCCGGCCCGACAGGTGTTTCCGCAGTGTCCGCCAAGCAGTTCTGGCGTAGTTGGCAGGTGATTTTGGCATGACTGGCAGGTGGTTCCAGCAAGCCTGGCAGGTGATTCCAAAGTGTTCACCAACTGGTTGTGGCGTAGCCGGCAGGTGATATTTGCGTGATCGGCAGGTGGTTCTGGCGAGTCGAGCAGGTGGTTGCGGCGTGCTCGGCAGGTGCTTCCGGGGTCATTGGCACGGGGTTCTGGCATGTCTGAGAGGTGGTACCTGCATGCCCGGCAAGTCATTCCGGAGTGTTCGCCAAGTGGTTCTGGCATAGTCGGCAGGTGATTTTGGCATGTCCGGCAGGTGGTTCAGGTGAGTTGAGCAGGTGGTTGCGACGTGCTCGGCAGGTGCTTCCGGCGTCTCCGGCACGTGTTTCTGGCACATCTGACAGGTGGTTCCGGCATGCCCGAAAGGTGATTCCGGTCTGTCCGGTAGGTGGTTCCAGCCTGCACGGCATGTGGTTCTGGTACGTCTCAGAGGTGGTTGCGCATGCCCAACAGGTGATTCCGGACTGTCCGCCACATGGTTCTGGCACGTCTGAGAGGTGGTTCCGGCATGCCCGGCAGGTCATCCCAGAGAGTCCTCCAAGTGGTTCTGGCATAACACGCAGGTGATTTTGGCGTGTCTGGCAGGTTGTTCCGTTGTGCTTGGCAGGTGCTTCAGGCTTGGCCGGCAGGTGGTTCCAGACTGTCCGGGACGTGTTTCCAGCTTCTCCGGCAGGTGGTTCTGGTACGTCTGAGAGGTGGTTCCGCCATGGCTGGCAGGTGATTCCGGACCGTCCCCCAGGTGGTTCTGGCATAGCCAGCAGTTGATATTGGCCTGTCCGGCAGGTGGTTCCAGCGAGTCGAACAGGTGGCTCCGGCGTGCTCGGCAGGTGGTTCCGGTCTGTCCGGTAGGTGATTCCGGCGTGTCCGGCACGTGCTTCCGGCACGTCTGAGAGGTGGTTCCGGCATGCGCGACAGGTGGTTTCGGAGTGTCCGCCAGGTGGTTCTGGCGTACCCGGCAGGTGATTTTGGCGTGTCCGGCAGGTGTTTCTGGCGAGTCGAGCAGGTGGCTCCGGCATGCTCGGCAGGTGCTTCCGGCGTCTCCGGCACGTGGTTCTGGTGTGTCTGAGAGCTGGTTCCGGCATGTCCGGCAGATGATTCCGGAGTGTCCGCCAAGTGGTTCTGGCATACCCGGCTGGTGATTTGGGCATGTCAGGTAGGTGGTTCCGGCGAGTCGAGCAGGTGGCTCCGGCGTGCTCGGCAGGTTGTTCAGACGGGTCTGGCAGGTGTTTTCCGTCTGTTCGGGGTGTGGTTCCAGCATCTCATGCACATGGTTCTGGCACGTCTGAGATGTGGTTCCGGCCGGCCCGACAGGTGTTTCCACAGTGTCCGCCAAGTGGTACTGGCGTAGTTGGCAGGTGATTTTGGCATGACCGGCAGGTGGTTCCAGCAAGCCCGGCAGGTGATTCCGAAGTGTTCCCCAACTGGTTGTGGCGTAGCCGGCAGGTGATTTTTGCGTGTCCGGCAGGTGGTTCTGGCGAGTCGAGCAGGTGGTTCCGGCGTGCTCGGCAGGTGCTTCCGGGGTCATTGGCACGTGGTTCTGGCATATCTGAGAGGTGGTTCCGGCATGCCCGGCAGGTGATTCCGGAGTGTTCGCCAAGTGTTTACGGCGTAGCCGGCAGGTGATTTTGCATGTCCAGCGGTGGTTCCGGCGGGTCGAGCCGGTGGTTCCGGCGTGTCTGGAATGTGGTTCCGGTCTGTCCGGCAGGTGGTTCTGTGGTGTCCGGCACGAGGTTCAGTCTGAGAGGCTGTGCCGGCATGCCCCTCACATGATTCCGGCTTGTCCCCGAAGTGATGCTGGTGTAGCGGGCAGGTGATTTTGGCGTGTCCGGCAGGTGGTTCAGGCGAGTTGAGCAGGTGGTTGCGACGTGCTCGGCAGGTGCTTCCGGCGTCTCCGGCACGTGTTTCTGGCACATCTGACTGGTGGTTCCGGCATGGCCAAAAGTTGATTCCGGTCTGTCCGGTAGGTGGTTCCGGCGTGCACGGCACGTGGTTCTGGTACGTCTCAGAGGTGGTTGCGTATGCCCAACAGGTGATTCCGGACTCTCCGCCACATGGTTCTGGCACGTCTGAGAGGTGGTTCCAACATGCCCGGCAGGTCATGTCGGAGAGTCGTCCAAGTGGTTCTGGCGTAGCCCGCAGGTGATTTTGGCGTGTCCGGCAGGTGGTTCCGCCGTGCTCGGCAGGTGGTTCAGGCATGGCCGTCACGTGGTTCCAGTCTGTCCAGGACGTGTTTCCAGCTTCTCCGGCAGGTGGTTCTGGTACGTCTGAGAGGTGGTTCCGCCATGGCTGGCAGGTGATCCCGGACTGTCCCCCAGGTGGTTCTGGCATAGCCAGCAGTTGATATTGGCCTGTCCGGCAGGTGGTTCCAGCGAGTCGAACAGGTGGCTCCGGCGTTCTTGGCAGGTGGTTCCGGTCTGTCCGGTAGGTGTTTCCGGCGTGTCTGGCACGTGCTTCCGGCACGTCTGAGAGGTGGTTCCGGCATGCGCGGCAGGTGATTCCGGAGTGTCCGCCAGGTGGTTCTGGCATACCCGGCAGGTGATTTTGGCGTGTCCGGCAGGTGTTTCTGGCGAGTCGAGCAGGTGGCTCCGGCATGCTCGGCAGGTGCTTCCGGCGTCTCCGGCACTTGGTTCTGGTGTGTCTGAGAGCTGGTTCCGGCATGTCCGGCCGATGATTCCGGAGTGTCCGCCAAGTGGTTCTGGCATACCCAGCAGGTGATTTTGGCGTGTCAGGGAGGTGGTACCGGTGAGTCGAGCAGGTGGTTCCGGCGTGCTCAGCAGGTGGTTCAGGCGGTTCTGGCAGGTGGTATCCGTCTGTTCGGGGTGTGGTTCCAGCATCTCATGAACACGTTTCTGGCACGTCTGAGATGTGGTTCCAGCCGGCCCGACAGGTGTTTCCGCAGTGTCCGCCAAGCGGTTCTGGCGTAGTTGGCAGGTGATTTTGGCATGACTGGCAGGTAGTTCCAGCAAGCCTGGCAGGTGATTCCAAAGCGTTCACCAACTGGTTGTGGCGTAGCCGGCAGGTGATATTTGCGTGATCGGCAGGTGGTTCTGGCGAGTCGAGCAGGTGGTTGCGGTGTGCTCGGCAGGTGCTTCCGGGGTCATTGGCACGGGGTTCTGGCATGTCTGAGAGGTGGTTCCTGCATGCCCGGCAAGTGATTCCGGAGTGTTCGCCAAGTGGTTCTGGCATAGTCGGCAGGTGATTTTGGCATGTCCGGCAGGTGGTTCAGGTGAGTTGAGCAGGTGGTTGCGACGTGCTCGGCAGGTGCTTCCGGCGTCTCCGGCACGTGTTTCTGGCACATCTGACTGGTGGTTCCGGCATGCCCAAATGTTGATTCCGGTCTGTCCGGTAGGTGGTTCCGGCGTGCACGGTACGTGGTTCTGGTACGTCTCAGAGGTGGTTGCGTATGCCCAACAGGTGATTCTGGACTGTCCGCCACGTGCTTCTGGCACGTCTGAGAGGTGGTTCCAACATGCCCGGCAGGTCATTTCGGAGAGTCGTCCAAGTGGTTCTGGCGTAGCCCGCAGGTGATTTTGGCGTGTCCGGCAGGTGGTTCCGCCGTGCTCGGCAGGTGGTTCAGGCATGGCCGTCACGTGGTTCCAGTCTGTGCAGGACGTGTTTCCAGCTTCTCCGGCAGGTGGTTCTGGTACGTCTGAGAGGTGGTTCCGCCATGGCTGGCAGGTGATCCCGGACTGTCCCCCAGGTGGTTCTGGCATAGCCAGCAGTTGATATTGGCCTGTCCGGCAGGTGGTTCCAGCGAGTCGAACAGGTGGCTCCGGCGTTCTCGGCAGGTGGTTCCGGTCTGTCCGGTAGGTGTTTCCGGCGTGTCTGGCACGTGCTTCCGGCACGTCTGAGAGGTGGTTCCGGCATGCGCGGCAGGTGATTCCGGAGTGTCCGGCAGGTGGTTCTGGCATACCCGGCAGGTGATTTTGGCGTGTCCGGCAGGTGTTTCTGGCGAGTCGAGCAGGTGGCTCCGGCATGCTCGGCAGGTGCTTCCGGCGTCTCCGGCACTTGGTTCTGGTGTGTCTGAGAGCTGGTTCCGGCATGTCCGGCAGATGATTCCGGAGTGTCCGCCAAGTGGTTCTGGCATACCCGGCTGGTGGTTTGGGCATGTCAGGTAGGTGGTTCCGGCGAGTCGAGCAGGTGGCTCCGGCGTGCTCGGCAGGTTGTTCAGACGGGTCTGGCAGGTGTTTTCCGTCTGTTCGGGGTGTGGTTCCAGCATCTCATGCACATGGTTCTGGCACGTCTGAGATGTGGTTCCGGCCGGCCCGACAGGTGTTTCCACAGTGTCCGCCAAGTGGTACTGGCGTAGTTGGCAGGTGATTTTGGCATGACCGGCAGGTGGTTCCAGCAAGCCCGGCAGGTGATTCCGAAGTGTTCCCCAACTGGTTGTGGCGTAGCCGGCAGGTGATTTTTGCGTGTCCGGCAGGTGGTTCTGGCGAGTCGAGCAGGTGGTTCCGGCGTGCTCGGCAGGTGCTTCCGGGGTCATTGGCACGTGGTTCTGGCATATCTGAGAGGTGGTTCCGGCATGCCCGGCAGGTGATTCCGGAGTGTTCGCCAAGTGTTTCCGGCGTAGCCGGCAGGTGATTTTGCATGTCCAGCGGTCGTTCCGGCGGGTCGAGCCGGTGGTTCCGGCGTGTCTGGAATGTGGTTCCGGTCTGTCCGGCAGGTGGTTCTGTGGTGTCCGGCACGAGGTTCAGTCTGAGAGGCTGTGCCGGCATGCCCCTCACGTGATTCCGGCTTGTCCCCGAAGTGGTGCTGGTGTAGCGGGCAGGTGATTTTGGCGTGTCAGGCAGGTGGTTCAGGCGAGTTGAGCAGGTGGTTGCGACGTGCTCGGCAGGTGCTTCCGGCGTCTCCGGCACTTGGTTCTGGTGTGTCTGAGAGCTGGTTCCGGCATGTCCGGCAGATGATTCCGGAGTGTCCGCCAAGTGGTTCTGGCATACCCAGCAGGTGATTTTGGCGTGTCAGGGAGGTGGTACCGGTGAGTCGAGCAGGTGTTTCCGGCGTGCTCAGCAGGTGGTTCAGGCGGTTCTGGCAGGTGGTATTCGTCTGTTCGGGGTGTGGTTCCAGCATCTCATGAACACGTTTCTGGCACGTCTGAGATGTGGTTCCAGCCGGCCTGACAGGTGTTTCCGCAGTGTCCGCCAAGCAGTTCTGGCGTAGTTGGCAGGTGATTTTGGCATGACTGGCAGGTGGTTCCAGCAAGCCTGGCAGGTGATTCCAAAGTGTTCACCAACTGGTTGTGGCGTAGCCGGCAGGTGATATTTGCGTGATCGGCAGGTGGTTCTGGCGAGTCGAGCAGGTGGTTGCGGCGTGCTCGGCAGGTGCTTCCGGGCTCATTGGCACGGGGTTCTGGCATGTCTGAGAGGTGGTACCTGCATGCCCGGCAAGTGATTCCGGAGTGTTCGCCAAGTGGTTCTGGCATAGTCGGCAGGTGATTTTGGCATGTCCGGCAGGTGGTTCAGGCGAGTTGAGCAGGTGGTTGCGACGTGCTCGGCAGGTGCTTCCGGCGTCTCCGGCACGTGTTTCTGGCACATCTGACTGGTGGTTCCGGCATGCCCAACAGTTGATTCCGGTCTGTCCGGTAGGTGGTTCCGGCGTGCACGGCACGTGGTTCTGGTACTTGTCAGAGGTGGTTGCGTATGCCCAACAGGTGATTCCGGACTGTCCTCCACGTGCTTCTGGCACGTCTGAGAGGTGGTTCCAACATGCCCGGCAGGTCATTTCGGAGAGTCGTCCAAGTGGTTCTGGCGTAGCCCGCAGGTGATTTTGGCGTGTCCGGCAGGTGGTTCCGCCATGCTCGGCAGGTGGTTCAGGCATGGCCGTCACGTGGTTCCAGTCTGTCCAGGACGTGTTTCCAGCTTCTCCGGCAGGTGGTTCTGGTACGTCTGAGAGGTGGTTCCGCCATGGCTGGCAGGTGATCCCGGACTGTCCCCCAGGTGGTTCTGGCATAGCCAGCAGTTGATATTGGCCTGTCCGGCAGGTGGTTCCAGCGAGTCGAACAGGTGGCTCCGGCGTTCTTGGCAGGTGGTTCCGGTCTGTCCGGTAGGTGTTTCCGGCGTGTCTGGCACGTGCTTCCGGCACGTCTGAGAGGTGGTTCCGGCATGCGCGGCAGGTGATTCCGGAGTGTCCGCCAGGTGGTTCTGGCATACCCGGCAGGTGATTTTGGCGTGTCCGGCAGGTGTTTCTGGCGAGTCGAGCAGGTGGCTCCGGCATGCTCGGCAGGTGCTTCCGGCGTCTCCGGCACTTGGTTCTGGTGTGTCTGAGAGCTGGTTCCGGCATGTCCGGCAGATGATTCCGGAGTGTCCGCCAAGAGGTTCTGGCATACCCAGCAGGTGATTTTGGCGTCTCAGGGAGGTGGTACCGGTGAGTCGAGCAGGTGGTTCCGGCGTGCTCAGCAGGTGGTTCAGGCGGTTCTGGCAGGTGGTATCCGTCTGTTCGGGGTGTGGTTCCAGCATCTCATGAACACGTTTCTGGCACGTCTGAGATGTGGTTCCAGCCGGCCCGACAGGTGTTTCCGCAGTGTCCGCCAAGCGGTTCTGGCGTAGTTGGCAGGTGATTTTGGCATGACTGGCAGGTGGTTCCAGCAAGCCTGGCAGGTGATTCCAAAGAGTTCACCAACTGGTTGTGGCGTAGCCGGCAGGTGATTTTTGCGTGTCCGGCAGGTGGTTCTGGCGAGTCGAGCAGGTGGTTCCAGCGTGCTCGGCAGGTGCTTCCGGGGTCATTGGCACGTGGTTCTGGCATATCTGAGAGGTGGTTCCGGCATGCCCGGCAGGTGATTCCGGAGTGTTCGCCAAGTGTTTCCGGCGTAGCCGGCAGGTGATTTTGCATGTCCAGCGGTCGTTCCGGCGGGTCGAGCTGGTGGTTCCGGCGTGTCTGGAATGTGGTTCCGGTCTGTCCGGCAGGTGGTTCTGTGGTGTCCGGCACGAGGTTCAGTCTGAGAGGCTGTGCCGGCATGCCCCTCACGTGATTCCAGCTTGTCCCTGAAGTGGTGCTGGTGTAGCGGGCAGGTGATTTTGGCGTGTCCGGCAGGTGGTTCAGGCGAGTTGAGCAGGTGGTTGCGACGTGCTCGGCAGGTGCTTCCGGCGTCTCCGGCACGTATTTCTGGCACATCTGACTGGTGGTTCCGGCATGCCCAAAATTTGATTCCGGTCTGTCCGGTAGGTGGTTCCGGCGTGCACGGCACGTGGTTCTGGTACGTCTCAGAGGTGGTTGCGTATGCCCAACAGGTGATTCTGGTCTGTCCGCCACGTGCTTCTGGCACGTCTGAGAGGTGGTTCCAACATGCCCGGCAGGTCATTTGGAAGAGTCGTCCAAGTGGTTCTGGCGTAGCCGGCAGGTGATATTTGCGTGATCGGCAGGTGGTTCTGGCGAGTCGAGCAGGTGGTTGCGGTGTGCTCGGCAGGTGCTTCCGGGGTCATTGGCACGGGGTTCTGGCATGTCTGAGAGGTGGTTCCTGCATGCCCGGCAAGTGATTCCGGAGTGTTCGCCAAGTGGTTCTGGCATAGTCGGCAGGTGATTTTGGCATGTCCGGCAGGTGGTTCAGGCGAGTTGAGCAGGTGGTTCCAACGTGCTTGGCAGGTGCTTCCGGCGTCTCCGGCACGTGTTTCTGGCACATCTGACAGGTGGTTCCGGCATGCCCGAAAGGTGATTCCGGTCTGTCCGGTAGGTGGTTCCAGCCTGCACGGCATGTGGTTCTGGTACGTCTCAGAGGTGGTTGCGCATGCCCAACAGGTGATTCCGGACTGTCCGCCACATGGTTCTGGCACGTCTGAGAGGTGGTTCCGGCATGCCCGGCAGGTCATCCCAGAGAGTCCTCCAAGTGGTTCTGGCATAACACGCAGGTGATTTTGGCGTGTCTGGCAGGTTGTTCCGTTGTGCTTGGCAGGTGCTTCAGGCTTGGCCGGCAGGTGGTTCCAGTCTGTCCAGGACGTGTTTCCAGCTTCTCCGGCAGGTGGTTCTGGTACGTCTGAGAGGTGGTTCCGCCATGGCTGGCAGGTGATTCCGGACCGTCCCCCAGGTGGTTCTGGCATAGCCAGCAGTTGATATTGGCCTGTCCGGCAGGTGGTTCCAGCGAGTCGAACAGGTGGCTCCGGCGTGCTCGGCAGGTGGTTCCGGTCTGTCCGGTAGGTGATTCCGTCGTGTCCGGCACGTGCTTCCGGCACGTCTGAGAGGTGGTTCCGGCATGCGCGACAGGTGGTTTCGGAGTGTCCGCCAGGTGGTTCTGGCGTACCCGGCAGGTGATTTTGGCGTGTCCGGCAGGTGTTTCTGGCGAGTCGAACAGGTGGCTCCGGCATGCTCGGCAGGTGCTTCTGGCGTCTCCGGCACGTGGTTCTGGTGTGTCTGAGAGCTGGTTCCGGCATGTCCGGCAGATGATTCCGGAGTGTCCGCCAAGTGGTTCTGGCATACCCGGCTGGTGATTTGGGCATGTCAGGTAGGTGGTTCCGGCGAGTCGAGCAGGTGGCTCCGGCGTGCTCGGCAGGTTGTTCAGACGGGTCTGGCAGGTGTTTTCCGTCTGTTCGGGGTGTGGTTCCAGCATCTCATGCACATGGTTCTGGCACGTCTGAGATGTGGTTCCGGCCGGCCCGACAGGTGTTTCCACAGTGTCCGCCAAGTGGTACTGGCGTAGTTGGCAGGTGATTTTGGCATGACCGGCAGGTGGTTCCAGCAAGCCCGGTAGGTGATTCCGAAGTGTTCCCCAACTGGTTGTGGCGTAGCCAGCAGGTGATTTTTGTGTGTCCGGCAGGTGGTTCTGGCGAGTCGAGCAGGTGGTTCCGGCGTGCTCGGCAGGTGCTTCCGGGGTCATTGGCACGTGGTTCTGGTGGTTCCGGCATGCCCGGCAGGTGATTCCGGAGTGTTCGCCAAGTGTTTCCGGCGTAGCCGGCAGGTGATTTTGCATGTCCCGCGGTCGTTCCGGCGGGTCGAGCCGGTGGTTCCGGCGTGTCCGGCAGGTGGTTCCGGTCTGTCCGGCAGGTGGTTCTGTGGTGTCCGGCACGAGGTTCAGTCTGAGAGGCTGTGCCGGCATGCCCCTCACGTGATTCCGGCTTATCCCCGAAGTGGTGCTGGTGTAGCGGGCAGGTGATTTTGGCGTGTCCGGCAGGTGGTTCAGGCAAGTTGAGCAGGTGGTTGCGACGTGCTCGGCAGGTGCTTCCGGCGTCTCCGGCACGTGTTTCTGGCACATCTGACTGGTGGTTCCGGCATGCCCAAAAGTTGATTCCGGTCTGTCCGGTAGGTGGTTCCGGCGTGCACGGCACGTGGTTCTGGTACGTGTCAGAGCTGGTTGCGTATGCCCAACAGGTGATTCCGGACTGTCCGCCACATGCTTCTGGCACGTCTGAGAGGTGGTTCCAACATGCCCGGCAGGTCACTTCGGAGAGTCGTCCAAGTGGTTCTGGCGTAGCCCGCAGGTGATTTTGGCGTGTCCGGCAGGTGGTTCCGCCGTGCTCGGCAGGTGGTTCAGGCATGGCCGTCACGTGGTTCCAGTCTGTCCAGGACGTGTTTCCAGCTTCTCCGGCAGGTGGTTCTGGTACGTCTGAGAGGTGGTTCCGCCATGGCTGGCAGGTGATTCCGGACCGTCCCCCAGGTGGTTCTGGCATAGCCAGCAGTTGATATTGGCCTGTCCGGCAGGTGGTTCCAGCGAGTCGAACAGGTGGCTCCGGCGTGCTCGGCAGGTGGTTCCGGTCTGTCCGGTAGGTGATTCCGGCGTGTCCGGCACGTGCTTCCGGCACGTCTGAGAGGTGGTTCCGGCATGCGCGACAGGTGGTTTCGGAGTGTCCGCCAGGTGGTTCTGGCGTACCCGGCAGGTGATTTTGGCGTGTCCGGCAGGTGTTTCTGGCGAGTCGAGCAGGTGGCTCCGGCATGCTCGGCAGGTGCTTCCGGCGTCTCCGGCACGTGGTTCTGGTGTGTCTGAGAGCTGGTTCCGGCATGTCCGGCAGATGATTCCGGAGTGTCCGCCAAGTGGTTCTGGCATACCCGGCTGGTGATTTGGGCATGTCAGGTAGGTGGTTCCGGCGAGTCGAGCAGGTGGCTCCGGCGTGCTCGGCAGGTTGTTCAGACGGGTCTGGCAGGTGTTTTCCGTCTGTTCGGGGTGTGGTTCCAGCATCTCATGCACATGGTTCTGGCACGTCTGAGATGTGGTTCCGGCCGGCCCGACAGGTGTTTCCACAGTGTCCGCCAAGTGGTACTGGCGTAGTTGGCAGGTGATTTTGGCATGACCGGCAGGTGGTTCCAGCAAGCCCGGCAGGTGATTCCGAAGTGTTCCCCAACTGGTTGTGGCGTAGCCGGCAGGTGATTTTGGCGTGTCAGGGAGGTGGTACCGGTGAGTCGAGCAGGTGGTTCCGGCGTGCTCAGCAGGTGGTTCAGGCGGTTCTGGCAGGTGGTATCCGTCTGTTCGGTGTGTGGTTCCAGCATCTCATGAACACGTTTCTGGCACGTCTGAGATGTGGTTCCAGCCGGCCCGACAGGTGTTTCCGCAGTGTCCGCCGAGCGGTTCTGGCGTAGTTGGCAGGTGATTTTGGCATGACTGGCAGGTGGTTCCAGCAAGCCTGGCAGGTGATTCCAAAGTGTTCACCAACTGGTTGTGGCGTAGCCGGCAGGTGATTTTTGCGTGATCGGCAGGTGGTTCTGGCGAGTCGAGCAGGTGACTCCGGCGTGCTCGGCAGGTTGTTCAGACGGGTCTGGCAGGTGTTTTCCGTCTGTTCCGGGTGTGGTTCCAGCATCTCATGCACATGGTTCTGGCACGTCTGAGATGTGGTTCCGGCCGGCCCGACAGGTGTTTCCACAGTGTCCGCCAAGTGGTACTGGCGTAGTTGGCAGGTGATTTTGGCATGACCGGCAGGTGGTTCCAGCAAGCCCGGCAGGTGATTCCGAAGTGTTCCCCAACTGGTTGTGGCGTAGCCGGCAGGTGATTTTTGCGTGTCCGGCAGGTGGTTCTGGCGAGTCGAGCAGGTGGTTCCGGGGTGCTCGGCAGGTGCTTCCGGGGTCATTGGCACGTGGTTCTGGCATATCTGAGAGGTGGTTCCGGCATGCCCGGCAGGTGATTCCGGAGTGTTCGCCAAGTGTTTCCGGCGTAGCCGGCAGGTGATTTTGCATGTCCAGCGGTCGTTCCGGCGGGTCGAGCCGGTGGTTCCGGCGTGTCTGGCAGGTGGTTCCTGTCTGTCCGGCAGGTGGTTCTGTGGTGTCCGGCACGAGGTTCAGTCTGAGAGGCTGTGCCGGCATGCCCCTCACGTGATTCCGGCTTGTCCCCGAAGTGGTGCTGGTGTAGCGGGCAGGTGATTTTGGCGTGTCCGGCAGGTGGTTCAGGCGAGTTGAGCAGGTGGTTGCGACGTGCTCTGCAGGTGCTTCCGGCGTCTCCGGCACGTGTTTCTGGCACATCTGACTGGTGGTTCCGGCATGCCCAAAAGTTGATTCCGGTCTGTCCGGTAGGTGGTTCCGGCGTGCACGGCACGTGGTTCTGGTACGTGTCAGAGGTGGTTGCGTATGCCCAACAGGTGATTCCGGACTGTCCGCCACGTGCTTCTGGCACGTCTGAGAGGTGGTTCCAACATGCCCGGCAGGTCATTTCGGAGAGTCGTCCAAGTGGTTCTGGCGTAGCCCGCAGGTGATTTTGGCGTTTCCGGCAGGTGGTTCCGCCGTGCTCGGCAGGTGGTTCAGGCATGGCCGTCACGTGGTTCCAGTCTGTCCAGGACGTGTTTCCAGCTTCTCCGGCAGGTGGTTCTGGTACGTCTGAGAGGTGGTTCCGCCATGGCTGGCAGGTGATCCCGGACTGTCCCCCAGGTGGTTCTGGCATAGCCAGCAGTTGATATTGGCCTGTCCGGCAGGTGGTTCCAGCGAGTCGAACAGGTGGCTCCGGCGTTCTTGGCAGGTGGTTCCGGTCTGTCCGGTAGGTGTTTCCGGCGTGTCTGGCACGTGCTTCCGGCACGTCTGAGAGGTGGTTCCGGCATGCGCGGCAGGTGATTCCGGAGTGTCCGCCAGGTGGTTCTGGCATACCCGGCAGGTGATTTTCTCGTGTCCGGCAGGTGTTTCTGGCGAGTCGAGCACGTGGCTCCGGCATGCTCGGCAGGTGCTTCCGGCGTCTCCGGCACTTGGTTCTGGTGTGTCTGAGAGCTGGTTCCGGCATGTCCGGCAGATGATTCCGGAGTGTCCGCCAAGTGGTTCTGGCATACCCAGCAGGTGATTTTGGCGTGTCAGGGAGGTGGTACCGGTGAGTCGAGCAGGTGGTTCCGGCGTGCTCAGCAGGTGGTTCAGGCGGTTCTGGCAGGTGGTATCCGTCTGTTCGGGGTGTGGTTCCAGCATCTCATGAACACGTTTCTGGCACGTCTGAGATGTGGTTCCAGCCGGCCCGACAGGTGTTTCCGCAGTGTCCGCCAAGCGGTTCTGGCGTAGTTGGCAGGTGATTTTGGCATGACTGGCAGGTGGTTCCAGCAAGCCTGGCAGGTGATTCCAAAGTGTTCACCAACTGGTTGTGGCGTAGCCGGCAGGTGATTTTTGCGTGATCGGCAGGTGGTTCTGGCGAGTCGAGCAGGTGGTTCCGGCGTGCTCGGCTGGTGCTTCCGGTGTCATTGGCACGGGGTTCTGGCATGTCTGAGAGGTGGTTCCTGCATGCCCGGCAAGCGATTCCGGAGTGTTCGCCAAGTGGTTCTGGCATAGTCGGCAGGTGATTTTGGCATGTCCGGCAGGTGGTTCAGGCGAGTTGAGCAGGTGGTTCCAACGTGCTTGGCAGGTGATTCCGGCGTCTCCGGCACGTGTTTCTGGCACATCTGACAGGTGGTTCCGGCATGCCCGAAAGGTGATTCCGGTCTGTCCGGTAGGTGGTTCCAGCCTGCACGGCATGTGGTTCTGGTACGTCTCAGAGGTGGTTGCGCATGCCCAACAGGTGATTCAGGACTGTCGCCACATGGTTCTGGCACGTCTGAGAGGTGGTTCCGGCATGCCCGGCAGGTCATCCCAGAGAGTCCTCCTAGTGGTTCTGGCATAACGCGCAGGTGATTTTGGCGTGTCTGGCAGGTTGTTCCGTTGTGCTTGGCAGGTGCTTCAGGCTTGGCCGGCAGGTGGTTCCAGTCTGTCCAGGACGTGTTTCCAGCTTCTCCGGCAGGTGGTTCTGGTACGTCTGAGAGGTGGTTCCGCCATGGCTGGCAGGTGATTCCGGACCGTCCCCCAGGTGGTTCTGGCATAGCCAGCAGTTGATATTGGCCTGTCCGGCAGGTGGTTCCAGCGAGTCGAACAGGTGGCTCCGGCGTGCTCGGCAGGTGGTTCCGGTCTGTCCGGTAGGTGATTCCGGCGTGTCCGGCACGTGCTTCCGGCACGTCTGAGAGGTGGTTCCGGCATGCGCGACAGGTGGTTTCGGAGTGTCCGCCAGGTGGTTCTGGCGTACCCGGCAGGTGATTTTGGCGTGTCCGGCAGGTGTTTCTGGTGAGTCGAGCAGGTGGCTCCGGCATGCTCGGCAGGTGCTTCTGGCGTCTCCGGCACGTGGTTCTGGTGTGTCTGAGAGCTGGTTCCGGCATGTCCGGCAGATGATTCCGGAGTGTCCGCCAAGTGGTTCTGGCATACCCGGCTGGTGATTTGGGCATGTCAGGTAGGTGGTTCCGGCGAGTCGAGCAGGTGGCTCCGGCGTGCTCGGCAGGTTGTTCAGACGGGTCTGGCAGGTGTTTTCCGTCTGTTCGGGGTGTGGTTCCAGCATCTCATGCACATGGTTCTGGCACGTCTGAGATGTGGTTCCGGCCGGCCCGACAGGTGTTTCCACAGTGTCCGCCAAGTGGTACTGGCGTAGTTGGCAGGTGATTTTGGCATGACCGGCAGGTGGTTCCAGCAAGCCCGGCAGGTGATTCCGAAGTGTTCCCCAACTGGTTGTGGCGTAGCCGGCAGGTGATTTTTGCGTGTCCGGCAGGTGGTTCTGGCGAGTCGAGCAGGTGGTTCCGGCGTGCTCGGCAGGTGCTTCCGGGGTCATTGGCACGGGGTTCTGGCATGTCTGAGAGGTTGTTCCTGCATGCCCGGCAAGTGATTCCGGACTGTTCGCCAAGTGGTTCTGGCATAGTCGGCAGGTGATTTTGGCATGTCCGGCAGGTGGTTCAGGTGAGTTGAGCAGGTGGTTCCAACGTGCTTGGCAGGTGCTTCCGGCGTCTCCGGCACGTGTTTCTGGCACATCTGACAGGTGGTTCCGGCATGCCCGAAAGGTGATTCCGGTCTGTCCGGTAGGTGGTTCCAGCCTGCACGGCATGTGGTTCTGGTACATCTCAGAGGTGGTTGCGCATGCCCAACAGGTGATTCCGGACTGTCCGCCACATGGTTCTGGCACGTCTGAGAGGTGGTTCCGGCATGCCCGGCAGGTCATCCCAGAGAGTCCTCCAAGTGGTTCTGGCATAACACGCAGGTGATTTTGGCGTGTCTGGCAGGTTGTTCCGTTGTGCTTGGCAGGTGGTTCAGGCTTGGCCGGCAGGTGGTTCCAGACTGTCCAGGACGTGTTTCCAGCTTCTCCGGCAGGTGGTTCTGGTACGTCTGAGAGGTGGTTCCGCCATGGCTGGCAGGCGATTCCGGACCGTCCCCCAGGTGGTTCTGGCATAGCCAGCAGTTGATATTGGACTGTCCGGCAGGTGGTTCCAGCGAGTCGAACAGGTGGCTCCGGCGTGCTCGGCAGGTGGTTCCGGTCTGTCCGGTAGGTGATTCCGGCGTGTCCGGCACGTGCTTCCGGCACGTCTGAGAGGTGGTTCCGGCATGCGCGACAGGTGGTTTTGGAGTGTCCGCCAGGTGGTTCTGGCGTACCCGGCAGGTGATTTTGGCATGTCCGGCAGGTGTTTCTGGCGAGTCGAGCCGGTGGCTCCGGCATGCTCGGCAGGTGCTTCCGGCGTCTCCGGCACGTGGTCTGGTGTGTCTGAGAGCTGGTTCCGGCATGTCTGGCAGATGATTCCGGAGTGTCCGCCAAGTGGTTCTGGCATACCCGGCTGGTGATTTGGGCATGTCAGGTAGGTGGTTCCGGCGAGTCGAGCAGGTTGCTCCGGCGTGCTCGGCAAGTTGTTCAGACGGGTCTGGCAGATGTTTTCCGTCTGTTCGGGGTGTGGTTCCAGCATCTCATGCACATGGTTCTGGCACGTCTGAGATGTGGTTCCGGCCGGCCCGACAGGTGTTTCCGCAGTGTCCGCCAAGCGGTTCTGGCGTAGTTGGCAGGTGATTTTGGCATGACTGGCAGGTGGTTCCAGCAAGCCTGGCAGGTGATTCCAAAGTGTTCACCAACTGGTTGTGGCGTAGCCGGCAGGTGATATTTGCGTGATCGGCAGGTGGTTCTGGCGAGTCGAGCAGGTGGTTGCGGTGTGCTCGGCAGGTGCTCTCGGGGTCATTGGCACGGGGTTCTGGCATGTCTGAGAGGTGGTTCCTGCATGCCCGGCAAGTGATTCCGGAGTGTTCGCCAAGTGGTTCTGGCATAGTCGGCAGGTGATTTTGGCATGTCCGGCAGGTGGTTCAGGTGAGTTGAGCAGGTGGTTGCGACGTGCTCGGCAGGTGCTTCCGGCGTCTCCGGCACGTGTTTCTGGCACATCTGACTGGTGGTTCCGGCATGCCCAAAAGTTTATTCCGGTCTGTCCGGTAGGTGGTTCCGGCGTGCACGGCACGTGGTTCTGGTACGTCTCAGAGGTGGTTGCGTATGCCCAACAGGTGATTCCGGACTGTCCGCCACGTCCTTCTGGCACGTCTGAGAGGTGGTTCCAACATGCCCAGCAGGTCATTTCGGAGAGTCGTCCAAGTGGTTCTGGCGTAGCCCGCAGGTGATTTTGGCGTGTCCGGCAGGTGGTTCCGCCGTGCTCGGCAGGTGGTTCAGGCATGGCCGTCACGTGGTTCCAGTCTGTCCAGGACGTGTTTCCAGCTTCTCCGGCAGGTGGTTCTGGTACGTCTGAGAGGTGGTTCTGCCATGGCTGGCAGGTGATCCCGGACTGTCCCCCAGGTGGTTCTGGCATAGCCAGCAGTTGATATTGGCCTGTCCGGCAGGTGGTCCCAGCGAGTCGAACAGGTGGCTCCGGTGTTCTTGGCAGGTGGTTCCGGTCTGTCCGGTAGGTGTTTCCGGCGTGTCTGGCACGTGCTTCCGGCACGTCTGAGAGGTGGTTCCGGCATGCGCAGCAGGTGATTCCGGAGTGTCCGCCAGGTGGTTCTGGCATACCCGGCAGGTGATCTTGGCGTGTCCGGCAGGTGTTTCTGGCGAGTCGAGCAGGTGGCTCCGGCATGCTCGGCAGGTGCTTCCGGCGTCTCCGGCACTTGGTTCTGGTGTGTCTGAGAGCTGGTTCCGGCATGTCCGGCAGATGATTCCGGAGTGTCCGCCAAGTGGTTCTGGCATACCCGGCTGGTGGTTTGGGCATGTCAGGTAGGTGGTTCCGGCGAGTCGAGCAGGTGGCTCCGGCGTGCTCGGCAGGTTGTTCAGACGGGTCTGGCAGGTGTTTTCCGTCTGTTCGGGGTGTGGTTCCAGCATCTCATGCACATGGTTCTGGCACGTCTGAGATGTGGTTCCGGCCGGCCCGACAGGTGTTTCCACAGTGTCCGCCAAGTGGTACTGGCGTAGCCGGCAGGTGATTTTGCATGTCCAGCGGTCGTTCCGGCGGGTCGAGCCGGTGGTTCCGGCGTGTCCGGCAGGTGGTTCCGGTCTGTCCGGCAGGTGGTTCTGTGGTGTCCGGCACGAGGTTCAGTCTGAGAGGCTGTGCCGGCATGCCCCTCACGTGATTCCGGCTTGTCCCGAAGTGGTGCTGGTGTAGCGGGCAGGTGATTTTGGCGTGTCTGGCAGGTGGTTCAGGCGAGTTGAGCAGGTGGTTGCGACGTGCTCGGCAGGTGCTTCCGGCGTCTCCGGCACGTGTTTCTGGCACATCTGACTGGTGGTTCCGGCATGCCCAAAAGTTGATTCCGGTCTGTCCGGTAGGTGGTTCCGGCGTGCACGGCACGTGGTTCTGGTACGTCTCACAGGTGGTTGCTTATGCCCAACCGGTGATTCCGGACTGTCCGCCACGTGCTTCTGGCACGTCTGAGAGGTGGTTCCAACATGCCCGGCAGGTCATTTCGGAGAGTCGTCCAAGTGGTTCTGGCGTAGCCCGCAGGTGATTTTGGCGTGTCCGGCAGGTGGTTCCGCCGTGCTCGGCAGGTGGTTCAGGCATGGCCGTCACGTGGTTCCAGTCTGTCCAGGACGTGTTTCCAGCTTCTCCGGCAGGTGGTTCTGGTACGTCTGAGAGGTGGTTCCACCATGGCTGGCAGGTGATCCCTGACTGTCCCCCAGGTGGTTCTGGCATAGCCAGCAGTTGATATTGGCCTGTCCGGCAGGTGGTTCCAGCGAGTCGAAGAGGTGGCTCCGGCGTTCTTGGCAGGTGGTTCCGGTCTGTCCGGTAGGTGTTTCCGGCGTGTCTGGCACGTGCTTCCGGCACGTCTGAGAGGTGGTTCCGGCATGCGCGGCAGGTGATTCCGGAGTGTCCGCCAGGTGGTTCTGGCATACCCGGCAGGTGATTTTGGCGTGTCCGGCAGGTGTTTCTGGCGAGTCGAGCAGGTGGCTCCGGCATGCTCGGCAGGTGCTTCCGGCGTCTCCGGCACTTGGTTCTGGTGTGTCTGAGAGCTGGTTCCGGCATGTCCGGCAGATGATTCCGGAGTGTCCGCCAAGTGGTTCTGGCATACCCAGCAGGTGATTTTGGCGTGTCAGGGAGGTGGTACCGGTGAGTCGATCAGGTGGTTCTGGCGTGCTGAGCAGGTGGTTCAGGCGGATCTGGCAGGTGGTATCCGTCTGTTCGGGGTGTGGTTCCAGCATCTCATGAACACGTTTCTGGCACGTCTGAGATGTGGTTCCAGCCGGCCCGACAGGTGTTTCCGCAGTGTCCGCCAAGCGGTTCTGGCGTAGTTGGCAGGTGATTTTGGCATGACTGGCAGGTGGTTCCAGCAAGCCTGGCAGGTGATTCCAAAGTGTTCACCAACTGGTTGTGGCGTAGCCGGCAGGTGATTTTTGCGTGATCGGCAGGTGGTTCTGGCGAGTCGAGCAGGTGGTTCCGGCGTGCTCGGCTGGTGCTTCCGGGGTCATTGGCACGGGGTTCTGGCATGTCTGAGAGGTGGTTCCTGCATGCCCGGCAAGTGATTCTGGAGTGTTCGCCAAGTGGTTCTGGCATAGTCGGCAGGTGATTTTGGCATGTCCGGCAGGTGGTTCAGGCGAGTTGAGCAGGTGGTTCCGACGTGCTTGGCAGGTGCTTCCGGCGTCTCCGGCACGTGTTTCTGGCACATCTGACAGGTGGTTCCGGCATGCCCGAAAGGTGATTCCGGTCTGTCCGGTAGGTGGTTCCAGCCTGCACGGCATGTGGTTCTGGTACGTCTCAGAGGTGGTTGCGCATGCCCAACAGGTGATTCCGGACTGTCCGCCACATGGTTCTGGCACGTCTGAGAGGTGGTTCCGGCATGCCCGGCAGGTCATCCCAGAGAGTCCTCCAAGTGGTTCTGGCATAACACGCAGGTGATTTTGGCGTGTCTGGCAGGTTGTTCCGTTGTGCTTGGCAGGTGCTTCAGGCTTGGCCGGCAGGTGGTTCCAGACTGTCCAGGACGTGTTTCCAGCTTCTCCGGCAGGTGGTTCTGGTACGTCTGAGAGGTGGTTCCGCCATGGCTGGCAGGTGATTCCGGACCGTCCCCCAGGTGGTTCTGGCATAGCCAGCAGTTGATATTGGACTGTCCGGCAGGTGGTTCCAGCGAGTCGAACAGGTGGCTCCGGCGTGCTCGGCAGGTGGTTCCGGTCTGTCCGGTAGGTGATTCCGGCGTGTCCGGCACGTGCTTCCGGCACGTCTGAGAGGTGGTTCCGGCATGCGCGACAGGTGGTTTTGGAGTGTCCGCCAGGTGGTTCTGGCGTACCCGGCAGGTGATTTTGGCATGTCCGGCAGGTGTTTCTGGCGAGTCGAGCCGGTGGCTCCGGCATGCTCGGCAGGTGCTTCCGGCGTCTCCGGCACGTGGTTCTGGTGTGTCTGAGAGCTGGTTCCGGCATGTCTGGCAGATGATTCCGGAGTGTCCGCCAAGTGGTTCTGGCATACCCGGCTGGTGATTTGGGCATGTCAGGTAGGTGGTTCCGGCGAGTCGAGCAGGTTCCTCCGGCGTGCTCGGCAGGTTGTTCAGACGGGTCTGGCAGATGTTTTCCGTCTGTTCGGGGTGTGGTTCCAGCATCTCATGCACATGGTTCTGGCACGTCTGAGATGTGGTTCCGGCCGGCCCGACAGGTGTTTCCACAGTGTCCGCCAAGTGGTACTGGCGTAGTTGGCAGGTGATTTTGGCATGACCGGCAGGTGGTTCCAGCAAGCCCGGCAGGTGATTCCGAAGTGTTCCCCAACTGGTTGTGGCGTAGCCGGCAGGTGATGTTTGCGTGTCCGGCAGGTGGTTCTGGCGAGTCGAGCAGGTGGTTCCGGCGTGCTCGGCAGGTGCTTCCGGGGTCATTGGCACGTGGTTCTGGCATATCTGAGAGGTGGTTCCGGCATGCCCGGCAGGTGATTCCGGAGTGTTCGCCAAGTGTTTCCGGCGTAGCCGGCAGGTGATTTTGCATGTCCAGCGGTCGTTCCGGCGGGTCGAGCCGGTGGTTCCGGCGTGTCCGGCAGGTGGTTCCGGTCTGTCCGGCAGGTGGTTCTGTGGTGTCCGGCACGAGGTTCAGTCTGAGAGGCTGTGCCGGCATGCCCCTCACGTGATTCCGGCTTGTCCCCGAAGTGATGCTGGTGTAGCGGGCAGGGGATTTTGGCGTGTCCGGCAGGTGGTTCAGGCGAGTTGAGCAGGTGGTTGCGACGTGCTCGGCAGGTGCTTCCGGCGTCTCCGGCACGTTTTTCTGGCACATCTGACTGGTGGTTCCGGCATGGCCAAAAGTTGATTCCGGTCTGTCCGGTAGGTGGTTCCGGCGTGCACGGCACGTGGTTCTGGTACGTCTCAGAGGTGGTTGCGTATGCCCAACAGGTGATTCCGGACTGTCCGCCACATGGTTCTGGCACGTCTGAGAGGTGGTTCCAACATGCCCGGCAGGTCATTTCGGAGAGTCGTCCAAGTGGTTCTGGCGTGGCCCGCAGGTGATTTTGGCGTGTCCGGCAGGTGGTTCCGCCGTCCTCGGCAGGTGGTTCAGGCATGGCCGTCACGTGGTTCCAGTCTGTCCAGGACGTGTTTCCAGCTTCTCCGGCAGGTGGTTCTGGTACGTCTGAGAGGTGGTTCCGCCATGGCTGGCAGGTGATTCCGGACTGTCCCCCAGGTGGTTCTGGCATAGCCAGCAGTTGATATTGGCCTGTCCGGCAGGTGGTTCCAGCGAGTCGAACAGGTGGCTCCGGCGTTCTTGGCAGGTGGTTCCGGTCTGTCCGGTAGGTGTTTCCGGCGTGTCTGGCACGTGCTTCCGGCACGTCTGAGAGGTGGTTCCGGCATGCGCGGCAGGTGATTCCGTAGTGTCCGCCAGGTGGTTCTGGCATACCCGGCAGGTGATTTTGGCGTGTCCGGCAGGTGTTTCTGGCGAGTCGAGCAGGTGGCTCCGGCATGCTCGGCAGGTGCTTCCGGCGTCTCCGGCACTTGGTTCTGGTGTGTCTGAGAGCTGGTTCCGGCATGTCCGGCCGATGATTCCAGAGTGTCCGACAAGTGGTTCTGGCATACCCAGCAGGTGATTTTGGCGTGTCAGGGAGGTGGTACCGGTGAGTCGAGCAGGTGGTTCCGGCGTGCTCAGCAGGTGGTTCAGGCGGTTCTGGCAGGTGGTATCCGTCTGTTCGGGGTGTGGTTCCAGCATCTCATGAACACGTTTCTGGCACGTCTGAGATGTGGTTCCAGCCGGCCCGACAGGTGTTTCCGCAGTGTCCGCCAAGCGGTTCTGGCGTAGTTGGCAGGTGATTTTGGCATGACTGGCAGGTGGTTCCAGCAAGCCTGGCAGGTGATTCCAAAGTGTTCACCAACTGGTTGTGGCGTAGCCGGCAGGTGATATTTGCGTGATCGGCAGGTGGTTCTGGCGAGTCGAGCAGGTGGCTGCGGTGTGCTCGGCAGGTGCTTCCGGGGTCATTGGCACGGGGTTCTGGCATGTCTGAGAGGTGGTTCCTGCATGCCCGGCAAGTGATTCCGGAGTGTTCGCCAAGTGGTTCTGGCATAGTCGGCAGGTGATTTTGGCATGTCCGGCAGGTGGTTCAGGTGAGTTGAGCAGGTGGTTGCGACGTGCTCGGCAGGTGCTTCCGGCGTCTCCGGCACGTGTTTCTGGCACATCTGACTGGTGGTTCCGGCATGCCCAAAAGTTTATTCCGGTCTGTCCGGTAGGTGGTTCCGGCGTGCACGGTACGTGGTTCTGGTACGTCTCAGAGGTGGTTGCGTATGCCCAACAGGTGATTCCGGACTGTCCGCCACGTGCTTCTGGCACGTCTGAGAGGTGGTTCCAACATGCCCGGCAGGTCATTTCGGAGAGTCGTCCAAGTGGTTCTGGCGTAGCCCGCAGGTGATTTTGGTGTGTCCGGCAGGTGGTTCCGCCGTGCTCGGCAGGTGGTTCAGGCATGGCCGTCACGTGGTTCCAGTCTGTCCAGGACGTGTTTCCAGCTTCTCCGGCAGGTGGTTCTGGTACGTCTGAGAGGTGGTTCCGCCATGGCTGGCAGGTGATCCCGGACTGTCCCCCAAGTGGTTCTGGCATAGCCAGCAGTTGATATTGGCCTGTCCGGCAGGTGGTCCCAGCGAGTCGAACAGGTGGCTCCGGTGTTCTTGGCAGGTGGTTCCGGTCTGTCCGGTAGGTGTTTCCGGCGTGTCTGGCACGTGCTTCCGGCACGTCTGAGAGGTGGTTCCGGCATGCGCAGCAGGTGATTCCGGAGTGTCCGCCAGGTGGTTCTGGCATACCCGGCAGGTGATCTTGGCGTGTCCGGCAGGTGTTTCTGGCGAGTCGAGCAGGTGGCTCCGGCATGCTCGGCAGGTGCTTCCGGCGTCTCCGGCACTTGGTTCTGGTGTGTCTGAGAGCTGGTTCCGGCATGTCCGGCAGATGATTCCGGAGTGTCCGCCAAGTGGTTCTGGCATACCCGGCTGGTGGTTTGGGCATGTCAGGTAGGTGGTTCCGGCGAGTCGAGCAGGTGGCTCCGGCGTGCTCGGCAGGTTGTTCAGACGGGTCTGGCAGGTGTTTTCCGTCTGTTCGGGGTGTGGTTCCAGCATCTCATGCACATGGTTCTGGCACGTCTGAGATGTGGTTCCGGCCGGCCCGACAGGTGTTTCCACAGTGTCCGCCAAGTGGTACTGGCGTAGTTGGCAGGTGATTTTGGCATGACCGGCAGGTGGTTCCAGCAAGCCCGGCAGGTGATTCCGAAGTGTTCCCCAACTGGTTGTGGCGTAGCCGGCAGGTGATTTTTGCGTGTCCGGCAGGTGGTTCTGGCGAGTCGAGCAGGTGGTTCCGGCGTGCTCGGCAGGTGCTTCCGGGGTCATTGGCACGTGGTTCTGGCATATCTGAGAGGTGGTTCCGGCATGCCCAGCAGGTGATTCCGGAATGTTCGCCAAGTGTTTCCAGCGTAGCCGGCAGGTGATTTTGCATGTCCAGCGGTCGTTCCGGCGGGTCGAGCCGGTGGTTCCGGCGTGTCTGGAATGTGGTTCCGGTCTGTCCGGCAGGTGGTTCTGTGGTGTCCGGCACGAGGTTCAGTCTGAGAGGCTGTGCCGGCATGCCCCTCACGTGATTCCGGCTTGTCCCCGAAGTGGTGCTGGTGTAGCGGGCAGGTGATTTTGGCGTGTCCGGCAGGTGGTTCAGGCGAGTTGAGCAGGTGGTTGCGACGTTCTCGGCAGGTGCTTCCGGCGTGTCCGGCACTTGGTTCTGGTGTGTCTGAGAGCTGGTTCCGGCATGTCCGGCAGATGATTCCGGAGTGTCCGCCAAGTGGTTCTGGCATACCCAGCAGGTGATTTTGGCGTGTCAGGGAGGTGGTACCGGTGAGTCGAGCAGGTGGTTCCGGCGTGCTCAGCAGGTGGTTCAGGCGGTTCTGGCAGGTGGTATTCGTCTGTTCGGGGTGTGGTTCCAGCATCTCATGAACACGTTTCTGGCACGTCTGAGATGTGGTTCCAGCCGGCCCGACAGGTGTTTCCGCAGTGTCCGCCAAGCAGTTCTGGCGTAGTTGGCAGGTGATTTTGGCATGACTGGCAGGTGGTTCCAGCAAGCCTGGCAGGTGATTCCAAAGTGTTCACCAACTGGTTGTGGCGTAGCCGGCAGGTGATATTTGCGTGATCGGCAGGTGGTTCTGGCGAGTCGAGCAGGTGGTTGCGGCGTGCTCGGCAGGTGCTTCCGGGGTCATTGGCACGGGGTTCTGGCATGTCTGAGAGGTGGTACCTGCATGCCCGGCAAGTGATTCCGGAGTGTTCGCCAAGTGGTTCTGGCATAGTCGGCAGGTGATTTTGGCATGTCCGGCAGGTGGTTCAGGTGAGTTGAGCAGGTGGTTGCGATGTGCTCGGCAGGTGCTTCCGGCGTCTCCGGCACGTGTTTCTGGCACATCTGACAGGTGGTTCCGGCATGCCCAAAAGGTGATTCCGGTCTGTCCTGTAGGTGGTTCCAGCCTGCACGGCATGTGGTTCTGGTACGTCTCAGAGGTGGTTGCGCATGCCCAACAGGTGATTCTGGACTGTCCGCCACATGGTTCTGGCACGTCTGAGAGGTGGTTCCGGCATGCCCGGCAGGTCATCCCAGAGAGTCCTCCAAGTGGTTCTGGCATAACACGCAGGTGATTTTGGCGTGTCTGGCAGGTTGTTCCGTTGTGCTTGGCAGGTGGTTCAGGCTTGGCCGGCAGGTGGTTCCAGACTGTCCAGGACGTGTTTCCAGCTTCTCCGGCAGGTGGTTCTGGTACGTCTGAGAGGTGGTTCCGCCATGGCTGGCAGGTGATTCCGGACCGTCCCCCAGGTGGTTCTGGCATAGCCAGCAGTTGATATTGGCCTGTCCGGCCGGTGGTTCCAGCGAGTCGAACAGGTGGCTCCGGCGTGCTCGGCAGGTGGTTCCGGTCTGTCCGGTAGGTGATTCCGGCGTGTCCGGCACGTGCTTCCGGCACGTCTGAGAGGTGGTTCCGGCATGCGCGACAGGTGATTTCGGAGTGTCCGCCAGGTGGTTCTGGCGTACCCGGCAGGTGATTTTGGCGTGTCCGGCAGGTGTTTCTGGCGAGTCGAGCAGGTGGCTCCGGCATGCTCGGCAGGTGCTTCCGGCGTCTCCGGCACGTGGTTCTGGTGTGTCTGAGAGCTGGTTCCGGCATGTCCGGCAGATGATTCCGGAGTGTCCGCCAAGTGGTTCTGGCATACCCGGCTGGTGATTTGGGCATGTCAGGTAGGTGGTTCCGGCGAGTCGAGCAGGTGGCTCCGGCGTGCTCGGCAGGTTGTTCAGATGGGTCTGGCAGGTGTTTTCCGTCTGTTCGGGGTGTGGTTCCAGCATCTCATGCACATGGTTCTGGCACGTCTGAGATGTGGTTCCGGCCGGCCCGACAGGTGTTTCCACAGTGTCCGCCAAGTGGTACTGGCGTAGTTGGCAGGTGATTTTGGCATGACCGGCAGGTGGTTCCAGCAAGCCCGGCAGGTGATTCCGAAGTGTTCCCCAACTGGTTGTGGCGTAGCCGGCAGGTGATTTTTGCGTGTCCGGCAGGTGGTTCTGGCGAGTCGAGCAGGTGGTTCCGGCGTGCTCGGCAGGTGCTTCCGGGGTCATTGGCACGTGGTTCTGGCACATCTGAGAGGTGGTTCCAGCATGCCCGGCAGGTGATTCCGGAGTGTTCGCCAAGTGTTTCCGGCGTAGCCGGCAGGTGATTTTGCATGTCCAGCGGTCGTTCCGGCGGGTCGAGCCGGTGGTTCCGGCGTGTCCGGCAGGTGGTTCCGGTCTGTCCGGCAGGTGGTTCTGTGGTGTCCGGCACGAAGTTCAGTCTGAGAGGCTGTGCCGGCATGCCCCTCACGTGATTCCGGCTTGTCCCGAAGTGGTGCTGGTGTAGCGGGCAGGTGATTTTGGCGTGTCCGGCAGGTGGTTCAGGCGAGTTGAGCAGGTGGTTGCGACGTGCTCGGCAGGTGCTTCCGGCGTCTCCGGCACGTGTTTCTGGCACATCTGACTGGTGGTTCCGGCATGCCCAAAAGTTGATAACGGTCTGTCCGGTAGGTGGTTCCGGCGTGCACGGCACGTGGTTCTGGTACGTCTCACAGGTGGTTGCTTATGCCCAACAGGTGATTCCGGACTGTCCGCCACGTGCTTCTGGCACGTCTGAGAGGTGGTTCCAACATGCCCGGCAGGTCATTTCGGAGAGTCGTCCAAGTGGTTCTGGCGTAGCCCGCAGGTGATTTTGGCGTGTCCGGCAGGTGGTTCCGCCGTGCTCGGCAGGTGGTTCAGGCATGGCCGTCACGTGGTTCCAGTCTGTCCAGGACGTGTTTCCAGCTTCTCCGGCAGGTGGTTCTGGTACGTCTGAGAGGTGGTTCCGCCATGGCTGGCAGGTGATCCCGGACTGTCCCCCAGGTGGTTCTGGCATAGCCAGCAGTTGATATTGGCCTGTCCGGCAGGTGGTTCCAGCGAGTCGAACAGGTGGCTCCGGCGTTCTTGGCAGGTGGTTCCGGTCTGTCCGGTAGGTGTTTCCGGCGTGTCCGGCACGTGCTTCCGGCACGTCTGAGAGGTGGTTCCGGCATGCGCGGCAGGTGATTCTGGAGTGTCCGCCAGGTGGTTCTGAAATACCCGGCAGGTGATTTTGGCGTGTCCGGCAGGTGTTTCTGGCGAGTCGAGCAGGTGGCTCCGGCATGCTCGGCAGGTGCTTCCGGCGTCTCCGGCACTTGGTTCTGGTGTGTCTGAGAGCTGGTTCCGGCATGTCCGGCAGATGATTCCGGAGTGTCCGTCAAGTGGTTCTGGCATACCCAGCAGGTGATTTTGGCGTGTCAGGGAGGTGCTACCGGTGAGTCGAGCAGGTGGTTCCGGCGTGCTCAGCAGGTGGTTCAGGCGGTTCTGGCAGGTGGTATCCGTCTGTTCGGGGTGTGGTTCCAGCATCTCATGAACACGTTTCTGGCACGTCTGAGATGTGGTTCCAGCCGGCCCGACAGGTGTTTCCGCAGTGTCCGCCAAGCGGTTCTGGCGTAGTTGGCAGGTGATTTTGGCATGACTGGCAGGTGGTTCCAGCAAGCCTGGCAGGTGATTCCAAAGTGTTCACCAACTGGTTGTGGCGTAGCCGGCAGGTGATTTTTGCGTGATCGGCAGGTGGTTCTGGCGAGTCGAGCAGGTGGTTCCGGCGTGCTCGGCTGGTGCTTCCGGGGTCATTGGCACGGGGTTCTGGCATGTCTGAGAGGTGGTTCCTGCATGCCCGGCAAGTGATTCCGGAGTGTTCGCCAAGTGGTTCTGGCATAGTCGGCAGGTGATTTTGGCATGTCCGGCAGGTGGTTCAGGCGAGTTGAGCAGGTGGTTCCAACGTGCTTGGCAGGTGCTTCCGGCGTCTCCGGCACGTGTTTCTGGCACATCTGACAGGTGGTTCCGGCATGCCCGAAAGGTGATTCCGGTCTGTCCGGTAGGTGGTTCCAGCCTGCACGGCATGTGGTTCTGGTACGTCTCAGAGGTGGTTGCGCATGCCCAACAGGTGATTCCGGACTGTCCGCCACATGGTTCTGGCACGTCTGAGAGGTGGTTCCGGCATGCCCGGCAGGTCATCCCAGAGAGTCCTCCAAGTGGTTCTGGCATAACACGCAGGTGATTTTGGCGTGTCTGGCAGGTTGTTCCGTTGTGCTTGGCAGGTGCTTCAGGCTTGGCCGGCAGGTGGTTCCAGACTGTCCAGGACGTGTTTCCAGCTTCTCCGGCAGGTGGTTCTGGTACGTCTGAGAGGTGGTTCCGCCATGGCTGGCAGGTGATTCCGGACCGTCCCCCAGGTGGTTCTGGCATAGCCAGCAGTTGATATTGGCCTGTCCGGCAGGTGGTTCCAGCGAGTCGAACAGGTGGCTCCGGCGTGCTCGGCAGGTGGTTCCGGTCTGTCCGGTAGGTGATTCCGGCGTGTCCGGCACGTGCTTCCGGCACGTCTGAGAGGTGGTTCCGGCATGCGCGACAGGTGGTTTCGGAGTGTCCGCCAGGTGGTTCTGGCGTACCCGGCAGGTGATTTTGGCGTGTCTGGCAGGTGTTTCTGGCGAGTCGAGCAGGTGGCTCCGGCATGCTCGGCAGGTGCTTCCGGCGTCTCCGGCACGTGGTTCTGGTGTGTCTGAGAGCTGGTTCCGGCATGTCCGGCAGATGATTCCGGAGTGTCCGCCAAGTGGTTCTGGCATACCCGGCTGGTGATTTGGGCATGTCAGGTAGGTGGTTCCGGCGAGTCGAGCAGGTGGCTCCGGCGTGCTCGGCAGGTTGTTCAGACGGGTCTGGCAGGTGTTTTCCGTCTGTTCGGGGTGTGGTTCCAGCATCTCATGCACATGGTTCTGGCACGTCTGAGATGTGGTTCCGGCCGGCCCGACAGGTGTTTCCACAGTGTCCGCCAAGTGGTACTGGCGTAGTTGGCAGGTGATTTTGGCATGACCGGCAGGTGGTTCCAGCAAGCCCGGCAGGTGATTCCGAAGTGTTCCCCAACTGGTTGTGGCGTAGCCGGCAGGTGATTTTTGCGTGTCCGGCAGGTGGTTCTGGCGAGTCGAGCAGGTGGTTCCGGCGTGCTCGGCAGGTGCTTCCGGGGTCATTGGCACGTGGTTCTGGCATATCTGAGAGGTGGTTCCGGCATGCCCGGCAGGTGATTCCGGAGTGTTCGCCAAGTGTTTCCGGCATAGCCGGCAGGTGATTTTGCATGTCCAGCAGTCGTTCCGGCGGGTCGAGCCGGTGGTTCCGGCGTGTGCGGCAGGTGGTTCCGGTCTGTCCGGCAGGTGGTTCTGTGGTGTCCGGCACGAGGTTCAGTCTGAGAGGCTGTGCCGGCATGCCCCTCACGTGATTCCGGCTTGTCCCCGAAGTGGTGCTGGTGTAGCGGGCAGGTGATTTTGGCGTGTCCGGCAGGTGGTTCAGGCGAGTTGAGCAGGTGGTTGCGACGTGCTCGGCAGGTGCTTCCGGCGTCTCCGGCACGTGTTTCTGGCACATCTGACTGGTGGTTCCGGCATGCCCAAAAGTTGATTCCGGTCTGTCCGGTAGGTGGTTCCGGCGTGCACGGCACGTGGTTCTGGTACGTGTCAGAGGTGGTTGCGTATGCCCAACAGGTGATTCCGGACTGTCCGCCACGTGCTTCTGGCACGTCTGAGAGGTGGTTCCAACATGCCCGGCAGGTCATTTCGGAGAGTCGTCCAAGTGGTTCTGGCGTAGCCCGCAGGTGATTTTAGCGTGTCCGGCAGGTGGTTCCGCCGTGCTCGGCAGGTGGTTCAGGCATGGCCGTCACGTGGTTCCAGTCTGTCCAGGACGTGTTTCCAGCTTCTCCGGCAGGTGGTTCTGGTACGTCTGAGAGGTGGTTCCGCCATGGCTGGCAGGTGATCCCGGACTGTCCCCCAGGTGGTTCTGGCATAGCCAGCAGTTGATATTGGCCTGTCCGGCAGGTGGTTCCAGCGAGTCGAACAGGTGGCTCCAGCGTTCTTGGCAGGTGGTTCCGGTCTGTCCGGTAGGTGTTTCCGGCGTGTCTGGCACGTGCTTCCGGCACGTCTGAGAGGTGGTTCCGGCATGCGCGGCAGGTGATTCCGTAGTGTCCGCCAGGTGGTTCTGGCATACCCGGCAGGTGATTTTGGCGTGTCCGGCAGGTGTTTCTGGCGAGTCGAGCAGGTGGCTCCGGCATGCTCGGCAGGTGCTTCCGGCATCTCCGGCACTTGGTTCTGGTGTCTGAGAGCTGGTTCCGCCATGTCCGGCCGATGATTCCAGAGTGTCCGCCAAGTGGTTCTGGCATACCCAGCAGGTGATTTTGGCGTGTCAGGGAGGTGGTACCGGTGAGTCGAGCAGGTGGTTCCGGCGTGCTCAGCAGGTGGTTCAGGCGGTTCTGGCAGGTGGTATCCGTCTGTTCGGGGTGTGGTTCCAGCATCTCATGAACACGTTTCTGGCACGTCTGAGATGTGGTTCCAGCCGGCCCGACAGGTGTTTCCGCAGTGTCCGCCAAGCGGTTCTGGCGTAGTTGGCAGGTGATTTTGGCATGACTGGCAGGTGGTTCCAGCAAGCCTGGCAGGTGATTCCAAAGTGTTCACCAACTGGTTGTGGCGTAGCCGGCAGGT